>NC_060279.1:91049569-91052872 GCF_021613505.1 Equus quagga | reverse complement strand
TGGGCGCCCCCGGCGGGCCCCGACCCCAGCTCGAGCTGCCGCGCAGCCGCCGCCGCCGCAGCGACCCCAGCCGCCGCCCGAGCCGCCGGATGCCGGGAGAGACGCCGGAGGCCGCGGGGGGGCGAGGACCTGGGTAACCCTCCCTTCCACTCAAGCTGGACCGCCGGCCCTGGGGAGCCCGGCGCCCCAACCGCGGATGCGCCGCTCCCGCTGGGCCCGGGCTGCTGCTTCGTGACATCGCCCAGCATCCTCCGGAGCCGTCATCCTGAAGAATGGGGTCGATGGGGAGCCGGCTGGGGGCCTCGCCCTTCGCAGCTCCGCCGCCGTCAGGCCGGGTCCTCCACCACCTGGCAGACCTCGTCCGACATCTGCCTCCTGACCCTCCCTCTGTAGGATTCTGAGCAGGAGCCCGCAGCCCGCCCTCCTCGGAATCTCTGTATCCGTATGTCCACCTGCAATAAACTCCGGCTCCAGCTGCCTCGCGTTGTGTCTGTCGTGTTGTCTGCAGAGGGGCCCCCTCGAGATTGTGAGGGGACGTCCTTCCTGGCGTCTGATCTTTGTCTTCCTCTGGGTGGTCTGTGTGAGTTCTCCGCTTCCCTAGGTGGCTCTTTTTCGTTTTTCTATGGACGTTCTGTAGATTGGGGTGGGGATGGGGAGGGGGGATTTCTATTTGTAGCTGAGGTAGGTGGTCAGACTGTGAAGGACTTCCCAGTTTTTTGCATGCGTGGGGCAGAGGACAAGTGTCTCTGGAGAGGAACAGGGTTCAGTGTCTTGTCACAGCGCAGGAGCCGAGAGCAGAGGTGGGGCGATTTGGGGCAGGAACGGGGCTTCTGGGAATTGTGATTAGCTGGATCACAGTGTGGGGGGGAGGCTGTGCGGCTGAGATGTCAGGATGCTGCGGGGAGGGGAACGAGGCCTCCTTCCTGGGGTTTGGGGGGGCGGTTTCTCTGCTTCCCTGGAAATCACAGAGGAAGTTATCAAGGCTCTGCGCTGCCTTTGAAGGCTGCAATGCTGCTGGTAAACTGAGGCAGAGGAACTCAGGTCCTGCTGAAGGAGGTAGAGGTCGTGGAGTCCGTTTTCCCGCCCCGAATACTGAGGCCTGGCTGGACCTTACAGGCAGGAAGCGGTTGTCCTGCCCAGCCTCCTCCCTTGAACTGGAGTTTCCCAGGAGGGGAAGCTGAGCCTCCGCCTTCGGGCATCTGCGGGTATGGACTGGGCTGGGAATGTCCGTCCCTCTCTTTATCGGCCCTCTTCCTCTCTACTCCTCTAGCACCACTTCCCAGAGGGTGACCCCAGACCGAAGGGGAACTCAGGAAGCCAGCCCCCCTTCACAGATAGCATCAGTGGTGGTTAGGGGCGCTGATTTCAGGGCCAGGATGCTCAGATTCAAATCTCAGCTCTTCCTCTCAGTAGCTCTGTGACTCTGGGCCGGTTATTCAACCTCACTGGTCCTATAAAATGAACATAATAGTATTTATCTCGGAATTTCTCTGAGGATTTAAGCAACTAGGGACCTAACATCCTTAGAGCAGCGTCGCATATCTCCTCTATCTCTCGGGGCTTTAAAAACCACAGCTGGGATCCCGAGGGCTAGATGTCAAGTGAGCCTGGAGCCCCGGACAGCGGCGCGTGGTGAGACGGGGGGAGGGAGTCCATCTCCGTTCCCGCGGGGCCCCCCTCTCTCCAGTTTCCTCCTCTCCTCTCCCAGCCCCGGTTGTCCTGACCTCCTGGTTGCTCTTCTGCTCTCTGGGTCTCCGTCTCTCTGTGTTTGTGTCTCTGTCTCTCAGCATTGTCCCTGTCCCTCCCTCTCCTCTCTCTGACTCGCTCTCAGCTCTGTCGCTCGCCGGCCCAGCTCGCTCTCTCTTCCATCTCCCTTCTCCACCTCTCCCCCCACATCTTGCCCAGACACCCCCCACTGGCTCCCCTCCTGCCCCCCCTTCCCCCCTCCTCCCCTAGTTCAGCCTCCCCGGCTCCCTTGTCTCCTATCCTTTCTTTGTCTCTCTTCCTGTTCCTCTCAGTCTCTGTTTTGGTCGCACGCTCTCAACCTTTCATTAAAACAAATATTTTTGGGGCATTTACTATGTGCCAGGCCTTATTTTAAGCACTGGGGACACAGCAGTGAACAAAGGAGGCAACAATTCCTGCTCTCAATGGAGCTGACATGTTAGGGGAGACAGAAGAGAAATAGGATGAGAAAAACTTAAATATGTGTTATGTCAGGTGATAATAAGCACAAAGGAGGAAAATAATCAGAGTAAAGGTGACGGGGAGTGAGGGAGTTGCTGGTTCCTGGATAGAAGCTGAAAGAAGTGAGGGCAGGGCATACAGATCTAGGGGGATAGTGCTCCAGGAAGCAGGAACAGCAAGTGCAAAGGCCCTGAGGCATCCGGGGGTCCGAGAACTGGGAAAGGGGAGGGGAAAGGGGGCACGGGCTCAGAGGAGCCTCAGGCTGGAACACAGCTCTGAGAAAGGCGGGGGCGGGTGTTATGGGGGCCCTGGAGCAAAGGTCGCCCATCAGAGGAGTCCTGGGCCAGGGGCGATAGGCTGGCACTAATACCCGCTGTGTCTGTCATTGGGAGCTGCCCAAGGGAGGCACAGCCTTGGCACCAACGCGGTGCATCTGTCAGACAGCTGTGTCCTCAGCAGCAGGGTCTCTTAAAGGGAGATCAGCAGCCCCCTTCGGTGGCCACCAGAGGGACCCAAGCCATTTCTAGTTCTTTCTGTGCCCAGGGTCGACCTCATCCCCAAGCGGCGCACGGACCGGGCGCCCGTGAGCTCCGCATCCCCATCCCTGGGCGATGGGGAGGCCTGGTCCCTCCGGGTGAGCCAGAGCTGTCCTTCAATCTGATTGGATCAGTGACGCGGTCACGTGACAGCCCGGGACCCAATGCCGTGCGAGTGGAAAGCAGGTAGCCATCCCAACCCTCCAGCCCACCTGCAAGGGCCGGGCCCGCCAGGAGGGGGCGCCGAAGAGCCGCCGTCCTTCTGGATCCCGCCGCCCCCCCCCGCACGCCCACCCCGGGATGGAAGATTTACCATCAGGGCGGGAATATATGCAGAGGCACGTGCGAGGGGCCTGCTCCCAGAATCCTGTATCCCCCATCCGACAGTCCCAATTCCAGAAAGCTCTGACAGGTAAAAGGTGTTTCTTTGGGGGATGATTTTGGCCCGCTCTCACGTGGTGGCAAATCAAGTAATATCAGTTATTTACACTCTTCATTTATTTCCTTTGGTGTGAATTTTCACACATTTGACTGCAAATATATGAATATGTCTGATGGGCAGGGGACTACTTCGCCCCCC
>NC_060279.1:91032181-91049469 GCF_021613505.1 Equus quagga | reverse complement strand
AACAATTCTGAGTTCGGAAACGCCACTGTCCCCAAAGACTTCAGCTAAGGGACTGTGGACCTCTAGCTGGGCACGCTGCCAAACCTAGATCCTTCTTAATTATTTGTTCAACATTTATTTAATGGCTCTGGGAAGAAACTCATTTTCCATGCTGATTTTTTTTAAAAAAATAGAGAATGACGTTCATTCACGAAGTTTTCTTTGTGAATAATACCGTATCGTTCATGTTGTGTGTGTGTCTGTGTTTGTGGAAGTGTGCCCGTGTGGGTGTTGACTGTATGAGCGTGTGTCCACGTGGGAAGCTGTGTCTCTCTGGGTGCGTGTGTCAGAATCTCTGTGTGTGTTCCTAGGTGGGTTTGTGTGAGAGACTGTGGGTAAGCGTGAGCGTGTCTTTGATCGTGTCTGCGCCTCATTGCAGGCCGCCGTCTCTGCCTCGTTTTTCGAATTTCAGCGGACTCTTGCGAAATCGCTTAGCAGAGAAATTTTGCGCTCTCAAGCAATTCCTTGTCCTTCCACTAGAGGTCGCCTCCCCACTTTGGCCCGAAGAAAATGCAACTATGTACATTTTTGCTTTTAATTCCCGGGAGTTTCAGGTCCTTGCAGAGAAGCACCCGGGGTGTGCATTGAGCAGACGTTCTCACACTTGTTGATCGCAGGATTTTTTCACACTCTTAAAAACCACTGAACACCCCAAAGAGTTTGTGTCTGTGGCTTATATCCATCAATATTAAGTAATAAAATTGACTGAGTTAAAAAAAATATGAATTCACTTAAAAATAATCATTATAAATCGATCGCATTTTGGGAAATTATTTTATTGTGGTAAAATACACATAACATGAAATTTACCATTTTAACTAGTTTTAAGGGCATTATGTAAATTCACATTGTGGTGCAACCATCACCACCATTCGTCTTCAAAACTTTTCCATCTTCCCAAACTGAAACTCTGTCCTCATTAAACAGACTCCCCATTCCCCCTGCCTGCCTAACTCAGTAAGGCCTAGTCTACTTTCTGTCTTTATGAACTTGCCTAGTCCACGTGCCTGGAATCATCCCGTATTTGTCCTTTTACGTCTGGCTCATTTCACTCAACATAATATTTTCAAGGTTCATCCATGTTCTTTTTTTTTTTTTTGCCAAAGATTGGCACCTGAGCACACAACTGTTGACAATCTTCTTCCTCTTTTTTTTTTTTTCCTGCCTTTTCTCTCCCAATCCCCCCAGTACACAGTTGTGTATTTTAGTTGTGGGTCCTTCTAGTTGTGGCATGTGGGATGCTGCCACAGCACGGCTTGATGAGCGGTGCCATGTCCGCGCCCAGGATCCCAACCAGTGAAACCTTCGGCCGCAGAAGCAGAGCGTGCAAACTCAACCACTCGGCCACGGGGCCAGCCCCCATCCCTGTTCTAACGAGGATCAGAATTTCATTCCTTTTCCAGGCTGAGTCATGTTCCATTGCACACAGACATCACATTTGGTTTATCCATGCATCTGTCGATGGCCACTTGGAAACTCATTGCGTTTGAGCATAAATAACCTCTTAAATGAGAAGTCCTGTATTTTCCAAAATAAAAAATTTAATGAGAAGAGTGGCATTATTTTACATTTTTGAGAATATTTAATGTCCGGCTTTGTGGAAGACGACCAGATTCTCACAGCTACTTCTGCATTTAATCTGTTGCAATATCACAAGTCGTCTTTGGAAAAATCTCGGTGAAGTCCAGCCGACTCATGGGAAGTCCTGAGCACAAGCTTTTCAGGCCTGTTGACCCACCAACCACATCGCCCTGAAACTTATGTAGCAAAATCGCCTTTAGCTTTCCAGTCACCTGCTTTTAACATCTGGTTCTGAGTACAATTTCTGGCCATTTTGGCCAGCACCATCTTGCTATGTGGTCCATGGATCATAAGCAAAGGAAAAATAATCTGGCGGTCATACAGTCACGTTGCAAGTGTGTAACGATGATGAGTTTGTGGATATACCGCTGGTAATGCATCGGTTAACCGTCATTAGGCAACAAACAACCAAAGTCTGTGTGTGACGCACACGTATGGGCATTTATTTAGCACATGCATCTGGGGTTTGGCTGAGGGTGGGCTGATTGTGGCTGGACGACTCTCCTGATCTTGGCTGGGCTGTCCCGTATGTCTGAGGTCATCTCCGACTTGACTGACTGGGGCTGGGCGTGGCTGAGTGGCTTGCCGATTTTGGCTGCCTTGGCAGGTGCGCCCAACACTTGGGACCAGCGGGCTATCTCAGGAATGTTCTTCCAATGGTGATGGTGAGGTGTGAGCTCAGCTGCACAGGTACATTTCAAGCCTCTATTTGTGTTCTCTGTGCCATCATTCTATTGGCCAAGCAAATCGCATGGCCAAGCCCAGTATAAAGGGGCAGAAAGCACGTTCCACCAAGGAGATACGGCAGATGGAGTGAAGACTTCTGAAGAGTAATCTAATCTGCCACGGGGGGGTTGTGTCCCAGCCTAAGCCACCAAAAGGGGTGGGGATGGGAGGACCTGGACATTGTGCTCAAACCTGAGTGGGTGGGGGGATGAAAACCCAGGCAGTCGGACTCTCAGCTGTTCCCATTTCACTGCTCATCTTGCTTCTCAGCCCAAACCATGTGGCGAGGCCACGTGGAGGCCTCCGGTTGACAATCCCAGCTGTGCTCCCACTTGGCAGCCGGAATCAACGGCCGGGCCTGGGAGCCAGCCACCTGGGCCATCCAGCCTGGTCGAGCCTTTGAATGAGTGTAGCCCAGCCAACGTCTGAGTGTGACCGAATGAGAACCGCCCAGCAGTCCATCCACAGAACCATGAGTGGGAATACAAATGTTTTTAAATCTACTTTGGTTGAGGCTGGTTCTGCAGCAACATGTAAGTGAAGCCATGTTCCCGGGGGGAATTCTCCGCCTGTGGATGGTGGGTGTGGACGGACAAATGCTCAGCTTCTCCATCCTACGAGGACACAATTCTGAGGCATATTCCTCTTGGGTTCCTGGGTGGTCCCTGTGGGATTCAACCCTGTTTGACCCCAACAGCGATCTACTCATGAACACACCCTTTATTAGATTTCTTCCCTTTCCTACTTCACCTTTCTCTCTTGTGGTTTCTGGAATCACCTCCTAAATAAACTACCTGGATTCAAGTTCTTGGCTCAGAGTCTGCTTCTGAGGAAACTCAAGCCAAGACAGCCACGATGATGATGAGGATGAAGAGGAAGATGAGGATGTTGATGATGGGGATAGTAATGTGGATAATGGTGATGAACACGATGGTGATGATGTCATGGTCATGGTGATTGCTATAGACTGAATGTTTGTATCCTGCCCCCAAATCATCTATTGGAACCTAACCTCCAAGGTGGTGTGTAGGAGGAGGTGGGGCCTTTGGGAGGTCATGAGGGTGGAACCCTCATAAATGGATTCACCCCATACAGAAACTCTGTACCAGTTAAGCAGTAATTACCCATTTCCCCTCCTCCCAGATCCTGGTCATCTTTAATCTACTTTCCATCCTTGAATTTGCCTATTCTGGATAATTCATATAAGTAGAATCATCTGGTATTTGTCCTCTTGTGTCTGGCTCATTTCACTTAGCATAATGTCTTCAAGGTTCATCTATGTCGTAGCAAGTATCAGAACTCCATTCCTTTTTTATGGCCAAATAATATTCTACCGTATGCATAGACTTGTCTCGTTTCTTCATTCATCTGTAGAAGGGCACATGGGTTCTTCCCACCTTTTGGCTGTTGCGAATAATGCTGCAATGAACACCAGCACGCGGGTATCTGTTTGAGTCCCTGTTTTCAATTTTGGGGGTACATATGTAGGACTGGAATTGCTGGGTCATGTGGTAATTCTATGCTTGACTTTTTGAGGAACCGCCAGCCATTTTCCATAGTGGCTGTGCCCAATGACTTTCCAAGTCACTGAATTCCCTGTTTTAGGTCTCTTTATGCTTAAAATACCTAGAGTGGCGTACGAGTCAATATAAGCTGGGTCAGGCTGCAGTAGCCCCACACCCCCCGTTCTCAGCCGCTTGAAATAAGGGTTTGTTTCTCACTCCTGGACCACGTCCAACACGGGTCAGCTGGGAGCTCGACGCCACGTTTTGCACGTTGTCTTCACTCTGGGACCCAGGCTGATGAAGCAGCTACTGCCTCGTCACCGTGGCCAAGGGGAAATTCAAAATATGGTCAAGCGTGTACTAGCTCTTTAAAATTTCCAGCTGAAGGGACCCATAATCTTCTTCTCACGTTTTGTGGGGCAAGGCACACAGCCCCACCAAACTTCAGCTAGGCCAGGGCGTGTGACCCTCCCACGAGCCCGGAAGGCCGTTTGAGAACATCCCTCTGACCATCCCAAATGGGTTGTTTCTTGCTCTGAAGCACGAGCCACACACTCCGCAGATCTCTTGTGAAAGACATCCTTTTCCACCAGAAATCGGGCTTGCTTTCTCTTTACGTTTATACAAGAGGACAGGATCCTAGCTGTCCATTAGTGACACGAGTAAAACAAATGTTTCCACGAGCCCCCCCACCTCTGCCCTTCGTGGTGTGACTCTCTCGTTCCTCCTCGCGAGGAGTGGAGTCAGCTTCCCCACCCCTTGAGCCGGGCCGGCCTTGACCAGTGGCATGTGGCAGAAGCGACGGTGTCCAGCGCCCTTGTGTCTCCTGCTGGCTCGCTTGCAAAGCGTCCGCTGCCGTGGGACTTGCCTGGGCTGACGTGCTGGAGGGTGAGAGCGTGCATCCAGGCAACCTGGAGACTCACGAGCAACAAGTCGTTAATGTTCGGGGACGTTTGTTACATGGCTGTCTGAGTCCATTCAGGCTGCTGTAACAAATTACCACAGAGCAGGCAGCTTAAACAACAAATATTCATTTCTCCTAGCTCTGGAAGCTGGGAAGTCCAAGACCAAGATGTCGGCACGTTCCATGTCTGGTGAGGACCTGCTTCCTGGTTCACAGACGGCCATCTTCTTGCTGTGTCGTCACGTGGTGGAAAGAGCGAGAGAGCTCCCTGGGGTCTCTTTCTTTTTTTTTTTTCAGGAAGATTAGCTCTGAGCCAACATCTGCTGCCAATCCTCCTCTTTTTTGCTGAGGAAGACTGGCCCTGAGCTCACATCTCTGCCCATCTTCCTCTACTTTATATGTGGGATGCCACCTCAGCATGGCTTGATGAGCGGTGCTAGGTCCATGTCCAGGATCCGAACCGGCGAACCCGGGGCCGCCGAAGTGGAGCGTGCGAACTCAACCACTACACCACTGGGCCAGCCCCCTCTCAATTTTTTAAAATATTGAGATATCATTGACATATAACGTTATGTTAGTTTCAGCTGTACAACATAATGATTTGACACTTGTATATACTGTGAAATGATCACCACATTAAGTGTAGTTAATGTCGATCACCACACATGGTTACAAATTTTTTTTCTTGTGACGAGGACTTTGAAGATTTACTCTTCTAACGACTTTCAAATATGCAGTACAGTATTATTAACTATAGTCACCGTGCTGTGGGTTACAGCCCCAGGACTTATTCATTTTATAAGTGGCAGTCTGTACCTTTCGACCCCCTCCACCCATTTTGTCCACCCCCACCCCTTGCCTCTGGCAACCACCACTCTGTTCTCTGTATCTATGAGCTTGGCTTTTTTGTTTTTTGTTTTTTTTAGATTCCATGTGTAAGTGAGATTATACAGTATTTGTCTCTCTTTGTCTGACTTCTTTCACTTAGCACAATGCCCTCATGGTCCATCCATGTTGTCACAAATGGCAAGATTTCCTCCTTTTTTATGGCTAAATAATATTCCACTGCATACATATACCACATTTTCTCCATCCAGTCATGCATCGGTGGGCACAGGTTGCTTCCATGTCTTGGCTATTGTGAATAACGCTGCAATGAAGGTGGGGGCGCAGACATCTTTTTGAATTAGTGTTTTTGTTTTCTTCAGATAAATACTCAGAAGTGGAATAGCTGGGTCATATGGTAGTTCTATTTTTACTTTTTGAGGACCCTCCATACTGTTCTTCACAGTGGCCGCACCAATTTACACTCCCACCAACAGTGCACAAGGGTTCCCTTTTCTCCACATCCTCTCCAACACTTGTTATTTCTCGTCTTTTTGATAACGGCCATTCTAACAGGCATGAGGGGATAGCTCACTGTGGTTTTGACTTGCATTTCCCCGATGATCAGTGATGTTGACACCTTTTCATGTCCCTGTTGGCGATCTGTGTATCTTCTTTGGAAAAATGTCTATTCAGATCCTCTGCCTGTTTGTAAATCAGATTGTTGCTTTGGATTCAGTTGTATGAGTTCTTTACGAATTTTGAATATTAGCCCCTTCTGAGATATATGACTTGCAAATATTTTCTCCCAGGCAGTAGGTCGCCTCTTCATTTGGTTGATGGTTTTCTCTTCTGTGCGGAAGCCTCAAGTTTGATGTCGTCCCACTTGTTTACTTTTGCTTTTGTTGCCTTTGCTTGTGACGTCAATACCACGCTCTTTCACTGTTTTCTTTTAATTCTTTACGCTCACCTCCACTGAGTATATAAGCTATCGTTCTGCTACTGCTTTCAAAGTTTCCATATAGTCCCTTTGGTGATTCTCTTAACTTATCAAAGGGCAATGCTAACACTTAGCTTTTTCCTATCTGGGTTTGAGTCACGTCAATATGTACATCCTCCCTCCAAACTGGACCAGAACCCAAGCCCGGCTTTCTCGTCCGTCTCCCACCCTCTGCCTACATCCTGCAACTCCCATTTTGACATCCCCTTGAGTTTTATACCCAAACTTGTATGGACAAGCGTGTCTCTTTGTGGTCACTACTTATTTCTTTTTCTCACCTTCTTTCTAACAACTCGTCCCTTCCTCTTGCACTAATTCCTCTTCTTCTTTGTCCTGAGTTCTTCCAAAGAGCGTCTAGAGGAGGCAAATGTCCTGAGGTTTTGAATATCCCCCTCCAGTTAAATAACCCTTCATCTGGTTACAACATTCTACGTGCAGACGTGCGGTTCATCAGCACGATGTCATTCCGTGATCTCTGCCTCCCAATTTGCTGGGGAGAAGTTGGGCGCCAATTTGGTTCTTAGTCTTTTATAAGTAATCTCTTTTTTTTTTCCTTGTGGAGACTTTTGTGATTTTCTCCAGCTCTTTGATATTTTAATATTTCGCTAATATTTATCGGGTTTGTTATTTTCCCCCTTGCATCGATCTTGCTCGTCATGCAGTAAACATTTCAGCAGGAACTAGTGTGTCTTTAGCTCTTGGCTAATGGTCTTAGTTATTATTTCTAATAACAATATTAGCTATAATATTCCTAGTTAATATTTTTTCTCATGGTGTGTCCTAGCCACTCTTTTTTTTCTCTTCTTTGGAGAGATTCTATATGATAGAAGTTAGAACTTTTATTTATACCATCCACATATCTTCATTTTTTCTTAGAGTTTCTCTCTCTTTCTCCGTCCCTTACGAGTACATTTTGGGATAATATTTCCATCTCATTCATTTATCCTTTAGCTGTATCTATTCTGCCATTTAACACACCAAGTGAATTCTTTATTTCAATAATTACATCACTCATATCCCTTATGTCCAGTTAAGCTCTACTTCATGACATCCTCTTCTTGCTCCAGAGTTTCAATATCCTCCCTTATTTCTCTAAGGATATTTATTATGCTTGTTTTACGCACCTTATTCGCTCCACCTCATTGAGTATAGTTTCTTCCCAGCCTCACTGAGATATCTGAGCCTCCTGGGCCTGCTGACAATTTTACCCTTCAGAAAAGGTAACAATTCAGTGCTCCCTAAACCTGATAGTTTTACATTATTTTTCTTTGAGCATTGATTCAGAGATGAAGTAGAGCAACTGATTTCTATTTATCAAAAAAATATGGGCAGAAAGAGAATTACTGTCTCTGGCCAGACAAGAAATAATTTTATGGTAAAAAAAAATTGTCAAGGGTCATCTATGTGTAGCAGACGCTGTGGGTGCTCCTCGCCACCTCCCTTTGACCCACCTAAGGTCACCTGCAGCTGGGGGTTTCCAGCACATGGACAGCCTCTCAACTCAGCACCCCTGTCACTCGGCATGGTTTTCTTTGGCATCACTCAACTGATTGGACTCCAGGCACAATCCAAAAAGTGGGGGGGAATTTAATGTCCCCTGGGGCAACCAGTACCCAAAGGGGGATAGAGTGACTCCATCAATGCTCCAGCCTCCCCAGCCTTCAGTGCAAAGATCCTGAGGCATGTTCTGCCTGGTTCCTCCAAGGGTCCTGCGGAAATTAATATAGGAAACCCTAACTAAATTGGAGTCAGGAAGTCCTGTAGGAGGAGCTCTCACGCCCTATCACACATGGTCAGTTACACCAAACAGGAAGAGACAGAGCTTGTACCTCGAACAAGAAGTTCAACTACTTTACTACTGAAGGAAGATTTCTCTCCCCACCCAGCAACAGTTCAGCCAATGAGAAACACCGCAGCTCAGCCAATGAGAAGCACTGCAGCTCAGCCAATGAGAAACGCCACAGCTCAGCCAATGAGAAGCACTGCAGCTCAGCCAATGAGAAACGCCACAGCTCAGCCAATGAGAAATGCTGCAGCTGAGCCAATGAGAAGTGCCCACAGCTTAGCCAATGAGAAGCACTGCAGCTCAGCCAATGAGAAACGCTGCAGCTCAGCCAATGAGAAGCCATTGCCTCCCTGAACTGATACTTTCCTGCAATGGACTTTCCTTTCGAGCAGCCCCTCCAGACCCATTTTTCTCTATAAAAGCAGCTTCGTGCGTGCCTTTGTTTGCTGGATTTGCCTGTGGTTTGCCATATTATGCAGTCCCCAATTGCAATTCTTTTGGCTATTCCTGAATAAACTCATTCTGAGGATAAAATAATGAATGAATTTGCTTTTTAAGCTGGCAGGTCCCATCAGGATTGAGCCCCGTGGCCCACAGCTGTGCCCCCCGGGTTAGCACACCCTTCACTGGCTTCTCTCCCTTCTCTGACTCACTTCTCTACGTCTTTGCTCCTGCTTCGTGAGATCACCTCCCAAATAAAATACCGTCACCTGAGTCATTGTCACAGAGTCAGCTTTTGAGGAAACTCTAGCAAAACTGCCGCTCCTCTCTAGATCTCATTCTGTTCCATTTTTCTCACATTCTTTTTGGATTTCGTCTTTTCTTGGGGGGGGGGGTGTATCGAACAGTTTAAAATTAGAGAATAATATTAATTGCTTATTTCCAAGAAAACATCTCTGCCTTCACGTCAGGTTCCCAGCTGATGGCAAATGTATGCATCCACGGCCAAGAACAGCAATAGAGAGAGACCGGTGCTAGAAAGGAGAGGGTTTAAACCATCACACAGGGGGACAGCATCTACGCAGCGAGGGCAGGACGGGAAACTTGACCAGTTTCTCCCAGTGATGCTCCAGTCCAGTGCTTCTGAGCCATCAAGGTGCCCAGGAACCACCAGGGCCACTTGTTAAAATGCAGGTTCTAGGGGGCTGGCCCCGTGGCCGAGTGGTTAAGTCCGTGCACTCTGCTGCAGGCGGCCCAGTGTTTCGTTGGTTCGAATCCTGGGCACGGACATGGCACTGCTCATCAAACCACGCTGAGGCAGCATCCCACATGCTACAACTAGAAGGACCCACAACGAAGAATATACAACTATGTACTGGGGGGCTTTGGGGAGAAAAAGGAAAAAATAAAAACAAAATCTTTAAAAAAAAAATGCAGGTTCTAATTCAGCAGGGTGGGGGTTGGGCTAACCCACCCAGGAAACATTGATCCTGGGGACTGAAGATGCACTTTGAGGCGTGAGGGGCTTACAGGTGGCCTTAAAGATAGATAACTGGAGGAGCTACCCCTCTGCCCTAACTGAGCCATTCCCCGGTTCCCCCACGCCCCTCCCCCCCAACCCCAGCTCAGTTTAAGATCTTTAAAATAAAAGAATCTGCTGGTGGGAATGCAAAATGGTGAAGGCACTTTGGAAAACTGTTTGTCACCGTAAAAGTTGAGTGGTGTCCCCCCCGAAACCTGTGAATGTGACCTCATTTGGAAAAATGGTCTTTGCCGATGTAATTAAGTTACGGATCTCAAGATGAGATCATCCTGATTTATCCAGATGGGCCCTCGACCCAATGACAAGTGTTATTATAAGAGAACACGAGACACAGACACAGAAGAGAAGATCATGTGAAGACAGAGCGATGCAGCCACAAAGAGCGCCTGGAGCCCCCAGAAGCTGGAAGAGGCCAGGATGGATCCCCTCCCACAGCTCGCAGCGGGAGCACAGCCCTGCCCACCCTTCGATTTCAGCCTTCTGGCCTCCAGACCTGGGAGAGAATAGATCACCCTTGTTTCAAGCCCCTCGGCTTGCGGTCATTTTTTACGTCAGCTACAGGAAATGAACGCAGTCGGTTTCTTATAAAACTAAACACACACCTATGACCCAGCCATCCTACCCCTGGGTGTTTACCCTGGACAACGAAAACCTAGGATCACGGAAAACCCTGTATGAGAATGTTTACAGCAGCTTTTTAAGTAGCTGCCCCAAACTGGAAACAACTCGAATGTTCTTCAGCTGATGGATGGATAAACAGGCCGTGATACATCCGGGCAGTTGAACCCTACTGAGCCACTACAAGGAGCTTGTAGTGTAGACAACCACACGCTTTAATTTGAAACGTATTATGCTAAGTGGGAGAAGTCAGATGTGAAAGCTGCACATGGTATGATTCCATTTATAGGACGTTCAGGAAAAGACACCACCAGGTGATGGGGAAAGATCCGTGGTTGCCCCGGGTTACGGTGGGGGAGGGGCTGAGGACAAGGAGGCAGCCGGGGAATTTTCTGCAGCGATGGAAATTTCTGCATGTCGGGGGTGGTGGTTACACCACTCGATGCCTCTGTCGAGGCTCCTAGAGCTGTACAGCCAAGAGTGGATCTTGTTGTACGTAAGTTAAAAGCAAATTAATAAACATTTTTGGAAAATGAGAGAATCTTAGAGCCGACGTTTTCGAATCAGAGAGGCTCATACTCCTCACACTCTTCAGAAGTGGAAACTTGTAGGATTTTCAGAGCGATGAGAATAGAAGCTCCCATTCTGAATTCCGTCAGGGTCAGCACTTCTCATCTTGACTCGCTTTGGTGGTTGTGAAGTGCGTGCAACAGCGCCCAGCATCGGGCAATCACTCAGCGTGCGTCAGCTGTTATTATTATTGCCGGGGTTGTTGTTTGCCATCAGCCTTCAAGAGGGTCTCTGCCTGATGCGTCCTCCAGCTTCTACCTCCCCGTGTGCTCTGGTGCTGACCACCACCTCCAGGTTCTTGGGTTCAGCTGGGGCCGGAAGTTCTGGTAAGCCAGTTGGCCGGGGTTGGAAGATCGTGTGGGTCCTAGTGCTGTTACTGATGGGCCCACCACATACTGCCTCAGAAGCCACTGCGCCCACAGCTGGGAGCCTCAGCAGAGATGGCCAATTGTCTGTCTGGCTCTGGGCTTCCGGTGGCTGCTGGCCACACCCGCTCCTTGAGATGGGGTCAGGCTTTGCGTGATGCTGGGGAGTGTGGAAACCAAACAACACGAGCCCGTAGGCCGCTAGATCATAATCCGTTTCTGCTCCTTTCCTTTCCACTGTGGAAACTTTAAGCCTCTGGGGCCTATTTAAAAGAAACACGTTTATGGAAGTACAAGATACAGACAGAAAAGTTCACAGATCATAAAGGGACAGCTTAAGGAATTTTCACAGCTGAACGTCCCTTTGTAACTGACAACCAGATCAGGAAAAAGAATGTTTCTGGTTCCTAGACTCCTGTCTGTCCCAGAGCCCCTGACAGTTTCTATTCCTCAAAAATAACCTCTATCCAGGTTTGTAACACCAAAGCCTGGTTTTGTCTGCTCTTGAATGTCACAAAAACAGAATTATACAGTAAATATGCTTTGGGGTCTGCCTTCGTCCTTAGACTGGCTTTGAGATTCAGCCATGTTGTTTGTAGCATGTATTAGATTTTTTACTATTATTTTTTGCATCCTTCTTTACTGCTATATAGTATTCCATTGTATGGATGTACACTTTATTTACTCATTCTACTGATGGACTTTTGGTTGGTTGCAGGCATACTTCAATTTATTGTGCATCATTTTATTGCACTTCATGGATTTTGTGTTTTTTTACAACTTGAAGGTTTGTGGCCACCCAGCATCGAGCAAGTCTATCGGTGGCATTTTTCCAACACCATCGCTTACTTCACGTTACTGTGTCACAGTTTGGTAATTCTCGCAATATTTCAAACTTTTTCATTGCTATTGTATTTGCTATGGTGATCTGTGACCAGCAATCTGATGCTACTATTGTAATTGTTTTGAGGACCATGAACCGGGCCTATGTAAGACGGCAAACTTAATCCATGAATGTTGTGTGTGTCTTGACTGCCCCACTGACCGGCCTGTTCCCCCATCTCTCTCTCTCCTCCCTGAGACCCAGTAAGATTGAAATTGGGCCAGTTAATAACCCTCCAGTGGCCTCTGAGTGTTCAAGTGAATGGAAGAGTCGCACATCTCTCACTTTCAATCAAAAGCTGGAAATGATTAAGCTCAGTGAGGAAGGCGCGTCGAAAGCTGAGATAGGCTGAAAGCTGGGCCTCTTGTGCCCGACGGTGAGCCAAGTTGTGCACGCAAAGGAGAAGTTCCTGAAGGAATAAAGGTGCTCCTCCGTGAACACGGGAACAAGAAGAAAGAGAAACAGCCTGTTGCCGATACGGAGAAAGTTGTAGTGGTCTGGATGGAAGATCACGCCAGCCTCAACACTCCCTTAGCCAAAGCCTGATCCACAGCAAGGCCCTCACTCTCTTCCAGTCTGTGAAGGCTGAGAGTAGGGAGGAAGCTGCAGAGAAATTTGAAGCCGGCAGAGGTTGATCCGCGAGGTTTAAGGAAAGAAGCTGTCTCCATAATGTGAAAGTGCAGGGGACGCAGCGAGCTCTCTAGATCCAGCTGAGATCATAATGAAGGGGCTGCACGGAACAACAGATTCTCGGTGGGGATGAGACAGCCTTCTATCAGAAGGTGCCACCTAGGATTCTCATAGCTGAAGAGGAGAAGTCAGCGCCTGGCTTCGAAGCTTCAAAGGACAGGCTGGTTCTTGTTAGGGGCTAATGCAGCTGTGGACGGACAGTTGGTGGTGAGGAGCCAGTGCCATCCCACAGTCCCAGGGCCCTGAAGAATGCTGCTAAATCCACTCTGCGTGAGCTCTATAAATGGGAGAACAAAGCCTGGACGCCAGCACATCTGTTCACAAGATGGCTTACTGAACATTTTAAGCCATTGAGAACAGTCGTGATTCACGGGAAGAGGCCAAAATATCAGCATTAACAGGAATTTGGAAGAAGTTGATTCCGGCCCTCCTGGATGACTTTGAGGGGTTCAAGACTTCAGCGGAGGAAGTCACTGCAGATGTGTGAACAGTGAGGGAACTGGAATCGAAGTGGAGGCTGAAGAGGTGACTGAATGGCTGCCATCTCCGGATCAAACTCTAGTGGATGAGGATGTGCTTCTTGTGGTTGAGCAAACAACGTGGCTTCTTGAGCTGGAATCTGCTGCTGGTGACGATGCTGTGAAGATGGTTGAAATGACAGCAGAGGATTTGGGATACGACATAAACTCAGTTGATAAAGCAGCGGCAGGGTTTGAGAGGACCGACGGCAATTTTGAAAGTTCTCCTGTGGGTGAAATGCTGTCAAACAGCATCGCGTGCAATAGAGAAATCGTTCATGAAAGGAAGAGTCGGTCAAGGCAGCAAACTTCATGGTTGTCTTATTTTAGGAAACTGCCACAGCCACCCCAGCCTGCAGCAGCCACCACCTGCTCAGTCCGCAGCTGTCGACGTGGAGGCCAGCCCCTCCCCCAGCAAAAAGATGACCACTCCTGGAGGCTCAGAGGATGGTCAGCATTTTTTAGCAACAAAGTATTTTTGAATTAAGGTATGTCCGTTGTTTTTTTGTTAGACATAATCCCATTGCACCCTCAACGGACTACAATATTATCTATTATATATTACAAATGTAACTTTTATATGCTCTGGGAAGCCAGAAAATTGGTGCAATTTGCTTTATTGTGATATTTGCTTTATTACAAGTGCTCTGGAGCCAAGCCTGCAATATCTCCAAGGTGTCCCTGTATTATGAATAAAGCTATGAACATTCTAGCACATTCTTCCGCTGAATGCAAAAGGAGGGGGATTGCTGAGTCATAGGTTAGCTGTGCATTTAGTAGACACCAACCACCAGTGCCCTAAAGTGGTCACGCCATCTTGCATTTCCTCCACCCGTGTATGACAGTTCCGGTTCCTCCACGTCGTCATCAGCACTTGATATTTTCTCTCTCTCTCTCTCTCTTTTTTTTTTTTGTCAGGGAGATTAGCCCTGAGCTAACTACTGCCAGTCCTCCTCTTTTTGCTGAGGAAGACTGGCCCTGACCTAACATCCATAACCATCTTCCTCTACTTTATATGTGGGATGCCTGCCACAGCATGGCTTGCCAAGTGGTGCCATGTCTGCACCCAGGATCTGAACCAGCAAAGCCCGGGCCGCTGAGAAGCGGAACGTGTGAACTTAACTGCTGCACCACCCGGCCGGCCCCTTCTCTCTTTTTCATCTTAGCCTTTCTGGATGACGTGTAGCAGAACCACATTGTGGTTAATTTGTGTTTCCCTGTGGACCAAGAAGGTCACCAATGCCTTTCCACGTGTTTATTGGCTATTTCGATATCCTTGTTCATGAAATGCCTCACTGAGACTTTAGCCCATTTTTCTGTTGTCTTTCTCTAATAATTTTAAGAATTTTTCAGAGTCTAGGTCCAGGTCCCCTGCTGGAGGATGTAATGCAGCTCCTCCCACCCTGTGGGTTTTCAGGCCTACCCACTGTTTTTCTCTCAGTGCTAATGGAAAGAATCCCAGAGCTTTGGGAACTGTAGGTCTGTCTAACTACCGGTGAAAACAAATCTTTGCAAGATAAGAAGACAAGCTTTTCCTTCTTCCTCCATAATTTTGGAAAAGCAGGCATGACTCTGCATCATAAAAATGCCTCTGCAGGCCGGCCCGGTGGCGGAGCAGTTAAGTGTGCACAGTCCACTTCTCGGCGGCCCGGAGTTCGCCGGTTCGGATCCCGAGCGCGGACATGGCACCACTTGGCAAGCCATGCTGTGGTAGGCATCCCACAGATAAAGTAGAGGAAGATGGGCACGGACGTTAGCTCAGGGCCAGTCTTCCTCAGCAAAAAGAGGAGGATTGGCAGCAGATGTTAGCTCAGGGCTCATCTTCCTCACAAAAAAAAAAAAAAAAAGCCCCTGTAAATATTATTTCTAACAAAGAAATCTTATAAGACATCCAAACTTTAGATTTTGTTGTTAGGTTATTACATCCTATGTAAATAGCTTTTTTTTTTTTTTAAGATTGGCACCTGAGCTAATAACTGTTGCCAATCTTTTTTTTTTAAGTCCTTTGTCTTCTCCCCAAAGCTCCCCAGTACATAGTTGTATATAGTTTAGTTGTGGGTCCTTCTAGCTGTGGCATGTGGGACGCCACCTCAGTGTGGCTTGATGAGCGGCGCCACATCCGCACCCAGGATCCGAACCGATGAAACCCTGGGCCACTGAATCGGAGTGCGGGAACTTAACCACTCGGCCACGGGGCCGGCCCCCTTGGCCGACTTTAATCTCCATCCTTCGATATGATAAAGTGTAACCGTGAGCACAACAGCTTTCAGAGAGTGCTGAAAGTCCTTCTAGCAAATGCTCAAACCTGAGGAGGGTTGGGGACCCTCAAACTTGCACTCGGTGTCAGACCCAGGGTGGTCTTGGTGCCCCCCAAATTCTGCAGTTGGTTCCAGAAGTGAGGGCTGCCGTGTGGGCTGTTCCTACATCTCACAGTTGTCTGACTTCATCACGTACAGCCCTTGTAGGATTATTGGAATTGACATCTCTCTTCCCCGGAACCTGTAAATATGAGTGAATTTCCTTTAGTAAACCAGAAGAAAATCGTTAGTCCATCCTTCTTCTCTCGCACATTCTTCTCTGCTCGATTTCTTATGTAAGCGATAATACAGAAGATGGCCTCATTTAGATTAAAACCGTCCTTCCCCATGCTGTTTGTGACTGGCTTCTGATCACCCTCTATACGTATTTCCCCATCTGTCCACTGGAATAGAGGTTTAATGGGACACCGGAACACGCAGCTCGGGACTAGATTTCTCAGCCTCCCCTGCAGGCAGGTGAGGCCAGTGACTCCGTCCCAGCCGTGGGCTGCGAGCGGGAAGCCAAGGGTGCCACTTCAGAGTCCCACCCTTCAAAGGATGGGCATCTGCCCGCCTGACTCCTTTTTCCCTTCCCGTTGGGACGTGGTGAGAGCTCAACCAGCCGCCTTAGAGTCCAAAGTGGAAGCCGTGAGTTGCACGTGGTGTGAGAGAGAAAAACAAACCGAAGGGTCACAATCAGAAATGGCTGTCCTTGTCAAATCGTGCGTGTGCCCTGGCATGGGGCTCTCACTGCCTGGACAGGGCACCTCTTTGTAACGCACGCACGGGCTCTGCCTGGGCTGAGGGGGCTCCAGAGCAGTGCTGTCCCGTGAAAATCTAATGTGAGCCACAAACACAAGCCTGAGAGGTAATTTTAAATTTTCTAGTAGCTGCGTTACAAAAGTAAAAAGAAACAGGGGCCAGCCCGGTGGTGCGGTGGTGGGGTTCATGCGCTCCTCTCTGGCGGCCTGGGGTTCGCTGGTTTGGATGCTGGGTGTGGACCTACACACCGCTCATCAAGCCATGCTGTGGCAGCGTCCCACATATGGGGAGGAAGAAGATGGGCACAGATGTTAGCTCAGGGCCAATCTTCTTCAGAAAAAAAAAAAGTAAAAAGAAACAGATGAAATGATATTAGTAACATACTTAATAATATAATTATTATATGTTAGATGAATATCAATGTATACCAATATATTATAGTCATAATAATGATATGTGTATTATATTGTTACATATAATGATCTTTGATATGCAATGATAACAATAATATAATTAATAATATATTTTGTTTAAGCCAATTTATCCAAAATATTATTTTCACCTATAATACAATAAAAAAGTTATTGATATCTTTTACACTTTTTTTTTTTTTGAGGAAGATTAGCCCTGAGCTAACATCTGCTGCCAATCCTCCTCTTTTTGCTGAGGAAGACTGGCCCTGAGCTAACATCGTGCTCATCTTCCTCTACTTTATATGTAGGACGCCTACCACAGC
>NC_060279.1:90822249-91032171 GCF_021613505.1 Equus quagga | reverse complement strand
ATCGTGCTCATCTTCCTCTACTTTATATGTAGGACGCCTACCACAGCATGGCTTGCCAAGCGGTGCCATGTCCGCACCCGGGATCCGAACCGGCCAACCCTGGGCCGCCGAATTGGAACGTGCGCACTTAACCGCTGCGCCACCAGCCTGGCTCCAACGATTTTTTTTTCTTTGCCGAAAGTCTTTGAAATACGGTGTGTGTTACACTCACGGCCCATCTCAGTTTGGACTCCCCACATTTCCATTGCTCAGCAGCCACATGCGCCGGTGGCTGCTGTCCTGGACAGCGCAGGTCTGAGTCTTGAGAAAGAGGACGAAGAGACACCAGCATAAAGGTTACAGACATTGAGAATGGTGTCCACCCCTCTAGCACGCAAGTCCATTCTAGAGCGTTATCTTCAATAAACGCTTGGACACACACACCAGGAGGTACAGAGGAGTCTGTTCACTGTGGTGTAAATAAAAATATCCGGGGCCGGGCCCGTGGCACAGCGGTTAAGTGCGCATGTTCCGATTCTCGGCGGCCCAGGGTTCGCCGGTTCGGATCCCGGGTGCAGACATGGCACCGCTTGGCAAGCCATGCTGCGGCAGGCGTCCCACATATAAGTGGAGGAAGATGGGCACAGATGTTAGCTCAGGGCCAGTCTTCCTCAGCAAAAAGAGGAGGATTGGCAGCCGATGTTAGCTTGGGGCTAATCTTCCTCCAAAAAAAAAAAAAAAAAATTCCACCAGTGGGGAAGTGACCACAGGTGTCACGCTAACCAGGGATTCATGAGGCTGTTAAAAGGAAACAAGGTGTTTTTCCATGTGTTTATAAAAACTTTATTCTGAAAAGAAAATAGTGATAAAGCACATTTTGGAACAAAATCTGAGCCAAGCCTGCAGATTACATAACGGTGTTGTGTCAGTGTTACACTTCCTATTTCAATACCTGCGCTGCGGTTGTGACAGAGGACACCCTCGTCCTTGAGAGATACGTGCTGAAGGATTTCAGGGCAAACAGGGGTGGTGGTTCCGCTGTGCTCTCAAACGATTCCGGGAAAAATGTAAATAGATCTGCAGATCGAGATATAGATAGACACGGACCTCCCGCGTTAACTTCCTGACCTCCCCACCCCAATTCTTTGAAACAACTCTCTGTCGGGTTGCTTCTGTTTCTCTGGAAAGCTCTGATTGGTAGCCCCCACCACGCACACATGCATACAGCAGGAGCATACGAATGCACGCAGGCAAACGCACCAAACAGTGAACCTGGGTGAAGGGTCTGCAGGAGTTGCTTTTACTCTTCTTGCCACTTCCCTTGTGGTGTGAAATAATATCAAAATAAAGAGTTGCCAAAAACAATTATTCCGAGAAGAAGTCATCACTTCACCAAGGGTCCAGGGCTTAGAAAATGTTAAGAACGCACGATTTAAGGCAATATGCAACTTTGGTCCCAAACCCTAGAATGTTAAGAGGGTGTGGCTTGGCCACCTGCGTCTCCCTGGCTCAAGTGCCCCCTTGAGGTCAGGGTCAGAATAATAACGTCGCATTCCCACCAGCATCAAGTCCTCACAAATCCACCTTCAAAGATCCTTGCTGAGGGGCCAGCCTGGTGGCGTAGTGGTTAAGTTGGTATGCCCCTGCTTCAGCAGCCTGGGGTTCATAGGTTCAGATCCTGGGCGTGGACCTACTCCACTCATCAGCCACGCTGTGGCAGCATCCCACATAAAATAGAGGAAGATTGGCACAGATGGTAGCTCGGGGCCAATCTTCCTCACCAAAAAAAAAAAAAAAAAAAACCTTTGCAGAGTAATGTAGACCATACACATGGCTCGATTTAGTGGAACTAAATCTTGTTGAACATTGTGCACCAGCATGTTCATTCCCAAACACAAACACCACATTCGTGAAAGTCTGGGTGAATACACTCCAAACTGCTAAAAACAGCAGCAGTCACGGGATTTTTCAGTTCCTTTTTTTTTGGGGGGGGGGGGGGCGGGGGAGTGCATTCTGGGTTGTCAAATGTTTGCAATGTGTGTGGCTTACCTTTGGCATGGAAGGAAAGCCAGATCCTACAAATGGACGGTCGCTGTCGAAAAATACTCTCCGTGGTGGAAAGATGTGCGTGATATATTGTAGGGCTGCAGAAAAGCGTGGGCAAAGTGAGCCAGTTTCTGTGCTCGTTGCATCGTCGTGCCCATGGTGGCAGGCTGGAAAATGGTTCCCAGTGATGTCCACATCTTAATTCCTGCAGCCTGGGGCTTAAATAGCAAAAGGGACTTTGCAGACAAGTTAAGGATCTTGAAAGAGGAGACCATCCAGGGGGACCTCAAGTGGAATCACAAGGGTCCTTTTAGGAGGCAGAGGCAGATTTGAGTCACACAGTGGGAGAGAAGATGTGATCGTAGAGGGGGAGACTGGAGTGACGGCCACAAGCCGAGGGATGCTGGCAGCCAGCAGAAGCTGGAAGACGCAGGAACAGATTAGCCTTTAGAACTTACGGAGGGCGCGTGGCCCCGCAGACCCCTTGATTCTGGCCTTTGGGTCTCCCGAACTGTGAGAGGATAAATTTCTGTTGTTTTAAACCACTGGGGTTTGTGGCAATTTGTCACAGCAGCCATAGGAGACTGACATAGGATCCTTCCTCGCTCCAGGCTCCAGCATGTTTCCAAGAAAACGTGGAATGAGGCTGGAAAGGATGGTTGTGGCTCAAGGAATGCCACCAGTCCCTGAGTGCTGGGCCACCCCCCCAGACCTGCTTGGCCTCTCTGGGCCTCCAAGCAACCTGCCTTGAGGCTCCCAGTCTCAGCTTCCCAGGACCCCAGGGAAGTTCCAGCCAGTTGGACTCGTGAGCTTTTCCACAGCTGCCTGGTGCCCTTGAAGGAAAGAGGGAGACGGTCTCAAATGTGGAAATCACGGCCCGGGGGGGCAGGGGGCCAAGCCTAGATCGGGGCGGGGGTCTCTTTCACGTCGCTTCCTCCATCCTCAGAGGGGAACTTCCTCAGTTTTCTGAGCCCTGACTGTCCTCCTCTGACCGGTGTTTGGACTCTGCGGGTGGGTCCCCCATGGAAGGAGCCCCAGATGGGGTGGCCGATGCACAGGCCAATGAGAGGCCCAGAGGGGAACGATGGGTCATTTCCTCCCTGGCTCTCTGCGCCCTCCCTTGGGGCCTTAAAAACCACAGCCCTCGCGCAGGAGGCACCTTTGACCAGTGGCGAAGCCGGGCGACCCGAATATGGTGAGTCCAGAAGGGGATCCTTCTTCCTTGCCACCTCTCTCCTCCCGGGGCCCCTTGCTCTCTCCGTCTCTCCTCCCTTCACCATCTCCCCCTTTCCTTCCTCCTCCTGCCCGTTCTCCATCTCCCCCCGTCTCCCCCGCTCTCACTCCGGGGCTGGGCCGTGGCTGAGGAGGAAGATTATCAAGAGATTACGGGAGCCACCGCAAGGCCAGAGGGCTGGGATCCAAAGTCCCCCAGGGCAGGAAATCCTCGCTGTCACATCTGGTCAGATGACTCCCTTCCTCGAGGGGAGAGACCCAGGAAAGGCCTTGCAGGCAGCGGGAATGGCAGGAACAGAGATTGGGAGGCTGGAAAAGGCCAGTCTGGAAGAACGGTCAAGTTACTTGGACTTTTCGGAGGCTCTGAATCGTAGAGATGGGGAAACTGAGGCCCGGGGAGGTGAGGAGCTGGCCCGGGTCCTTCAGCAGTTGGCGGCAGACCCAGGCTGTCCCGTGGACTCTGTGCGTCTCGGAGGGAGACTGTCTCCGGGGTAGACGAGGGGCCCCTTGCACTCCTGCACCCCGGGGTCCCGGCCGAGCGAGGCACGGCTGTGATTGACACCTGCGTGTGGAGGCTCTGGTCCCGCTGCATCTGGGAGAAAGAGAAACGGCGCATGCGCTGGACCAGGGAGGGGCTGGCTGCGGCTTCGTTCCCGCATCCCCCTTCTCAGACCCCACCGCGGCTTTCGGAACGCGGCCCGCCACTAGCTTCGACTGCTTTTTCTTTCTGTATAAAATAGTCCCAAGTCCCACAGTGGAAAGCCACTCCTTGTCACTGCCCCCAGACGCAACCGTGGGTACCAGTTTGTCGTGCATCCTTCCAGAAACGGTCTACAGGTGCTCAAGGACCGATAGGCAGGAAATGAAGTCAGGAGAAGTTGCACATGAGGGTCGCATTGAAACGGGGTTCAAATGCTGCCCCTTCCGTGTGATAGCTCGGAAGACCTGTTTCTGCTGTTCCTCCTTCTCCTCATCTTCACGACGGGGATAGAAAGCCCACAGAATCAGAACCCACATCATGGGATCGTTGAGAGAGTTCAACGAGATAATCCCTGGAAAGTTCTTGCAACAGCGCCTGGCGTACAGTTGGCGCTCAATGCACGGGACGTGTCTATCCTTTCTCCCTGCCCTCTGCAAATTGAAGTATGTTTTACATGTTATCTTACATCTTGCTTTTTCGAGAGTAACATATATTATTAACCAGCATGTATTGAGTGCCTACTACATGTGCTATGCACTTTACTTGTAATAATTTCATCTGAAACAACCTATAAAGCAGATACTATTACAATACCTGTGTATTTCAAGGGAGTTGCCTCTTTCTTTCTATCAGCTGTATAATATTCCAGTGGGAGGCTCCAACCTGAATGGAGGTTTAGGTTGTTTCCAATATTTTGTCTTTCACACCAAAACTATATCTTTGGACCCATGTCTGGGTTTTCAGAACTGCAAATGCTGAATCCAAGGCATGGGCAATTTTTATTTCAACAGATATCGCCCAAAGTTGTACCCACTTATATTTCCGCTCTCCTGGGCCTGGGACTGTCTGTGTGTCTACGCTGCCCTCTGCTTTTTTATTTTCGCTGACTCGAGAAACAGTTCATTGCACCTTCCAAGGCTCTGGAGGCTTGTCTTTTTCATGTGGTTTTCAAAATGTGTGTGTTTCTGATTCTTAACGCTTAGGGGTTGGAGTCGCAAAGGTTGTGCAAATTCAAGAAGGTAAATCTGAGTCGAAATGTCGGTCCCCACCCTTGTGGCAGGTAGCTCAGAGGTCACAGCCCACAATACTTTCGTGTGGTTCCGTGGGAGGATGTTTTTAAAGACTCTGAGTCCCAATAGGAACAGAGAAGAGGATGTTCAGGGAAAAAAAAAGACTTGGCCTTCTGTGTGTTTATGGGCTTTCTCATGTCTTTGAGTCGGTCTGTCATTTTCACTGTGATGGGGGGACAGCTGGCAGGACTTTCTCGACTGGAAGGATGGGGAAACCGACGCCCAGAGAGCAAGGGAAGGGCCTGGGGCAGAGTTTACCACACACCAGCTGCATGACTGTGGTCAAGCCATGCCTCTCCTCTGAGCACTCGAGGCTTCCAGCTTCTCTTCCTCCTCTTGGCCGTCACCCCAGCCCAACCCCATCCTCACAGGTCTGGATCCTCCCCCCTGCCTCCTCTCCGGTCCTCTTGCTTCTTGTCTCACCTCCTCACAGTGGCCGGAGGGATCTTTCTAAACCGAAATTCGAATCTAGTCCCTCTACAGCTCAAAGACCATCCATGGCTCCCCATGACCCCAGAAGAAAATACAAATTCTTGAACGCGGCGTCTGCGGCACTTCCTTCATTTTCTGATGTGTGGCACATTCCCTCCCTCGAACTTTGTGGCTTTTTGCCTTACGTGCGTGGCTGTCACTCTCGCCACACTTTAGGCGTGCAAGCCGCTCAGAGAGGGCTCTGGAGTCCCACGCTCAGAAATTCTCTCCTATCTCTGCCGCTTGCTAACTGCGGGGGCTTGGAAGGGTCTCTCGAGCTCTCTGTGGCCTCAGTTGTCTTCTCTGTAAAGCGGGAGTGGCAAGAGCAACATTGTTGTGGATTCAATGAGCTCATACGGGAAGAGGGCTTAGAACAGAGCTCGGCGATCGTGCTTGCTGTTCCCGTAAGTCCCGTGTCTGCCTCACCCCGTTCTCCTCCCATCCGTTTGCGTCTCCTTGCTGCCACCGCCCTGGTACAAGCCCATCGGCATAGGTGGCTACTGAAATGTCATCGAAATGACGCAAAAATGAAAAGTGTGGTCTTTCAGATGCATCCGCCACATTGCATGTGCTCAGCACGCACACAGGTGGCGATCACCTCGGACAGCACTGATCTAGAACATTCTATCAGCGCACAAAGTCCTACTGGCTGGCCCTGCAGCTGGATCTTCCCAGTCCCCTCCTGCTCCCACGCCAGGCTGGACCCTATCGAACGCTCTCTCGGTCCTCGTCAGAGGCCAGATAGGTCAGGACCGGGCCCCCCAGCCACTTAATGTTTGCGCCAGTAAGAAATATTCTTTAGAAGCTTTGCTGAACTCCCAGAATTGCGGAACCACGAATTCTGTTGTATATTTGATCTGATTTGCATTTTGCGGCAGTGGGCAGTGCACGCACTTGGATGGGTCTGTGTACAGGATGAACAAAAACCTGTATGATGAAGACTTCCTGTCGCTGCCAGCCTTCTGGCTCGCAGCTTCCCCTCCCCGGGTCAGCTACGGTTCGAGGTTTCCTATGTCGGCTGCTGGAGATGGTCTGTGCCTGTGCCAGCAAACACACACACACGTGCACATGCGGAGAGAGATCAAATGATAGAGACAGAGATAGAGATAGAGGGAGGAAGGGAGGGAGGGAGAGAGAGGTGGAGAGACAGAGAGAGAGAGAAGTTCCTCTTTCATAGGTGGCGTGGTTGACACACTATCCATTCCTCGCTTTTTCTATTTCACCCCAGATCTTGGAGCTCTTTCCACATCAGCACATAATCGTCCTCCTCCTTTTTGATGGCTGCATAATATTCTGCTGCCTGGATGTGCCATCATTCATTTGGCGAGTCCCCTTTTGCTGGACACCAGCTATTTCCGATCTTTGTAGGCATGCTGCAAGGGCCAGACTTTGCAAGCCATTTGCATCAGGAAGATCCTGGAAACCATAGAGTGTCAGAATCATCATATTTTTTCTGCGATCATGAGGTCAATGACAGGAAGGGGTTGAGTGAGCTCACGCTAGGAAAGGCGCTTTGTCAGCTGACGAGAGGAGGCATGAGGAGTGCGAGAGCAGGGGGTGGGGGGCTCCCCTTCTTTGGGCTGTGAGTCATTCTGTAGCCAAGCATGGCTGAGAGCTTTCGAAATGAGCAGAGGCAAAAGTTAGCTTCGGGGATCTCTCCAGAGCGGACATTCGAAATATTTAACAACTTGCTAAGGAGCAGAGCCCACCTGAGGGAGTGGGGTCTGGGGCTTCCTGCCCTGCCGTCATCAACCCTTTAGTGACCAGAGCATGGGGACCTGGGGGGGGCACCCCAGAGTAGAAAATGGGGAGCCAGGGTGCTGGGGGGGGATGGTGGAGGTGGGGGGCTGAGGGCAGGGGCTATTTATCAATGGAAATATTTCAACAATTTTAACTCTCTATTTTGAAGTATCTTCACATTTATAGAAAAATGTTAAGAATACAAAGACCTCCTATATACTCTTTACCCAGATTCTCAAAATTTGCTTTATCTATCTATATCTATCAATCTTCTATCAATCTATCTGTTAACTATCCTCTTTTTTCTTAATCATTTGAGAGTAAGTTATAGGCGTTGTGTCCCTTTCTCCCTAAATACCTCAGTAACTATTTCTCACAAACAAGGACATTCATCTACATGAACCCAGCACAGTTTTCAACATCAGGAAATTTAACATTCGATGCAATACCGTTATCTGGTCTACAGAACATATTTAAACTTGCTCAGTTGTCCAAATAACACCCTTCAAGGCAAATCTGATTTTCCTGCTCCAGGATGTCACTTTCATTGTCCAGGAAAATCAAAAGTGACTCTTTAGTTTCCGTTCATCTGGAACCTCCCTCAGCCCTTCCTTGTCTTCATGACACTGACATTTTTTTTCTTTTTCTTTGGTGAGGAAGACTGGCCCTGAGCTAACATCTATACCAGTCTTCCCCTATTTTGTATGTGGGACGCCGCCACAGAATGGCTTGATGAGCGGTGTGTAGGTGAGTGGCCCGGGATCTGAACCAGCAAACCCCAGGCCACTGAAGAAGAACATGAGAACTTAACCACTACGCTGCTGGGCCAGCCCGGGCATTTTTTTTAATTGAGTAAAATTCACATAACATATAATTTACTGCTTTAAAATGTACAATTCTCTGGTGTTTAGTACATTCACAATGTTGTACAATCACCGTCTCTATCTGGTTCCAGAACCCTCAAAATGAACCTTGGAGGGGCCGGCCCTGGGGCCGAGTGGTTCAGTTTGTGCACTCCGCTTCAGTGGCCCAGGGTTTTGCAGGTTTGGATCCTGGGTGCAGACATGGCATCGCTTATCAGGCCATGCTGAGGCGGCATCCCACATGCCACAACTAGAAGGGCCCACAACTAAAAATGCACAACTATGTACTGGGGGTATTTGGGGAGAAGAAGAAAAAAAAGAAGATTGGCAACAGATGTTAGCTCAGGTGCCAATCTTTAAAAAAAAAAAAAAGACACCCTGTACCTATTAAGCATCACTCCCCATTCCCTGGGCCCACAGTCTCCAGCAACCACTCATCCACTTCCTGTCTCTGTGGATTTCCCTATTCTGGACATTTCATATAAACGGAATCATATGACATGTGACTTCCTGTGTCCGGCTTCTTTCACTCAGCACAATGTTTCCAAGGTTCATCCATGTTGTAGCATCTATTAGAGATTTATTCCTTTTTTATGGCTGAATAATATTCCACTACATGGCTATAGCATACCCTGTTGGTCCACTCGTCAGCTGGCATTGACGTTTTCCCTTCCAGTAATTGAAGCGCTGCTGTGGCTCTACCAGCAGACACTCCTGCCCGTCCACCTGACCAGTCTCAGGGCAACGTAAAGGGACCAGAAATAAAAAAGAGTGGTCGGAGAAAGACCTTGATGTGAGCTCTTCCATAGTCATGAAATCGATAAATTATAATAGTATTGGCTGCCATTTCTTGTCTCCTCCTCTGTCCCAGGTTCTTTGTTAGACGCACGAACATTTCTCATCTTATTTAATCCACGAGGTGGGTGTTTCAGCAGGTATAAACCTCAGCCCGCAAATTCAGGTGCGCTGAAAACCCAGCTCTGAATATTTCCGTCACAACGATTTCTATTTCTCTCTGCCTCCTGTCCCTGGGTTGGTGACCAAGTGGCCTTCAAGGATGGGCTAGCTGCAAGGGCCACAGAGCTCGCCCCGGAGGCGTCCGCAGCCCCCCTTGGAGACGGTGAGGGGCAGCCCGCCTGGGTTTGCACCCCAGCCTGGAAAGGTTTGAATTCCTATCTACGTGACCTGGAACAGCCTACTTTCCTTTCTGGTGCCTCTGTTTCCTCATCAATAAAATGGGTATATTAATAGAACCAAACTGTAGGGTCGTGGTCAGGATTGAAAGAGCTATTGCCAGGAAAGAGCTGGCTGCTTTAGTGTGACCATTCCATGCCGTGTGGGGATTTTCCTGCCGTGTCTCGTTGCCTACAAAACTCTCTCGAGCCCCCTCCCCCTTTTTAACATAAACACACCACCGTATCATCCTCGATAAAATTAACACCGATCGTTACTACCGTCAAATAGCCAGCCCATTTTTAAATCTCCCAGATTGTCTCAAAAATATCTTATTCTCCAGTTGATTGTTCCAATCAGGATCCAAACGAGGTCTTCACATTGCCTTTGGTTGATACGCGTCTTAAATCTCTTTTAATCCGTGGCACTCCCCTTTTACTTGTGGGAGAAACCAAACCCTTTGTCCCATAGAGTTTCCTGCAATCTGATTAGGCTGATTTCATCCCTGTGGTGCTATTTATGTTCCTCTCTCCTCCACTTTTCCTGTAAACTGGTAGTTTTAATCCAGCAGCTTGATTAGATTCACATTGATTTTTTTTTTTTTTTGGTGAGGAAGATTGGCTCTGAGCTCACATCTGTTGCCAATCCTCCTTTTTTTGCCAAGGAAGATTGTCGATGAGCTAACATCTGTGCCAATCTTCCTCTGTTTTATATGTGGGCCGCCACCACAGCGTGGCTTAACAAGCAGTATGTAGGTTCGCACGCACCCAGGAGCCAAACCTGCGAACCCCAGCCGCTTAAGTGGAGCACACGAACTTAACCACCAGGCTGGCCCTCAAATTTGTTTTTTGGCAAAAATTGCTTCAGAGTTAGCTGTGTTCTTTCTACTGCATCATGTCAGATAGAGCAGAACGTCTGACTGTCTCTCTTCTCGGGGTGCTGAGGTCCCTCAGCGGGTTTGGGGTGCCAGCCCGACTCATTGATTGGAAAGTTCCTGTCCGTCTCTCCCCTGATGGTTTTATCAGATGTTGATGGTCCTCCCGGAGATCCGCTCTTTCCTTAGTTCTGTCACTCCTCCTGCAGGTCTTGTTCTTAGACTTCTCTAAACAAGGGCTCTCCTACATCGACTCTTTATTTCCCTGAAACATACTCTGTATGGAAATGGCAGGAGAAATGCTTGATTCATTCCCTTTCCAGAATAAAAAGGTGACCAATGGGTTTGCTTGCTTTTATTATAGTTAGGAACCCACAGATCTTTATCCATTAATATGTCTCACTCCATCACAGTTCTTATTATTATTTGATGCTCAAATTGTCCCATCTTTGACTAGCGGGAGCCCTTTGGGGCTGCCTCTTGCATCTTTTTTGACTTGTGCCCATTAAAAACTTTCTTACATCCTAGTGCAAGATGTCCTGGGCTCATCTGGTCTATTTCCTGTCCCAGAACAGGAATTGGCCTTTCTCCGGGGAGCCCTGGGTGCTGTGAGTGACAGATGGTAATTAGAGGCCATAATCTGGGTGCGAAGGTTCTCTTTGTTCTTGAACGTATAACTTCTTCTGCTCCTTTCATCCGTTCTGCCCTCCCTCCAGCAAGGTGAACATCTATTTCTTCTTCTCCCTCCTGCTTTCCCCACAGATTTTCTCTCCGCTCTGACACCGAGGTTTTGGAGCTAAATCCAGCTAAAGTGGGTGAACTGCTAGGAGTTAACTAGGACAGAAACAGAGGCACAGAGCAGCGGTAGAACTTGCAGAGGGCCATGCAGACTTCAGCTGGGACAGTCAGGATCTGGACCTTAATGCCGTGCCGAGCCACCCTGGAACCCAAGGTCAAAGGACACATGTGCACTCTCATCTACGCTTAGCAAAATGTCCTCCCATAGTCTGGACCAAGTAGAAAAACTAAATAAAAGCTCTACCCCAAAAAACTCCCCAAAACCCCAACAATGTGACTCTACATAAAGCCCCAAACTGCATGATATGTTTGCAGGCCGTTGTCACCCTGCAAAGATGCTTCCAGCTGGGAATGCAAACTGTGGGCTGGTCAGAAAGTTCCTGTTGCACAATAAGGCAGGGTCACAGATTGAGCAAACAATGACAGCAGCCTGTCTTTATTTAAAATTTGGATTTTTTTTCCACGATGGATTTTTTTTTGGGGGGGGCTGGGCATTCATTTTGATTCTTTAAAATATTGCAATAAGATGTTTATCTTGATGACCAAGTTTTTGGGGGGGTCCCCTCTCTCCCCACTTGAACGTTGTGCCTGTGTATACGGGGCACTGCAGAACTGCTGCGTCCTCTGGGTCGCCACTCCCAGCTGGCACACAGCTGCCTTGGTGGTGGAAGGCAGGACAAGGGGCGATGGTCGGGATGGTGGTGGTGGTGGGTGGTGGTGGGATAACCATCTAGTAATATCTTCTCAGTTTGTTGGTGACGTTAAAAATATCTAACAAGCAGTGTGTCGTGGGCACTGACCAATTGGAGTGGATAGTGACCACAGCGTTGCAGGAAGCCTAAATTTTAACCATTTGGTTGCTGGAGCCTGGGGAAGTCCAAGGACGTAAGGGGGAGGTGGCAGGGTGGCAGGGAGACCAATCGGCGTGGAAGCGTTTTCAATATTTTAGTAAGTGGCAGGATACCGCAGCAGGCTCTCAGCCCTCAGCATTCCCCATTTCCCGGAAGAAACCTGAGGCTCAAAGTAGTGCAGCGGTGGGTTCAAAGCCGTGTAGCTCTCTCGGGCCTCCCTGGGCCCTGTCTGCAGACTGATTGTCTCCCTGTCTCTCTGGTTCCACCTAGGCCTCCATGGACAATACCACCTTTGACTACTCCAATTACGACGGCTCCACTGATGGCTTCAACGAACCAGTGGATAACTCCTCCAGGACCCAGAGTCTGACTCGTCTACAGATCATTGCCCTGATCGTGTATGCAGCTGTCTTCCTGGTGGGAGTGCCCGGCAACGCCCTGGTGGTCTGGGTGACAGGGTCCGAGGCCAGGCGAACCGTCAACGCCGTCTGGTTTCTCAACCTGGCAGTGGCTGACCTCCTGTCCTGCCTGGCGCTGCCCATCTTGTTTACGTCCGTCGTCCTGCACGGCGACTGGCCCTTCGGCAGCGCTGCCTGCAGCATCCTGCCCTCGCTCATCCTGCTCAACATGTATGCCAGCATCCTGATCCTGGCCACCATCAGCGCCGACCGCTTTGTGCTTGTGGTTAACCCCATCTGGTGCCAGAACTACCGAGGGGCCCACGTGGCCTGGATCGCCTGTGGCGTGGCCTGGTTCTTGGCCCTGCTGCTGACCATACCGTCTTTCCTGTTCCGTTCGGTCCACAAGGAGTACTTTCCGACCCGGATAAAGTGTAGTGTCGACTATGGCGGCAGTGACCGCACGGAGAGGGCCGTGGCCATCCTCCGTCTGGTCGTGGGCTTCCTGTGGCCACTGGTCACCCTTGCAATATGTTACACCTTCCTCCTCATCCGGGCATGGAGCCGCAGTGCCACACGCTCCACCAAGACGCTCAAAGTGGTGGTGGCAGTGGTGACCAGCTTCTTTGTCCTCTGGCTGCCCTACCAGGTGACGGGGATGATGTTGTCTTTCCTCCACAAGACCGATAGCGTCTTCAAAGTCGTGTCCAGGATCGACCCCCTGTCTGTCTCCCTTGCGTACGTCAACTGTTGCATCAATCCTGTCATCTACGTGGTGGCCGCCCAGGGCTTCCAGTCCCGGTTCCTGAAGTCTCTCCCCAACGTTCTCAGGAAAGTGTTGACGACCGAGGAGAGCTTAACCAGAGAGTCCAAGTCCTTCACGCTCTCCACGATGGAGACTCCATCTCAGAAGTGCCAGGCCGTGTGAGGGCAGGCCTCCCCGGCTGCCGTCTGCCCGGGGCTGCCCCCGGCTGTCCAGTCTCTGTTGATTTTTAACTCAGCCCTTGCCGAGGCGGTGTGGTTTTAGTGAACTCGTCTCCATTCCTTCCATCTTTCCCGGACTTGTCTTCCTCCCGGGCGAGCTCTTCTCATCCTTCCTGCTTTCCAACATCGACACTTCCTTCTAGAGAGACCCAACCATTCTTTCCACCCACGGACTTTGAGAAACAACCATGAGCCCGTACGGAGTGCCCCTACAGCGACAGGTCTGCGCGAGCAGAGCCCACGAATAGAATATATCAGCTGCCTAGAATCCGGACGCGCAGACGCGGTCTAACTCTGTTGAGAAAAGAGTTGTGTGTTTATTCTACGGAGAGTTGGATAAAAACGTAACTGGTTTCTCAAAACTTGTTCTTGTTTAGGACAAAGCAAAAGGACATGGACCTAACCAAGCTTTTGCAAGTGAGTTGATTTAAAGAAAAACAGTATTCCTTAATTGGGTTTTTAGAAAAACTACTAAGTTAAAACACGTCATGTGGTTATGGCGGAGAGCATGCGGAAGCTACACTGAAGACCGAGGTTGGGCAATATTGGTTGGGTCCCTGCAGGGACTGGAGGCACGGGAAAATCTGACTTACTCCTTTGTAAACTGTTGTTTTGTTTGAACTTCCCCCCCAAAATTAAACTTTGAATTTGAGATCATTGTAGGCTCACATGAAATTGTAAATAATAAGACAGAGGGATGCTGGGTCCTGTTTCCCTCCACAGCAACATCTTGCAAAATGACATTGCGACATCACAACCAGGATATTGACACAGATAGTCGACCATCAGGACACTTTCGTCACCACCAGGATCCCTCGCCCTGTTCTGGCCACCTCCACTTCCCTCCACTCTCCCCAGCCTTGTCCCCAAGCCCTGGCAATGACGACTCCACTCTCCGTCTCTAGAATTTTGTCCTTTCAAGAACGCTCTATCAATGGAATCATGCAGCATATAACTTTTTGACTTTTTGAAAAACTAGTATGCATCCTTTGACTAATGAAAATAAAAAATAATCACTGTTGAAATGTTGTGTTGTTTATTTTTTTACTTTCGTTGTCCCATATGAATTTTAGGATTCTTTGCTCTATTTCCATGAAGAATGTCATTGGGATTCTGATTGGGATGGCGTTGCATCTGTAGATTGCTTTGAGTAGTATGGACATTTGAACTCTGTTTATTCTTCCAATCCATGTATGTGGAATCTCTTGCCGTCTCTTTATGTTGTCACTGATTTCTTTCAATACTGTCTTATAGTTTTCAGTGTATACGTCTTTCACCTCCTTGGTTAAATTTATTCCTGGAAATTTTATTCTTTTTGTTGCGATTGTAAATGGGATTGTATTCTCGACTTCTCTTTCTGTAAGCTTGTTATCAGAGTACAGAAATGCAACTGGTTTTTGTAAGTTGATTTTGTACCCTGCAGCTTTGCTGTGGTTGTTGATTATTTCGAATAGTTTCCTGATGGATTCTTTAGGGTTTTCCTTATATAGAATGATGTCATCTGCAAGCAGCAAGAGTTTCACTTCTTCCTTTCCAATTTGGACGCCCTTTATTTCTTTTTCTTGCCTAATTGCTCAGCCAAAACCTCCAGCACTATGTTGAATAAGAGTGGTGAGAGTGGGCACCCTTGTCTTGTTCCCGTTCTCAGAGGAATGGCTTCCAGTTTTCCTCATTGAGTATGAAGTTGGCTCATATATGGCCTTTATTATGTTGAGGTACTTTCCTTCTATCCCCATTTTATCAAGAGTTTTGATCACAAACGCATGTTAGATCTTGTCAAATGCTTTCTCTGCATCTATTGAGACGATCATGTGGTTTTTATTCCTCAGTTTGTTGATGTGATGTGTCACGTTGATTGATCTGCGGATGTTGAACCATGCCTGTGTCCCTGGTATGAATCCCACTTGATCATGGTGTATTATCCTTTTCATGTGTTGCTGTGTGTGTTTTGCCAATATTTTTTTGGGGAGTTGTGCATCTATGTTCATCAGCGATATTGGCCTGCAATTTTCCTTCTCCGTGGTGTCCTTGTCTGGTTTTCACATCAGGCTGATGTTGGCCTCATAGACTGAGGAAGCATTCCATCTTCTTCAATTTTCTGGAAGAGTTTGAGAAGGATAGATATTCGGTCTTCTTTGAATGTTTGGTAGAATTCTCCAGAGAAGCCGTCTGGTCCTGGACTTTTGATTTTTGGGAGGTTTTTGATTGCTGTTTCAATCTCTTTACTTGTGATGGGTCTATTCGGATTCTCTATTTCTTCTTGACTCAGTTTCGGGAGGCTGTATGAGTCTAAGAATGTATCCATTTCTTTTAGGTTATGCAATTTGTGGGCATATAGTGTTTCATAGTATTCTCTTATAAAAATGCTGCATTATTTATAATTGACCCTAAAACATTTCTTCTAGTATTTCTAGTATTTTGTGTGTATGCCTGTGTGTAGATTGGCTAGAAATATTGTATAGACAAGTGCTGTCCAACAGAAATATGATATGAGCCATGTTAAGTAGTTTTAAATTTTCTACCAGCTATATTAAAAAATTAAAAAGAAAGAGATGAAATAATAGTAATATATTTAATAATGTAATATAATTATATGCTATATTAACAATGATATGAATGATAAATTAATTATATTATATAAATATTCTATATTATATGAATATCAATATATTATATAGTAATTACATTTATAATTATATAACATGGAAAATTAACTATATTATATAATATAGAAAATATATAACACATTGTATATAATATATATTCATATTTATAGTAACATCAATGTTATTAATGTAATGTATTTATATTATATTGCTATATATAATGATATTTAATATATAAAAGAATAATATGATCAGTATTATGTTTTGCTTAACTCAATATATCCAAAATGTTATTATTATTTTTTTTTTTGAGGAAGATTAGCTATGGGCTAACATCTGCTGTCAATCCTCCTCTTTTTTTGCAGAGGAAGACTGGCCCTGAGCTAACATCCGTGCCCATCTTCCTCTACTTTCTATGTGGGACGCCTACCACAGCATGGCTTGCCAAGCGGTGCCATGTCTGCAGCTGGGATCTGAACCGGTGAACTCAGGGCCACTGAAGCGGAATGTGCACACTTAACTGCTGCGCCACCTCGACACCCAACGTCCTTCCCGCCGCTCCGGCCTTCTCGCTGGTGGCTCCAGGCCTGGCTGGTTTTCCTCCTGCCTTCTCTCTGTGACCCTTCCCCGCCTCCTCCACAGTTTCTTCTTCTGCCCGCACACTCGGGCTCTCTCCAGTTCTGTCTTGAACCCGCTTCTGCCTCTTGCAACTTCCCCCACACCTCTCTCTGCAGGATGTGGCCTCCGCACCCACTCACCTCACCCAAACTGACCTGGGCATCTTCTCCCAAACCGCCCCCTCCCCTCTCATCGCCCCACCGTCCACGCGGTCACCCAAGCCCGTGCCTGGGAACCATGCTGGACGCTGCCCTCTTCTTGCCCCACGGCCTGCCTAGTCCAAGCACGCCATCCTCTCCCCCTTGAGTTCCTGCCTCACCTCCTGCCTGGTCTCCTGGTTACCCGGCCTATTTTTAAGAGACCATCCCTATCCCTCTTCTACCTTCCTTCAGGATGCAGCCTCCTCCAGGGAGTCCACCAAGACTTCCTCCTCTGCCTCCCCACCCCCACACTGCCTCTCTGTTCCTAGCCATCCTCTGGCTTTCCCTCACCCTGATGTGGGAAGGAGATGCTGTCTCAAGAGCTAGGCCCCACCACAGTCTTCTAGAAACACTGGGAGGCCAATGAGTGGGATCCAGGTGGCTTCTCCAAGGCAGCCTCTGCCTGATGTTGACCAGCCCTGCCCAGGAGGGAAGTGGGCTGAAGGGCCAGGCGATTGCCAAATCTGGCCCTCCGGGGAATCTGCTGGGTCAACATGTTCTGAAGAGGAAGCAGTGGGGAAAGGAAGCGGGTGATGGGTTTGACCAAGTTGGCTGTGCTCCAACGCCTCCCCAAAGGCCCCTGTCACTCCCTACTCTGTTTCTCAGACCTGGCTCCCCAAGGCCCGGGGTCAGAGCCTCTCCCTGCCTCTGTGCTGTGTGACCTGCCCCGGCACCACACCTAATCTCTTGGAGGGTGTTACTCCAGGTCAGCGTTGTCTGATGGGAAAATAATTCGAGCCATGGTCGCCTTTTCACATTTTCCAGTAGCCTGAGCAAGGGACAAGCAAAGAGAGACAAAAAGAATTGGAGAAAATTAATTTTACTGATGAATTTTATTGAACCCAATACATTCATAATACTAGTTCAATGTGAGATCAATATAAAACATGATCGAGAGGTTTGACATCCTTTTTTTAATGCCAAGTCTTCAGAATCCTGTACGTGTTTTACACCCCAGCACCTCTCATCTCAGATCCACCACTTTTCAGAGCTCAGTGGCCTCGTGTGGCCAGTGGCTACCACATCAGACGGGTCAGGGCTAGAATTCCTCGACCGACATTCAGACCATCTACGAAATTCTAATATCTGACAGCTGGAGCTCCAGACTTCCAACTCTCCGAGGTTCCGATGTGACATTCTAGAACACTGTCCTTCAAATGGTCTGTGACTAAAATCGTAGGATCCTTCGAGTCCAATAACCTATGGGTTCCAGTGCTCTCAGAGGCTGTGATTCCAACGCTGTTGCCTTCAGAGTCTTTGTCCTAGATCTGGGGGTCCCCAAATGCCAGCCTGTTGGCCAAATCTGGCCCACCACTTGTTTTTGTTAATAAAGTTTTATCGGAACACAGCCATGCCCGTTCAGTCTGTGGCCAGCTTCATTCCACCAGGCAGATGGAGCAGTTGTGACAGAGACCACAAGTGACCTCTTGACTAGCAGAAACAAATAGGTGCTCTCTATTCCTTTACCAAAAAAGTTTATTGACCCTTGATCAAGAAATTCACAGATTTTTTTTTTTTTTTTTTGGTGAGGAAGATTGTCGCTGAACTAATATCTGTGCCAGTCTTCCTCTATTTTGTAGGTGGGCCGCCGCCACAGCATGATGAGTGGTGTGTAGGTCCGTGCCCAGGATCCAGGCTGGCGAACCCTGGGCTGCCAAAGCCTAGTGCATGAACTTAACCACTAGGCAACCCAGCTGCCCTAAAATTCTCAGATTTAACAGGGGTGGTGGTTTAACAGACGTTTATTTAATTGTTGGGCTTTATAAGTTAACACATAGATTACACACATTCTTTTCCATGTGTCAAATATCACATAATAATACACACCGTTCAAAAGAGCCTGGTTTCTCCCTCTTAGCCATTCACTCTCTGTCTTCTATAATTCAATGAGGTTGAAGTCTGTGAAATTGCCAAACTTCATCCTACCTTGGGGTGAGGTGGGTAACGGTTTATTTCTTTATTACTTTTTAAAAAAACTGTAAAATACGCCTAACAACAAAACTCACCATTGGCCGCATTTAGCACAGTCACACTGTTTTGCAACCGTCACCAATATTTAGCTTTAAAACACTTCCCTCACCCCAGAAGAAAACCCCGTACCTATGAAGCAATTATTTCCCATTCTCCTCTCCGCCACCCAGCCCCCGGCAACTGCGAGTCTGCTTTCTGTCGCTACGGCCTTGCCGAAACCCAACCTAGTTTGACCCAGAGAAAGGGCAATTTCCTATGCATTCACTTAACAATCTTCCAGGGTGTTCCCGTTTCGAGTTTCTCCTGGCATGGAGAGCTGGCGCCCAGCATCTCGCAGGGTGGCTGTAAGAGGATTCCCGCCTCCCAGAGCAGCGTGGCCCCCAACCCACCCTCCAACCTTCTCAGGCCTGTGGAGAGCCTGTCCTCGGCCCCCAGCATCCCTCAGACCCCCAGGTAGGAGCCCGCAGCTCCAGGGACACCAGGAAACCTCAGCCTCCCAGAATCTGAGAAACGTCCTCCTGGAGAGACAGCGGTGGGGAAGTTTATTAAGATTGAACCATCGAGAAACACATCCCTGTAAGCTCATCAGCTCAGACGAAGCCGGAGCTGATAACAGACAGTCTCCACCTTGGGTTTCTTCCATCTCAGTCTTTTGCCCACCAGGGTGGGGTCCCACGGGGGCCCGGGGCTGGCGGGACATGGGACATGAGGCGGCCTCCCCGAGCCTGGTGAAAGCGGGCAGAGAGCACATGTATTTCCACAGGGATCCGGGGCTTGGCTCGGCCAAGACAAGGTCACCCGGAGAGGCGCCGGGAGACGCCCCGGCTCACACAGTCTAGTCTCTGTCCCCAGAAGCATCTTCCTCTAACAACGCGATTTTCTTCTCTAAACAACAACGAAAGAAATGCATCAACAGATGCCCCGAACCTCTAGAACACACACAGAGAGAAGTGGGGATGCACAAACCGCTGACTAAGGAGCGAGGCCACTTCCTCTTGCTAAGCCTGCGTTCTTCATGTAAATTTTAAGAATTTCCCTTCTATTCTTTGTGCTGCCGTCAATGTAACGATCATGCATCCATCACGTATCCTGTGTGCCCGGCGCTGCTGTGTGTGTTTTAAATCTCTTCACCCATTTCACGCTCCTGGCAACGCACCCACTTCACAGATGAGGAAGTTGAGGCTCCGAGATGTCTGAGGCCCGGAAACCCGGCCACCGTGGACCTGGAACATGAATCTTCTCGTTTGGGCTTTGGGTCCACGTTGTCGCTCCCCGTGCGATGATGCCGGGAGGGAGCTTCAGAATCGCGGTGGTCAACACCTTCCCATTTTATTTTATATTTATTTATTTATTTATTTATTTTTGAGGACGATTAGCCCTGAGCTAACCTCTGCTGCCAATCCTCCTCTTTTTGCTGAGGAAGACTGGCCCTGAGCTAACATCTGTGCCCATCTTCCTCTACTTTCTATGTGGGACGCCTGCCACAGCATGGCTTGCCAAATGGTGCCATGTCTGCACCCGGGATCCGAACTGGCGAACTCCGGGCCGCTGAGAAGCGGAATGTGCGAACTTAACCACTGCACCACCGGGCCGGCCCCCACCTTCCCATTTTAAAGATGGAAAACTGAGGCCCACAGAGGAGACAGGGTTTGTCTGTATTGTGTCTGCCTCTGAGGCCCCGGGCCCTGCTCTTGGTGGCCTTGGACTTTTTGTGGAGGATGTGACCCTGGGGTGTGTCCCTCAGAACGTGGGAGGCTAGAGGAATATTTATTTGTCCTGGAGGCTCTGCAGAGAGGGAGGGGCTGGGCACACAGTTGGAGGCTGGGAGCGGGGAGCGGGCCGTGGGTGCCGGGGGAGGAAAACCTCAGAGCGCCCCATGGGGAGAGCAAACCCAGGCCAAGAGCCCCAGGCCTTGAAGATCAGACCACACGCATGTGTGGCTTCCAGGAGGCGGGTGACACTGAGCCTGGGGTGGGGGAACGCAGCCAGCTCTCCACCCACCGGAGCCCTGTCCAGCTCCTTCTAGTGCCTGGTGATTTTGGGATGTCTGAGTCACGGGAAGAACACAGGACAAATACACCCTGGGGGTAGGAAAAGGCCACTCCTGTTTGTCCCTGGTTATGGAGATCTGCTGGGGCCGGTGAGGTGGCAGTGCCCGGCGGCGTCCCACCGGAGCCCTGGCCAACGGGACAAACATCCAGGAATCCACCAGCTGCCGGACGAGGAGGAGGAACCCCAGGCCTCCCGGGTCCTGGCTGTGGGCCCGCATCGAGTCCCAAGTGGCATTTGGCTGAACTGGGGATCCTCTTGCAAGAGATGGTAAGGATGGGGAGAAAGGTGCGGGGAGGGGGGTGGTTTTCACCATCTCCGTGTTTTAGACTTATTATTTTCAGAATCTGGGAATCAGAATGAGAAATCGAGAAGTGGAATCTTGTCACCATCTCATTGGAATCCACATCTGAATCCCAGACTCTTGGAATTGCCTCGGGCAGCCCAACAGGAAAGTTTTTGCCCAAGGATCCAAATACGCTGTCACAGTCTGGGGTGTGGAGCCAAGCCGTGCTCAATCCTGTGGGAGCCCCTGCGGCTTCTGGAAAATCCACCGAACGGCGACGTGCCTGATGCACAAGCCCTTCGACCCAGCGCTTCCACTTCTTAAGGAAGGTTCTGTGACTTCATTTTCACGGGTCACATACAGACAGACAGCCCGTGCATCACAACCGGGAGCTCCATTATCTCCAGGGGCCGAGCACACGCAGGTGCCCAGTGCCCGGGTCAAGAGACAGCACAAGCCCGGTCTCAGATCTGCCCTGGGCCCCCTCCCAGGCGCCATCCCCTGTGGTTCTTTCGACCATTTTTTTGTTTGTTTTGGAGGAAGATTAGCTCTGAGCTAACATCTGCTGCCAATCCCCCTTTTTTTTTTTGCTGAGGAAGACTGGCCCTGAGCTAACATCCGTGCCCATCTTCCTCTATTTTATATGTGGGACGCCTGCCACAGCATGGCTTGCCAAGCTGTCCCATGTCCTCACCCGGGATCCAAACCAGCAGACCCCGGGCCTCCGATGCGGAACGTGCGCACTTAACCGCTGTGCCACCCGGCCAGCCCCTCTTTTGCCCATTTTTGACTTTTATGTGAAAGGGATTGTTCCGTAAATTCTCCTGCGTGTCTGGCTCTCTCCCCCACCACATCGTGCGGATTCAATCCATCCACGTTCTCGTGTGTGGATGTTCCACTGCGTGAATACACCATGATCTGTTTGTTCATTCTCCTGTGGCTGAGCCTTTGGATGGTTTCCATCTTGGGCGGCTGAGAACATTCTAGAACACATCTTTTTGGGGAGCATATGTGAGCTTCTCTGGGAGGGGGGACAAGGTATCCTGTGCCCAGTGGATTCTGTTTAGCGGATTCCTCCCCACGGTTTCCCGGAGCAGAAGTCCCAGCAAGGCTGGCTGACTTCCCAACACACTTTTTTTTTGAGGAAGATTAGCCCTGAGCTAACTACTGCCAATCCTTTTTTTATTTTTCCTGAGGAAGACTGGCCCTGAGCTAACATCTGTGCCCATCCTCCTCTATTTTGTATGTGGGACGCCTCCCACAGCATGGCTTTTTGCCAAGCGGTGCCATGTCCGCACCCGGGATCCAAACCAGCAAACCCCAGGCAACTGAGAAGCGGAACGTGTGCGCTTAACCACTGCGCCACCGGGCCAGCCCCTCAGTTTCCTTCTTTTTTACTCACTGAGCATCAGCTAACCACCGGCTGTGTGCCAGGGGCTGTTCTAGCAGGGACCAACTCATGCTCTGGAAAATGGCGGTAATAATAATATCTACCCCAAAGGGTTGTTCAAAGGGTTATGCCTGGTACACAACAGACGCTCAATAAACGTCATCTATTATTCAAATTACTACAAAATATTAATGATAGTAATTATGTTTTATATAGAGATATAAATACATAAATATATTTATTGTGAAAAAATATAAAAATAATAATGCCACTCACAATTCTCATTTGAGGTCCCTCAGTCCAAGGCTGGTTAACGAGCATGACACGCCCAGCCAGGGGACAGATTTTGAGGCCATTGTGAAGAAAAGAGATGATGTGGGTGCAGACAGGGAAATGGATGGAAGACAATTGAGTGGAAAAGGTTGAGAGATGACTTAGTGGGTGTTGAAGGCTCCCATTTGTGTTGATTATATTTAAAGGGAAATACCGTTGACTGATGGGGTTACTCACCCGAGGAAAATTCCCTGGATTTTAACCAGGTGGGGTGGGGAGGGAGGGTGTGCCTGGCTGGCGTGTCAGCAGCTAACTCGTGGCTCGTGCTCCGTGTGGACCAGGCGCTGGGCTCAGCTCTTCACGCCTGCTCACCTGGTGAATTCTCACAACTCCCTCTGAGGTGGGTATAGTATTATTCTCATTGTACAGATGCGAAAACTGAGGCACAGAGAGGTTAAGTGACTTGCCCAAGGCCACACAGCTGGTGCGGGTTCACGTTTTGAAAGCTGGCACACATTTTTATTCTACTGATGAAAATAACACGAAAGCAGAGGGCCAGACTCGGAACACACACACACCCAGTGGCTTGACCTCTTGGTTGCTACTTGGCCCGGGGAAGGGGGTTGGCGGGAGCGCCCCAGCTTCCCCTCTGCCTTTCCTGTTGCGTCAGTGCCAGCTGGAGCTCAGTGCCACCCAGCCCAGAAGAGTCAGCAGAGAGCCGCAGGGCCAGGTCACTGAGATCAGGCGGGAGCGTCTGCCGTCTATCCCAGCCCTTGCGCTGTGCCATGTGCTTTACACATGTTGACTCCTCTGGGCCTCCCCAAACCAGTGAGGTAGGTCCACCTTGGTGACTGTCACCTCCCAGACGAGGAAACTGAGAAACAGCCAACCGAAACTGCTCCTCCGGAGTCTCGGAGCCTGGGTTGCTCAGCGCCCCCAGCTCTTCTGCCTTCCGACGCTCCCGAATCTCAGATTTTTGGAGGACAATATTCTAGGGCCCGGAGTTGCGGAGTGGGACTAACACGGTTCAGAACTCAGCTGTGTTACTTGCTCAGCTGAGTGATCTTAGGTAAGTTGCTCAGCTTCTCTGTGCCTCAGTTTCCTCATCAGCAGAATGGGTATAAGAATAGAGTTAAAATCAGAGGGTCGTTATAAGGATCAAATGATATAACATTGAAAGGTGCTTGGAGCTCTGCCCAGCACGGAACACAAGCGCTCCCTAGATAGTGGCTCATAATTATTAATAATAATCATAACGATACTTGTTATTATTATTGCTATGATAGATCACGTTGCTTCTCTGATCAATATCCTCCCACACTTCCCATCTCACATGGAACAAAAGATAAAGTCCTCACAATGCCCCCACATGGCCCCCGATAGCTCTCTGCTCTTTCTTCGCCAACCCCCCTCATCTACTCCACTCTGGCCGGCGTCCTCATTTGTTCCTTGAACGAGACCATCATGTTCCCACCTCAGGGCCTTTGCACTGGCTGTTCCCTCTGCCTGGCACTCTCTTCCCCGCAGATCCCCACATGGTTCCCTCCCTCACCTCCTTTATGGCTTTGCTCAAATTGTCACCTTCTCATTGAGGCCCTTCATTTAAAATTCCTTCCTTTCCTACCTGACTCCTCCCACCGGAGTGGCAGCTCCCAGGGGACGAGGGTTTTGGGGGCCTTCTCCCTGGCTGTGTGTCCCATGCCCGGAACAGAGAGGGTACTCAGGAGCTGGGTTGAATGAGTGAATGAATTGTAGAGAATTCAACATTTCATTTTTCCTGTTTTAAATCATTACTTTTAAAAATTGCTCTAGCGGGATTCCAGAAATTTCTGTTCCTCCATCTGGTTTCTGGTTACATGAATAACTTTGGAGTGTGAAATCGAGCAAGTGCACCTGTGTGATATGTGCACTTTGCCATCTGTATATTTTACTATGATCCAGTTTATATTAAAAAAAAAAGGTTGGGGGCTGGCCCCGTGGCGCAGCAGTTAAGTGCACATGTTCCGCTTCGGCAGCCCGGGTTTCGCCGGTTCAGATCCTGGGTGTGGACATGGCACCGCTTGGCAAAGCCATGCTGTGGCAGGCGTCCCACATATAAAGTAGAGGAAGATGGGCATGGATGTTAGCTCAGGGCCAGTCTTCCTCAGCAAAAAGAGGAGGACTGGCAACAGATGTTAGCTCAGGGCTAATCTTCCTCAAAAAAAAAAAAAAAAAAGGTGACAAAATTCCTCCAGAGGGACATTTTCATTGCACCAAGATTCGAAAATACAGATGAAGCAGAACCAAGACAAGTACTTTTGCTGTGACTACATATTAACTTTCTGCCCTCTTGGTGGATAGTCAGGTTCCAATATTTTAAACTCTAGAATTCCAGGTTGCTAATGGGCTAGCGTTCTAATGTTGGAATGTTCTAGAACTTCTCTCCAATAAGCTAGCCACTGGCCACGTGTGGCTATCTAAATTCACTGCAATTATGTAAAATCGAAAATTTCGTTTCTCAGTGGCACTGGCCCCATTTCCAAGGTGGCAGCCACCTTCTCGGGCAGCACAAACACAGGACGATTCCATCAACGCTGAAATTCGACGGTAATGCTCTGCGATTCCAAATAATTGGCTAGGGTTCTCCTGGCTTGCTATTTTGAATTCTGAGGTTTTTAAGCATGCTGGTGTTCTAACACTGCAACATTCTAGAAGGCTCCGACGCTCAGGAGCTTGTGTTCCAAGCCTTCAGCATCTGGAATTCCAATTCTCTAACGTTGCCGTGTTGTGGAATTCCAAGCTGCTTGCTCCTGAGCGGGTGCTAACATTTTAGAGTTAGCACGTTCCAGCGAATCGTTCCGGTGTTCCCATATCCTAACGCCCTGGCCTTGTAACGGGGCCAGAGTCGAGTCTCCAGGATGCTAACGGGCTGCGGTTCCCACGCCCGAGGGGCCCCGGAGCCTGCGAATTTCCCTCCCCACAGCTTCACGGCCTTTCTCTCCCGCCCAGGTGTCCGCGGCCTGGATGGAGAACGCATCCCTCAACTACGACTACGCGCACTACGACCACCTGCCCGACCTCCCCGTGGACTGCGCGGACCACGCCTGCGCCTCCACCGACCCCCTGGGCACCGCCCCGCTCCTGCTCTATGCCGCTGTCTTCCTGGTGGGGGTGCCGGGCAACGCCATGGTGGCCTGGGTGACCGGCAAAGAGGCCCGCCAGAGGGCGGGTGTCACCTGGCTCCTCCACCTGGCCGTGGCAGACCTGCTCTGCTGTGGCTCCCTCCCCATCCTGGCCGTGCCCATCGCCCGCGGGGGCCACTGGCCGTTCGGGGCCGTGGGCTGCCGGGCCCTGCCCTCCGTCATCCTGTTGTCCATGTACGCCAGCGTCCTGCTCCTGGCCGCGCTCAGCGCCGACCTCTGCCTGCTGGCCCTCAGGCCCACCTGGGGGACCGCGGCTCGGCGGATGCGCAGGGTGCGTGCGGCCTGTGTGGCAGCCTGGGCACTGGCCTTGCTGCTGACCATCCCCTCGGCCATCTACCGCCGGCTGCACCAGGAGCATTTCCCACGCCGGCTGGAGTGCGTGGTGGACTACGGGGGCTCGGTCACGGCTGAGAGCACCGTGACCGCCATCCGGTTTATTTTCGGCTTCCTGGGGCCCCTGGTGGTCGTGGCCAGCTGCCACGGTGCCCTCCTGTGTCACGTGGCCCAATGCCGCTGGCCGCTGGGCATAGCCGTGGTGGTGGGGTTCTTTGTCTGCTGGGCCCCCTACCAGATGCTGGGGCTGGTCCTCGCCGTGGCTGCCCCACACTCCGCGCTCCTGGCCCGGGCCCTGCGGGCTGAACCCCTGGTCGTGGGCCTTGCTCTTGTTCACAGCTGCCTCAATCCCGTGCTTTTCCTGTATTTCGGGCGGGCTCAGCTGCGCCGGTCACTGCCAGCCGCATGTCGCTGGGCCCTGAAGGAGTCGCAGAGCAAGGATGAAAGTGTGGTCAGCAAGAAATCCACCAGCCATGACCTGGTCTCGGAGATGGAGGTCTAGGCTAGCCGGAAACTGGTTTGTATCTTCCTGTCTCATTTCACAAGGTAGCTTCAGGCATAGCTGGATCCAGGGGATCAATGATATTATCATGTATTCTTTTATTCATTCAAAACATTTGTTATGCACCTGCTATGTGAAAGGCCCTCTTATAGGCACTGGGGATGTAGCAGTGACCAAAACAGAGACAAATCCCTACCCTCAAGGAGCTAACATTCTAGTGGAGGAAGACAGACAATAAGCAAAGAAATGGAGGAATGTGGAATATGTCAAGTGGTGATAAATGCTGAGGAACCTAAAGGGACAAAGAGGGATGAGTGGGGCAGGAATATAGGTCAGCCAGGCAAGGCCCCTTTGGTAAGATGATATTTTGAGCCAAGACCTGAAGAAAGGAGGGAGGAGTCATGCTTAAATCTGAGAGAAAAGCATTCTAAGCAAGAGAACAGCAAGTGCAAAGGCCCTGGGGCAGAATGTGCTTGGCATATTCCAGGAACAGGGAAGAGGCCAGTGTGGATGGACCAGCGTGAGCAAGAGGGAGAGTGGTGTGAGATGAAGGGAGAGAGGTAGTGGGGGGCCGGACTTGGAAAGCCTTTGGGGCCATAGCATGTGTCTGGGGGTCCATGGGAGGGTTCTGAGCTACCATTACCAGACAAAATACAAACACCCAATTAAATTTGCGTTTCAGACAACAACAAAATTTGTTTAGCATGAGTATATCCTATGCACTATTTGAGACACACTTATGCTAAAAAATTGTTGGTTGTTTATCTGAAATTCAAAATGGAGCATTCTATAAATTGTTTTTCTAAATCAGGAAACCCTGTTCTGACCAGAGAAGCGTCTTGATTTGACTCCGATTTTAGTAGGATTCCTCTGATTGCTGATGGGGACTCTGGGAGAGGGGGGAAGGGAAGTGAGGAGTCTACTGCAATAGTCCAAGCAAGTGATGGTGACGTGGGTCAACGTCCTAGTGGCAGAGGTGGCGAGAGAGCGACAGACTATGGATCTATTTTGAAGGAAAGGCCACGTCCAAGCTCCTGAGTTTAGTATTCGAGGCTTCTTTCCACATGTTCTAGCTGCTCAGATCCTGTAGCAGACGGAATAACGGCCCCTCATGAGGCCCAGACCCTAACCCCCAAACCTTTGAATCTGTGACCCTACACGGCAAAAGGAACCTCGCAGATGTGGCTAAGTTAAGGATCTTGGGGTGGGGAGAGGATCCTAGGTTATCCAGCTGGGCCCAATGTCATCTCTAGGGTCCTTATGAGAGGGAGGCAGGAGCGTCAGAGTCAGTGGGAGGAGATGTGACAAGAGAAACAAACATCAGAGTGAGTGAGGAAGGGGTCACGAGCCAAGGAATGCGGGCGCCTCCAGAAGCTGAAAAAGCCCAGGGAAATGGATTCTCTCGAAGCCCCCAGAAGGAACGCAGACTAGCTGACGCCTTGACTGTGGGCTTCCGACTCCAAAACTGTAATAGAATAAATTTGTGCTGTTTTTAAGTCACTAAGTTTGTGGCAACTTGTTACAGCTGCCACGGGAAGCGAATACACAGCCTGTGGACTGCATTATTTTCGTGCCTCTGGGCCTTTTCTCAAACTGGTGCCACTGCCCTGAACGCCCTTCAGGTCTACACTGTCCAATCTGGTCATCACTTGCGGTCTGTGGCTATTCAAATTCAAACTAATTCCAATTAAAAATTTAGTTCCTGGGGCCGGTCCGGTGGCGTAGGGGTTATGTTTGCATGCTCCACTTCGGCGGCTCAAGGTTCACAGGTTCAGATCCTGGGCATGGACCTACACATTGCTCATCAAGCCGTGCTGTGGCGGCATCCCACATACAAAATAGAGGAAGATTGGCAACAGATGTTAGCTCAGGGCCAATCTTCCTCATCAAAAAAAGAAAGAAAGAAAGAAAGAAAAAAAATTCAGTTCCTCAGTTGCACTAGCCACAGTTCAAGTGTTCGATAGCCACACGTGGCTGGTGGGTACCATATTGGGCAGGGCAGACATGGAATATTTCCATCATTGCCGAAAGTTCCGTTAGACAGGGCTGCTCTAGCATCTCACCTGCTCACATCTTTTAAATCACATAGAAGTGGCACCTGCGTGTAGTGTCATTACTCCAGGAGAGCACTTTCCACACAGTTTCTCCTTTAAGGTAATTCTTACAACCACCCAGGGAAATGCTTCATTTTATAAGCTGAGATCCAGAGAGGGGAGGTCATTTGCCCAAGATCACACAGCAAGGAAATGATAGAGCTGAGATTCAATCCCACATTTACTGGACTCCAGCACCCATGCTCTTAATCATCAAGATTTTCCTTCAATGCCTTGCACAAAAGACACTTCCTCCAGGGAGCCCTCCTTGATTCATTCTCCTCCCAAGGAGAAAGCAGTCTTCGTCTCTTCTCCAAGTTTCCAGAGCACAATTTCCCAGCTAAACTGTAAATTCCCTGAGGGCAACAACTGGGCCACCTTAACTTCTGTCTCTCCCCTACCCATGCCAGGCCTTGGAGACAGCCAAACTACCTTTATTTGTTTATACCCTGTTATCTTCCAGCTACACTGTGAGCAGTGACAGTGGGGACCTCTTTTTTCTCTATCTGATACAGGGACACATAGTAGGTCCTCAACAATACACATTTTATTCCTTGATATTTTATTCAGAGTTCTCATGCACACATTGCTAAGACCAAGATTGCCTTGTAGAAAGAATCGTGTCCTGGGACAATTTATGTAGCTTCACGAAAAATTGGGAGAAACCCTGCTGTTCATCCCTGGGGCCAGGTGCTATTTAAGTGTTCTTCTTTGCTACATTTTATAAAGGTCTTTTGTGCTTTGTGAAATTTGTTTTCATTTCTTCTTGCATTAGCCTTCCTTGTTAAGAAATCAATTTCATGAAAGCTTTCAAATGTATTTGTACAATTTACATAGAAGTCCCTTGATCATTAAAAAGAATCTTGCTTTTGCCTGCTGTAACTTCCCCTTTTTTGTTCCTAAATGTGTTTTCTCTGTTTTTCTTTATTTTTACCTTGAATTTATTGGTTTCCTTAAGTTTCCAAGCAACCAGTTCTTAATAGTTTTTCCAAGAACTCGTTTCAAGCTGGCTACTCAGTTCTAGCGCTGGTAGGTTGTGACTTTTTTCTGAATTGCACATTTATTGTTTACTTCCTCCTATTTTCCTTTAAAAACGTGTAGTTCTCTTTTGCAAATTTTAAGCAGAATGTTTGGTCAATTTCCTCCCCGTCTTCCTTCGATAACGACATATGTTTTGGTCTCTCTGCGGCCGAATTGTTCCCCAGAGGTTTGATAATTACATCCAACTTCCCACTTGACATCCCAGCTCGATGTCCAACACGTAACTCAAACTTACTATGCTCAAAACGGAACTCTGGATTTTCTCTCTCAGCCTTTCTTCCTCATCTTCTTGATCTCACGTGATGGCACCTCCATTTTTCCAGGCATTCAGGCCAAAAGTTCAGGGTCATCCTTGATGCCTCTCTTTCTCCCACATTCCATGGCCAATCCATCAGCCAATCCTTCTGGGTTCTACCTTCAAGGTACGTCCAGACTCTGACCACTTCTCCCCATCTTCTCTGCCATCATCCCAGTCCAGCTGCCACCACTTGCCACCTATGGCAGCAGCCTCCTCTCTGGTCCCCTTTTTTCATCTTGGTTCCTGCAGTCGGTTCCCCACAAGGCAGCCAGAAGATTCTGTTAAAATCTAAGTCAGATCACGTCTCCTGTCCCTCCTCTGCTCAAACTCCTCCGATGGCTCCCACCTCCCGCAGATCAGAAGCCAAAGTCCTCGCCATGGTATATATATATGATCTGCCCTCCTCTCATTGCTTCATTCCCTTCTGTGTACACCCCCTCCCCAAGCAGCTGGTCCTTGATCCCACCAAGTTTGTTCCCAGCTCAGCCTTTGCTGTTTTCTCCATCTAGAATGCTCTCCCCTAGGGATCTCGGTGGCTCACTGCCTCCCCCTTTTTTAGCTCTCTGCTCAAACACTCCTTTCCGAGAGAGGTCTCCTCTGACCGGGCTGCTTAAAATAGCATCGCTCTCTGCCCCCTTCCCGCTTCATCTTTCTCCACAGAGCTCTGGCAGTCCTGCTTGACATTCTATTTATTTTTATTTATGCGTCTGGTGGGAGCAGGGACTTTATCTGTTTTGCTCACTGCTGCATCCTCAGTGCCTAGATCTGAATCCAGAACCGAAGCCTTCTTAACGCCAATATTAGCCTCAGGGAAAAGGAGAATGATGGGAGGATATTATAGCAAAAATAAAAGATCTAATGTCTATTGAGCGCCCATATGTACAGTCGTGAAAAAGTTTATGTATCTTCGGAATACTTTTTCATTGATTTTTCCCAACAACCTTGAAGGAGAGGTGAGAATATCCTCAGGCTGTAAATAGGGAAACTGAGGCTCGGACCCCCAAAGACTGGCGCATCTAGGACGAAAGAGGACTCATTTTTCTCGTTCACTTGGTCATTCACTCAACAAACATGTACCGACCGTCTAATCCCTGTGATGGAGGCTGGAGAACACAGGACGTCCAGCAAAGCACTGGCCCCTGCCTTCAGGAGGCTGGGGAGTCGAGTTATCTGTTAACGAATTGATAGGGTGAATTATACATTAATAGGATTACGCCTTAATAATTATAAATTATAATTCATACATCATGACAGTGCTTTAACAGTGTCTGGGGCCTGGCCAGCTCCCTTGTTGGGTCAAAACCCCGGCGCCCCGCAGATCCTGGGGTGCAGATGGCTGCGCAAGAGACCGGGCCGGGAGGAGGCGCTTGCAAGTATCCACCGCAGCCCCTAGAGGGCGCAGCATCACCGGAGGCGGGGCCAGGGCGCGCTGTGCGCAGGCGCAGAGTGGGTCTTGGGCGCCCGCAGCTGCCCACTGGCTCCTCTGTCTGCGAGGGGGCGGAGCCAGGGTGGCGTGCGCAGGCGCAGGACCGGCTTCCGGCGCGCGAGGGGCGCTGGGGGCCGGAAGTGGAGGCTTCGGTGGAGGCTAGTGAGGTGAGGGAGGCGGGGCGGCTGAGCGGGGCGGCTGTGGCGGCGGCCGGCGTCGGAGCGGGTCTGGGGAGCTGAGGAGCGAGCCGCGGCTGGGAGGGAAACCCCGAGTTGAGGGCGTGTGTCGGAGGAGGTCGAGAGCCCCGGGGGGGAGCGGACGGAGGTGGGGCCTGAGCGTCCCCGAGAGAACCTGGGGGACAGAGAGGCCCGAGAGGGAAAGAAATGGAGGCATGCAAAGAAGCTTCCAGAGCCTGAGGGACCGAGAGACAGGGAGGTCGAGGGAGGAGGGAAGCTGAGAACCAGGAGACCGAGGGCAAGAGGCTGATGGTTCCACCGCGAGCCGCTCGCGGAGCCCGGGAGAGCAGTGTGCTCGTCCCGCGGACTGGGGACATGCGGGAAGCGGAGACAGAAATAGGCTGAGGCGAGGACAGTTTAAGTGGAGGAACGAGGACTGAGTGACGGGCAGAGTCGGACGCACCTGGAAGGGTGGAGACAGCGCCATAGGGAGAACCTGGCAGAGCTGCCACGAGAGGGATCGAGAGACGGGAGGAGCCGGCCAAGGGAGACTTGGAGAGGAAAGCGGAGATGAGAAGGAGCGAGATGGATGGGGAAGCGGGGGTCAAGGCAGGAAGAATGGAGGAATCCTCAGTATGGAGAGAGATAAAGAGACAGTGCAGCCGGAGAGATGGAGGGAGAGCGGATAGACAGTGTCGAACTTAAACACGGAGGGATAAAGCCAGGCGATGGAGAATCAGGGGAAAATGGAGAAAGAGGAGCAAAACCTGAATCCCTGGGCTTGACTTCCTCACCTGCCACTTACTACCTGCTTGACCTCTCTGTGGCTCAGTGAAATAGCTGTAACAGCATCTTCTTAGGGTTGTGAGAAAAGTGTACGTGTGTATGTGCGCATGTGCATATATATGAGTGATTTGGTATAGTACCTGATACACCAGTGAGCGTTAGCTATTGTGAAAGCCTCCGCCAATTGGGAGACGGAATATCCGATGGAGAAGTGGAGAGAGATGGAGAGATCGTCAGGATGGAGGAAGAGACAGTGATGGAGGAGGAAGAACTGGGGAGAGACAAAAATGGAGAGTCAGAAAATGAGAAAGTCAGGTGGAGGAAGATAGTTGGAGAGAAAATCAGATTAAAAAATAGAATCAGAGTGGGAGAGAATCAGACCAATGAAGTGAGATGGGCCCAGACTAGGAAAGGGAGGAGAGAGGAGGAGGGTGAGCAAGATGGACTGGAAAAGACAAGACTGAGACCTGAAGATGGAGAGCCAGAGAGGAGGAAATGGGGAAGCAGAGAAAACCTGGAAAAGCCGTCAGGCTAGGAAAGATAGGCCAGGAGACCAAGAGATGGTCAGAGAGACAGTCAGAGAGAAACCAGCAGATCCAGACAATTGAAGAGGTTGACGAAGAGAACAGACTCCTGGAGAGCCATGAGGATGCTCTCAGATGCGTGCATGGGCGGCTTGCAGCCCGAGAGGCACGCTCTCCATTTCATTGTCCCTGTCCTATTCTGAGGATCACTGCCTCAGTATCACAGCAGCCTTTCAAGGCCTTGTCCTTTTCCTTTCCTCCTAAAACAGGAGTTTCCTCTGAAGCCAGGGTGGCATCACCCAGCCCAGGTGTTCACCAGGAAGTGACGTGCGCTCCCCACAAGCTGCCGCTTCTGTGGGAAACAGCTCTGGGTTCACAAGCTCTTCCTCAGTTGAAACCCTTACCCAGCTCTAATAACCCTCAGGGTCGGCCTGAGTTCCCGCTGAGACTCAGAGATCCAGTCTCTGAGCTCTGTTCCCTGGTGGCCCTTGAGAGGCTGAAGGCAGAGTGGGTGAAAACATTGTGAAGGCGAATTGTGGCCTCTTGAGTGTGATTTTCCCCAGGTTACGTGTCCCCCCTTCTCTCGCCATTTTCCCCGTGTTGGTCATCACGGGGACGAAGCACTGGACTTGAGAGCCAGTGACTAGTGACCTTGTCTGTGTCTACGTGGTGATAAACACTGCGGTGTGTTGAGATAGGTATGTCCCCATCTCATAGATGTAGAAATCAGCCTCAAAGAAGTGACTTTGCCGCTGGTCACGCATCTAGTAAATGACGAAGCTGAGATGCAAACCCAGATCTGCTTGCCTCCACAGCCTTTACCACGGAGGCTCTGATCATTTAAGAATCTGAGTGACCGACATCCCTCCGGAAAACTGCACGGACGAGGATGTGCTCTGTCTTAGTTAGGACTGAGGCAGCTGAAAGTCAGAACCCCAACTGGAAGCCGAGATTTTCTTGCGTAGCCGGGAAGTGGAGGGTTGGAGGGAACGTAGCCCCAAGCACTGAGTGAGGTTGCCAGGCTTCCCCCCTTCTGTCCTTGTCGTGGCTCGGTGCCATCCTTGTGCATGCTCCTCCTCGCTGTGCCCACATGTGGGCTCTTTTCTAGGGAAGGCTCATCTTCAGGGGCTACTACAAATGGCCCTGGGTTTATGTCATCTTTGCGTAGCCACAGTAGGTAAAATGACAGCTCTCTCCTAGTAACTGAGTGTAAATTCCAGAGAAAGGCCCCGATTGGCCCTCCTCGGGTCCTGTGTCCGCTCCTCAGACCCATCACTGGTTGAAGGGGGTGAAGGGTACCATGAGTGGCCAGCCCTTGGTCACCTGCCCAACTGGTCGGGGGTCTCTGACTTATGGCTCTCAGGACCGTGTGGAATCCAGGAAGGGCTGCCCTCCCAAGGAAGGTGCGAACTGTTAGCAGAAAAAGAAGGAAGGGGTGTGCCAGGAGGCAGGACCAATACATACATAACGCCATGCTTGCAATCGCGGGCTTCGTTTCAAAGGGCTCCTGGTGTCCTGAAGCTCAGTAGGCCCCAGGGTAGGAAGCCTTGCCTTTCTCTTTTCCTTAGACCACCCCTCTCTCAGGTCCTGCCTCTTGTACCCTCCTCTGGGGTTCCTTCCCTGACTCGAGCATGGTCACGGAGGGCTCCCACGGCCCCATTCCCTGGATTGTCAGAGTCGGGTAACATGTCTGTCTCACATGTGACCGTGACCACCTGTGGGGGCTCGAGGTGGTCTCCCTCATTACTCGCCCTCCTCCTAGTCCGGTGTTTGCCAAACAGCATGCTTTCAGTAAACATGAAGAGTGTCTTCTGTTCTCTCCCACATACACGCAGGGCCTGCAAACCCAGGATGAACGCGTGTCCATCCCAAGATCGCTGCAGGAGTTGTGAGGTGCCCTGTGTGTCACCAGTGTGACCCAGGCCCCGGGCCGTTTACTCTGTCATTGCCTGCAGGTGTCCTGTGGCATTGGTGAGGAGGCACACTGGCTCTGTGAGGAGGAAGTGGTTCCTTACTGCACGCTCTGACCTCTCCCTGCGGGAGGTGGGGAATAGAGGAGAAGATTCGGTCCAGGTGATCAGCCCCGAGGCCGGTTTTGCGACAGCATCGTGACCAGCCAGATCATGCCTCCTCCCAGGACAAGGGAGGGCAGGGATCACCGAGACCGACCCCAGGCGCCCAGGGAGAAGGAGGCCCCGGAGAAATGGGACTGGAACTGTCCAGAGACACGTCGTCTCTTCGAAGATGCCTTCTTCCGTGACGAGGATTATATCCGCCAGGGTTCCGAGGAGTGCCAGAAGTTCTGGACCTTCTTTGAACGCTTGCAGAAATTCCAGCATCTCAAGACGGCCCGGAAGGAGGAGAAGGATGCTGGGCCCCCGGAGCGCAGCATCCCGGCGCTGGCCGACCTGCCTCGCGCTTACGACCCGCGTTACCGCATCAACCTCTCCGTCCTCGGCCCCGACCCTCGGGGCTCTTGGGGGCCGGGCGGCCGCCTGCCCCGGGACAGAGTGTCCGAGTTCCGCCGAGCCCTCTTGCACTATCTGGACTTCGGCCAGAAGCAGGCGTTCGGACGGCTGGCCAAACTGCAGCGGGAGCGCGCGGCGCTTCCCATCGCCCAGTACGCAAGCCGCATCCTGCAGACGCTGGAGCGGCACCAGGTGGTGGTGGTGGCGGGCGACACGGGCTGTGGCAAGTCCACTCAGGTGCCGCAGTACCTGCTGGCCGCCGGCTTCAGTCACGTGGCCTGCACCCAGCCCCGGAGGATCGCCTGCATCTCACTGGCCAAGCGCGTGGGCTTTGAGAGCCTCAGTCAGTACGGCTCCCAGGTGAGGGGGCCCTAACGGGTCCAGTTTTTCCGGTGACCTCGAGGAATAAGTTGCTTGCCCATATGGTAGGATCAATAAAATTTACAAAAGCACTGATCCCTTGACCCAGCGATGATTCTTCTAGAAGTTTATCTGCAGAGTGGCCTGAATATGGTCCGAATGACAAAGCCACTGACATTCCCCAGGATAGCGCTCACACAGCCAGAAATTGGAATTGTCCTAAATTTTTTTTTAGCAGCAAAAAAAGAATGAGGACCTTTCTTTCTAAGGATTTCTGGGCTTCTAATCCAGGCTCTACCGCTTAAAAATTGTTCCTGAAGGTCTGACTGTAGTCACAGCAGCATGCACATGTCATGTGTGGGTTTGCACAAGTGGAATACATTTATGTAACCAGCACCAAGATCAAAAAAATCAAACCAGCAACCCGGAGACCCTCTTGTGTCCCCTTCCAGTTACGACCTTGAGGTTCCCAAGGGTTGTCACTGTGCGTAGTGCTAGATTGTGACACTTAAGCTATCACAGGTTACTTTTGCCTCTTTTTTTTTTTGCTTTCTATAAGTGGAATCAAAAAGCACGTCGTCTCTTGTGTCTGGCCTCTGTGGCTCGATGTTAGTTTTACGAGATTTGTCTGAAGTCTAACGTAGGGGTGTCCACTGTTCCATCTCACTGCTGGGTGTGTCCCGGTGTGAGGGCACCACGTGCATTTGTCCCCTCTGCTGTGGATGGGGCTTCGGGGGATTTCCCGTTTTAGGGTCTCTTGTGAAGGTGTTGCTGTAAATGTTCTAGAACGTACCTTTTGGTCTCGGGTGCGTGTTTCTGTTGGGTGTATGTCCAGGAGTGGCATTGCTGGGTCGTCAGATCTGTGTGTGTGTTTTAGCTTTAGTAAATACCGCCAAACGTTTTGCACAGTGGTCGTACCAGTGGACACTCCTACCAGCCGTGTGTGCCACATTGTCACCAACACTGGTTATCATCAATCTATGTTTTTTTAATTTTTTTTATTTTACTGAGGTTGTATTGGCTTCTAACATTGTGTGTGGTGTCGTTAATCTTCGCTGTTTTGGCTTTTCCTGTGGGTGTATAGTGGTGGCACGTTTTAATTGGCATTTACCTGATGACCACTTTTTTGTGTCTTTATTGGCTGTTTGGAGGTCCTCCTTTGTGAAGCGTCTCTTCCATCTGTTTCCCGTTTGTGTGTCGTTGTCTGTCTTTTTGTTCGTGATCTATAGGCCTTTCTAGAATCCGGATATGAGTCCTCTGCAGGATTTACTTATTGCACATCTTCTCTGCTGCTCTGTGAGTTGTCTTTCATTTTCTGAATCCTGTCTTTTGGTGACTGTGTCTTTTCATTTAAATATAATCCGGTCTGTCACTTCCTTTTTATGGCTGGCGTTCTGGGTCCCGTTTAAGAAATCTTTGCCTACTTTAAGGTCATGAAGGAGTTTTCTATCTTTTTCTAAAGACTTTTACCTTTGGAACAATAACTCGTCTGATGATGATTTGTGTGTGTGTCTGTGTGACGTGAGGTAGGGGTTAAAATACATTTCCTTTGAATCCCTCTCTTTAGCTGTGTTACCTTGGAGGCGTGGCCTCAGTTTCCCTGTCTGTGAGGGAGGATAGCAATGGTTCTTCCCTTGTGTGGGGGTCGTGAGGATGGAATGAGTTGCTATGTGTAAAGCTTTGAAGTAGTTCCTGGCACACAGTGAGGACTCAAAGAAAGGTTATTACTGTTTTAATTCATTACTATCACGTGCCAGACTCTGCGCCACACACTTTCTGTGCATTAGCACCCATGGTGCTCAGCACCGAGGAGAAGGAAGTGTGTCCCCTGAGGGATGGAATTGCTTGCCCGCAGTCACGGGCGCCAGTGGCAGAGGTGGGGTTCCAGCCCGAGGCCGTGGGACTCCAGGGGCTGATGGCAGGGGCTGCGTGTGCTCCGATTCCCCGTCTGGGCGATGTGGGGGGCTGGTGCCCGGTCCAGGGTCCTCTCCTGACCCCCCACCCGCCACCCCCCAGGTCGGCTACCAGATCCGCTTTGAGAGCACGCGTTCGCCGGCCACCAAGATCGTGTTCCTGACGGTGGGGCTGCTCCTGAGGCAGCTGCAGCGGGAGCCGCGCCTGCCGCAGTACCAGGTCCTCATCGTGGACGAGGTCCACGAGCGGCACCTCCACAACGACTTCCTCCTGGGCGTCCTGCGGCGCCTGCTGCCCCAGCGGCCTGACCTCAAGGTCGTCCTCATGTCGGCCACCATCAACATCTCGCTCTTCTCCAGCTACTTCGGTGACGCGCCGGTGGTGCAGGTGCCCGGAAGGCTCTTCCCCATCACGGTCAGTGCTCCTCCCTCCCCACGTCCCCACGCCTCCTGCCCCATCCCTGGCCAGCTGGACTTGTCCCTTCTCTTCCCTGCTGCTCTGTGTCCCGTCTCTTCATTTAAGGACGTTCTCGTGCGCTCTCTGTCTCTCTTTCTCCTTTAAAGCTGCTGTTTTCTGAGCATTTACAATGTGCCGGGTGGAGTGCTAAGGGCTCGTTAGAGGAGACCCAAAATCTAAAGGCTCAAATAAGACAGATGTTGATTTCTCTTATCCCACAGTCCGGCTGGTCCAGGCTGGTGGGCAGCTCCGTTCCATGTGGTCCTTCAGGGACCCAGGCTCCTCCTTGCTCGTTGCTCTGCCATCTCGTAGGGCAGTGTTTCTCACTCTCAGCACCGGTGACACTGGGGGCTGGAGCGTTCTTGGTAGTGGAGGCTGCCCGTGCTTTTCAGAATGTTGAGCAGCATGCCTGGCCTCTGCACGAGATGCCAGCAGCATTCTCCGCCCACAGTTGTGACAACCCAGAATATCTCCAGCTGTTGCCAGAGGTCCCCAAGGGGGGCAGAACCGCCGTCCTAGGGTGTTGTCCTGTCTGTGTGGTCACTGCTTGCAGGAAGGGGCAGGAGCCACAGTCCAGGAAAAGCAGTTTAAGCGTCTTTCAGTTGCACGTGACCTTCCCGTTGCTTTATTCTCGTCTCCGAGCCCATCTTGGCTACAAAGGAGGCTGGAAAATCTCTGGGTGATGCTGTGCCGGGAAGAAAAGCGCAGACTCTCTGGGGACCACCGTGTGTCCCCACGCCACTCGACACACCCCACCTCATCCTGGTGGGCAGTCCTGGGGGTGGGCCTGCCCCACCGCCTTCCAGTCCACCTGCCCCCGCTGAGGTGCAGCCGTGGCTGAAGACGCTGAAGCTAAGAGAGCCGTCTTAGGAGAGAGACAGGGCGTTTGGTATTTGTGGACAATAATGTGCCTTTTGGTCCTCCTTCAGTTTGCTCTGTTTGAACTAGGCGGAGATCGTTTTCAGCATCCCATCCCTTCAGTTTCCTCAGCAACCTCTGCCTGAACTTCCCCCTTTTTCTCATTTGTATGCTATGGCTTGCGTGTTGGTTTTATCAGTAATGGTGATGATGATCATTGGTTGTTAGTGCTGTTGAGTGGATTCGGACTCCGAGCACCCCGTGGACAGCGGAGCGGAGCCTGCCTGGTCTTTCTGTGCCGTCCTCTCCCCTTCCGGCCTCCATCAGACAAGGCTCCATTCTATTCATAGGGTTTTCATGGCCCGTTTTTTCGGAAGTGGGTGGCCAGCTGCTTCTTCCTGGTCCGTCTTAGTCTGGAAGCTCCACTGAAACCTGTCCTCCATGGGGGACCCTGCTGGTATGTGAAATCCCATCGGCATAGCTTTCAGCATCACAGCAAAGGCAGCCCCCACAGTGTGACAACCGACAGACAGACAGGTGGTGTGGTTCCCTGACTGGGAAATGAACCCGGGCCGTGGCGGTGAGAGCACTGACTCTTAACCGCTAGACCCCCAGGGCCGGCTCCATGACGATCACACTAACGTTGAGTGTGTCCCACGTGCTCCATAGTTAACGCGCCTCAGATCATGTGAGGCCCTCACAGCAGCCTCAGTAGTTCTCTGGCAGGAATTTCTGCCCCTGAGGCTAGAGCTGCAGCTCACGACGTGAAGTCGCCTGTTGACAGGGCGACTCAGGCGTGGCACGGCCAGGACTTGACTCCTGCTCACAGGCAGAGCCTGTGCAGGTCGCTGCCCTTGCAGATCTCGTTCCCCTTCCTGTCTTGCTGTCCTCCCGGGGAGGCTGGCCCGTGTGGGTGGCGTGGATGGACCCCCTGCCCTCTGGCTTCCGGTTGGTCAGTAGGAAAAGGAGAATCTGCCCCCTCCCTGCGGGCCTCCAGGGGGACGTCGCAGCTGCCTTCCAGCTGGCGCTCTCCATGTGGCTCTCTCCTCCACGGTTTCATATCCACTCCTTCCTCGTGTGCTTTCGGACTAAGAATTGGGACCAGCCCCCAGGTTCCTAGCGCCAGGAAATGCACTGTCCCCCGTGGTTTCTGTGCTCAGTGCCCATCCCTCTGTCTTCTAAGCAGCTGTAAAAAGGGTGCGGACGCTTTCTGAGACGTGATTCTAGGGTTTTGGTCCTGGCTCCCCCCGTTAAAGTGGTTTCGCTGTTGAAGTTTTCCTCCAAACACAGAAGAACGTGCATCACAAGTGTAGCTCAGTGGATTCTCACAAACTAAATACCCACGTGCAGCCAGCACCCAGATTAAAGACAGCCAACACTACCAGCCCCCAGAAGCTTCTTGTTACCTCAGCCCTTTGTCCTTTTCTTGCGTCTTCTTCAGAATATCCCATTTGAGTGTGTCCCCTGCCGCCTGACCTGCCCGTGTCCTCTCTGTCAGTCTGGGTCTCCCCACCCCGTGGCTCCGAGCCGGAGCGACAGGGTGCCCTGCTACCCGGGGCCGTCTCCGCACAGGTCGTGTACCAGCCGCAGGAGGCGGAGCCGACGACGTCCAAGTCAGAGAAGCTGGACCCGCGGCCTTTCCTGAGGGTGCTGGAGGCCATTGACAGCAAGTACCCCCCCGAGGAGCGGGGCGACCTCCTGGTCTTCCTCAGCGGCATGGCGGAGATCAGCGCTGTGCTCGAGGCCGCCCAGCCCTACGCCAGCCACACTCAGCGCTGGGTGGTGCTGCCGCTGCACAGCGCCCTCTCTGTGGCCGACCAGGACAAGGTAGCACGCGCGACCAGGCCGAGTCGGGCAGGTGGGGTCTGCAGTGTCGCCAGGGGAGGAGGCGGGGTTGGGGCGCGTAATTCCAGAAAGCCGTGCTGCAGCTGCACTGGGGGCTGCTCACCTCTCTTGGGGGGTGGGGAGGGTGCGCCTCCTGGTGAGGTGGGGGCGTTAGAGCTGAGCTTTGGAGGACAAGGAGGATCTTGTGAAGAAGGCAGTCCAGGTGGGGGACCAGCGTGAGCAAAGGCGTGGAGGTGGGGACCTGAGTTGGATGTGGGGAAAGGTGAGCCCATCTGGCTGGAATGGAGGGTGCTGGGAGAGGCGGCTTTGGGCCACCGTGTTAGTGACTTACTGCTGTGTGACAGATTACCCAGACCCAGCAGCTTAGAGCAGTAAATATCTCCCACCTAATTCCTGGGGGTCAGGGGTCCGGGAGCTCCTGGCCCAGGGCCTGTGCTGAGGCTGCGCTCAGGCGTCAGCCGGGGCCGCAATCATCCGAAGGCTCAATGGGGGCTGGAGCTGCCTCCTCTCACACGCGCACCTGCATGGCTGCCTGTGGGCTGGGGGCCTCTCTGGGGGGCCACTTAGTGTCCTCACGGCGTGGTGGCTGGCTCTCCCCAGGAGACCAAGCAGAAGCCACGATGTCTTTTGTGACCCAGCCTTGGAAATCAGGTGCCATCATTTCTGCAGTGTCCCGTGAGTGGACCCGGTCTGCCCTGGTCAGGGGGCCGGTCCTGGATGAGGGTGTGAATCCCGGGAGGTGAAACTCCCTGGGGCCATCTTGTAGGCTGACTTCCAGAGTCACCTTGGGGAAAATCCCTTCGTGTGATGTTCACTAGTTTGTTGATTGAAGAAACAACCTCGGAGCGCCTCCTGCGTGCCTCCCCTTGCCCACTGTGGGGTTCTTTGGGACATAGTGGGAGCCAAGCTGTGGTCCTTCCCCTCAGATGGCTGCTGGTCTGTTGGAGACAGACAAGTCATCAACAGTTTCACAAACAGGAAGAGGAAGGCTCAGGATGCTCTGAGAGTGGGTTCAGGGAAGGCTTCCTGAAGGAGGGGACTTCAAAACTGAGATCTGGGAAAGTGCTGGCCGAGGGAAGTGGGCAGGGAGAAGAGGGTCCCAGCCAGCGTGCCCAGGGCACCACTGCGTGCTCCCAGTGTTCCGAGCTCTGTGTCCTCCCCGAGGCCCACCTGCCAGGTCCTGTCATCACCCCCACCTGTTCAGCAGTTGCAGAAAGGGAGGCGTGGGCACTTGTGCCACGTGAGTGGCAGAGCCGGGTGCAGAACTCGGTGATTTGGCACCAGAGCCCGTACTGTTAACCAGAGGCTGACAGCCTTTTCTGTCAAGGGCCGCGGAGTACACATTTTCAGGTTTTGTGGGCTGCGTGGTCTCTGTCACTCTCAGGTCTGCCATTACAGCCTAAAGCAGCCATAGACTGGCCAGCGGAAGTCGTGTTCCGTTAAGACCTTATTCACACAAACAAGTGGCAGCTGGATTGGGCCCACAGGCTGCCCTGTAGTTGCTGACGCCCACTGGTAACCACTGTGCTTGACTGCCTCTTGGGTCTGAGAGAAGGGCTTGTGCAAAGGGCCTGTGGTAAGAGAAAGACAGGGCAGCTGGAAAATGACATGCGGAGTCGACTGGGGTCCGGATGGTGAAGGGGAAGTTGGGGGAGATGAGACTGGAGAGGTGGGCAGGCTTGGACCACAAGGGCCTTGAAGACCCAGTGTGGTGCCTGGGCTTGGTCCCGAGTGCCCTGGGGAGCCATGGGAGATTCTGGGGAGGCGGGGGCAGGGCCAGTCTGTGCTTTAGCAGCTCCCTCTGCGGCGTTTGAAGGATGGACTGGAGGGCATGAGTCTAGAGGCCAGAGACCAGGGCAGAAGCTGGGCAGGGCCTGGGTGGGAAAGGAGGAGCCTGGGCCGGAGCAGGGGCTGTGTGGGTCTGGGGACGAGGGAACGTTCAAGATGTTCAGCTGTGGCCGGAGAGGCAGCGGGGAGGACCCAGTGCGGCCCAGGTTTCTGGCCCAAGTGATGTGGTGGGTGATGAGCCATCTCCAAGAGGGGGACTCGAGGAGGGAGGGTCCCATGGGGGGCCCTAGGCTGTTTTAGACCTGGGGGTGCAAGGTGCCCGTGGGGCATCCAGGAGGCCACTGGCCACGTGGGTCAGTGAGTTAGGCCCTGATGCCGCCGACTCACTCTCCCCCAGGTTTTCGATGTAGCGCCCCCTGGAGTCCGGAAATGCATCCTCTCCACCAACATCGCCGAGACCTCGGTCACCATTGATGGGATCCGCTTCGTAGTAGATTCTGGTGAGGGCTGCCCCCCAGCCACCCCAGGGACCTGGGGAGAAGTGTGGATTTGGTTTGGAGCTGTGCAGATGTAGCAAGGGAACTTCAGACCGAGGGAGGGAGTAGGTTAGGGCTGTGGAGCAGTGGCACATCTTCATCCTCAGACGCTCCAGGCTTGCTCCTGCCTCAGGGCCTTTGCACTTACCGCTGTCTCTGCGGAGGGCTGTCGTTCTCCAGATATCCACGCGGCTCACTGTCTCCCCTCTCATTTCTGGGCCTGTGGGAATGTCTCCCCATTGGAGGCCCACCCTGTCTGCTTTATCAGTGTGATCTCCCCCTCCTCCTTTACCGTTGTTTCCTTATGAGGCTTCATTTCCTTCATGGTGTGGGCGTTATGTTTTCTATCTGTTGATCTTCTGTCTTTCCACTTAGACTGTCTCTGGAAAGTCAGCGTCATAGTGGTTGGAGGTGCTGGAGCCCGCCTGCCAGGTTCTCCACTGCCTGTGTGACTGGGGTCATGTCACTGACCTCTCGTGTCAGTTTGCTCATCTGTGAGACGGCAGTCCTCCCAGCGCCTCCCTCAGGGTGTGAGGGTTACATGAGGTCAGAATAGCTGGGTGGTAGGACAGTGCAGGCGCAGAGTGAGCCCTCGGTCAGCGTCGGCCCCCTTAGTGGACTGACGGGGGGAGGCCGCTGATGACAGACATTCCGTTACGTTCTGTACCATTAAGAACATCATGAAATGCTGTCCGTTCACCCTGGACGTGCCGTCGATTTGAAGGCACGTCCCATTTGCAGGGAGTGTCCCGTGTGAGAAAGGGTTGGTCTCAGGTTGGTGAAGTCATGTCTGCTCTGCCTGGGAGACTGGGGGGTCTGCCTCGCTTGTGACCGTGTCCCGAGAGCCTGGCATGGACTGGCTCCTGGAAGGGGCTTCCTAGCGTCCATGGGTGACTGCCCCCCAGAGTGAGCGCAGGCTGCAGAGAACTGAGGCGACGTCCGGGCAAGGAGGCGGAAGGGCTGGGCTGGGCCTGGCCTGGAGTCTGAGCCCGGTCCGTGTCACTGGAAGGGGGCATAGGTGAGGGGTCGGTGAAGGAGTGAACGGGTGCAGGGCAGCGTGGGGGCCCTGTGGCTCCTGTGTCCCGATTCTCATGCCTCTCCCCCCACCCAGGGAAAGTGAAGGAGATGAGCTGCGACCCCCAGGCCAAGCTGCAGCGGTTGCAGGAGTTCTGGATCAGCCAGGCCAGCGCCGAGCAGCGCAAGGGCCGGGCGGGCCGCACGGGCCCCGGGGTCTGCTTCCGCCTCTACGCCGAGTCGGACTACGACGCCTTCGCCCCCTACCCGGTCCCAGAGATCCGCAGGGTCGCCCTCGATGCGCTGGTGCTGCAGGTGAGGCGGGGCTGGGGGTGCAGTAGCACCCTGAGGGCTGGCGCGGGGCCCGGGCGCCCTTAGACGGCCTGTCCCGGGCGTCGGCGGGAAGGGCAGGGCTGGCCAGGCCGCCAAGGGGCTCGTCCCTTCCTGGCATCGGAGCCCGGTCACCGGGACGATTGTGCCCCACATCCACGGGGTCGCAGGGAGAGCCTTGAGCCTCCATCAGAATGCTTTCAGCTGTCACAGAGAGCTGTCAGGAAGTAACTCCGGGATTCTCGATACGTTCAGTGTCACCACTTGGATCTCGGTAGTTAGTTTTGCGTAGATTAGGTGGCTGTGACAAACAGACCCACTCACCTAGCGGCCCCACAGCACACCTGGGTTCTCAGGCCGGCTGTCCCGCGGGCATGGCACCGAGCAGCCCCTCCTGTGGCCCGTGTGCGCTGATGGTCTCTGTTCCTTTGATTTCATTTTTTAAAAATGCCAGTTGTGCCCCCTGCCTGGAGCGCCTGACCACGTCACCTGCCCGCGCCCGGGGGAGCCGTGACAGGTGCCACCGCAGTTCTCTGCTTTGCTCTCTCTCTTCTTCCTGAGCAGAGAGCACACTGGCTTTCCCACAACAAGAAGTCCCGAGATAGGCCCGTCCCGGGCTTGGTTATTACATGAACCAGTGATGCCTTAAAGGACCCGGGCTTCTGTCTGTCCAACCTCGGTCTGTTGGCAGCTCTCATCATAATGGTGATGGACGCTTACCTAGTGCTTACTGTGGGCGAGGTCGTGTGCTCAGGGTTTGTGTACGTGACTGTTTTGATCCTCACAGAACCTCTCTGCGGTGAGTAATCTCATCGTGCATTTTAGGGGTGAGGAAATGCATGCACAGAGAGGTAAAGTAACTTCACCCAGGTCACACAGTGGCAAGCGGCACAGCGGGGCTTCCATCTGAGACTGTCAGGCTCTAGAGCCTGCCCTGTGCGTGCCTCCTGGCTCTGGCAGTGTGGCATCACTTTCTCCTTTACCTCCAGAGGCAGAAGCAACGAGCTCCCCCTCTTTTCGGGTCACGTTTTTAAGCCCATGGGAACCTCTCCCAGAAGCCCCCTGGCCGATCTCGCATCTGGTCTTGTAGGCAGAACTGGGTGACACCTGTCTGGGCTGTGACCTGTCCTCGTCCGGGGGCTGGCGTTGCCTCCCTGGATCTGAGCAGTGCGTCCCAGCTCAGCCATTCATTGGAATCACCTGAGAGTTCAAGAAATCCTTGCCCTACCCCCAGCCCAGCGCTTCCAAGTTAAGGTCTTGGTGTGCGTACTGGGTGGTCTCCAAGACGACATCCAGGCTCCGTGAGCAGGGAGGGAGGTGGGACGGCTGGTGCCGTCCGGCTCAGGGCCGGGCGGGCAGGTGACGTCACTGGGAGGCTGGCTGAGCCCCCGGCTCTCTGAGCTGCTTGCGCTTTCGTGGTCACAGGCGCTGCCATGCCAGCCTTTCTTCCGTCTCCTCCTCGAAGAGGTGCTGTTTGCTCACGTGTGCCAGGCTGGGTGAGGGTGCACGCTCGTTTCATTCTGCCCGCGGCCCGGCCCCTCGGGGCCTCTGAGTTCATCGGCATGCTTTTGGTTGCTGGTGGGAGAAGCCCAGCTCACACTGTTGTAAGCAGAAATGGGGATTTTATGGGTCTGTGTGTCCATCGTGAGGCCGGTCCCGCTGAGGAGCAGTTCAGGGCTTTCTCCATGTGGGTGGGCTGATTTCTGGGCCGTGGAAGAGCAGCACAGCGGCTGCGGTCTCCACCCTGGCCCCTCACACCCAGAGTGCGTGCTGGGACTTCTCTCTCTCGCTCCCGTTTCAGCCTCCCAGGGAAGGACTCTGCTTGGCCAGCTCGGCTCGCGTGCTCCCTCCTCACCCCGGTGCTGGGACCTGGGGCTGAGGAACCGAGAGTGGCCCAGCTTAGGTGGTGTGCTCATTCCACGGCCAGGGTCTGGGGGAGCGATGCTGGCTAGACAGGCAGCCAGCCCCTCCTCTCCTGCCTTGTGCGATGGGCAGAGCTTTTCGCCTTTTGTTTTGTGGAGATGTAATTGACATGCAACAGGATGTTAGTGTCAGGTGTACGACATGAGGATTAGATATTTGTGTGTCAGGAGTTTTGAAAGCATCACCAGTTTGTGATCCCTGAGCCTGCCCAGTGTCCGCAGTGGCTCATGTGTTCCCCTTTCCCGGGGGAGTGGGGTTCTCATTCCAGATGAAGAGCATGAGCGTCGGGGACCCCCGAACCTTCCCCTTCATTGAACCCCCGCCGCCAGCCAGCCTGGAAACGGCCATCCTCTACCTCCGCGACCAGGGGGCCCTGGACAGCTCGGAGGCCCTCACCCCCATCGGGTCGCTGCTGGCCCAGCTCCCTGTGGACGTCGTGATTGGTAAGGACCTTATGGTGTGGTCACACAGGGCACTGGGAGTGCAGGAGCCCCTTGCACTCTGAGTGTGTCATAGGCAGGCCGGTCCCATCATTCACAAGTCCCCTGTGCCAGCTGCTGTTCCAGGTGCCGGGGAGACAGCAGTAAACAAAGCAGACGCCTCTCTCCTCGGCCCAGCCCGGCCCAGCTCCGCCCTGTGGCCCTTCTCTTGCGGTTGTAAGGATGTCGCAACCACCTGCGTCGTCCTCTTGCTCGTTCCTGAGTCAGCCCTGCCCCTCCCAGGGAGCTCGCAGCCAAGGCCGGTTCTTTTTGCCTTGTTGTCCTGACCCAAGACTTCGCAATTCTGCCAACCATCCCGGTGCACACCCAGCGGGCTCTCCACCCGTGGCGCCTCTTCCCAAGTGTGACACTCAGCAGGACCCTCCGCTTGTGTTCGTGTCATCAGAGTCCCTGCGTCACTGCAGCACACAGGCGCTTCAGTGTGGGCGGGAGGCCGGCCACCTCTGACTCCGAGGCCTCCCGTGGCTGTGAACATGGTTACTTTTGTTTATTTTACGAGGAGTCAGGGCTAGAGCAAGGAGAGTCAGGTCTGAGGAGAAAGCCAGCGTTCTGTGAGCATTGCCGTGAGTCAGTGAAAGGCTTTGTGGACCATGGATCCTTCATCTGCCCCTGGTGGGGCGGCCTCGGGTCCCGGTTGCACAGACAGGATGCTGAGACTTGGCCGGGGTGGGGACGCAGGCCCCGGGGTCCGGAGCCGGTGAGGCACATGGCCTGGCCTGGGCCAGGGTGGGGCCAAGTGTGTTAGGCACGTCCTCTCCCCGAGGGCTCGGAGGGGGTGACTCTCGCTGTCCAGGGGAGGAAGATGAGGCTTGGAAAGGCTGTCACTCGCTCGCCCAGGGTCAGGTAGCCGGCAGAGCTGGGGGACCCTCGCCAAACCAGGCTGATGCCAGCGGTCCCCAGGCCCTAAGGGGCAGAAGGCACAGGACGCAGTGCTAGGCCCAGATGGCTCAGTCACTGGTCGCACTCTGTGCAGGAGGAGCTCCAAGCGCTTCACAGGGTGAGACACAGGTCATCCTCAGGGCAGGTGGACGCCTTGTCACCCCCTTTCACAGACGGGGAGACAGGCACAGAGAGCTGGAGGGACTTGCCCCAGGTGACAGAGCTAGGGGGTCCTGGGACAGTCTTGTTTTATAGCCCACCTTTGTCTTAGAGGCTAGATGTATAACAGGAACTTTCCAGAAAGGTGGTCAAGGTGACCAGTGAAGATGAGTCAGACGTGCCACACAGGCCACGGACCTGGGGGCAGGGGCAGGGCCTGAGCTCCCAGGAGGCGTGGACCAGGGGTCAGCCAGGTTCCCGCTCGCAGGTGGCGGTGGCTTCTCCCTGCCTGGGCGTAGGATTCCCCCCTTCCTCCCTTCTCCCTGCCCTCCCCAGCCTCCCTTCTCCCTGCGCCTCCGTCCTTCTCTCCCCTCCTCGCCGTCCCTCCCTCTTCTTCCCCCGCCTCCACCCTGGTCAGACAAGGATGGCAGGAAAAGGTTCCTCCTGGGATGGGCCAGGTGGCAGCGCCTGCTTTGTGCCAGGCAGATGGGTGACAGTGCACGGGGAGGGCACGTTCTCCAGGCGGGAGAGGACGCAGACCACAGCAGGTCAAAACGAGCCCCGGAGAGAAAGATGCAGCCCGGAGCGGGTGCTGGCGGAGTGGGCTGTCAAGGGCCGAGCAGGGCGGGTGGTGACATGGCTGACAGCGGCAGCCAGCACCTAGTGCCACCCTGTGCCCGAGGGGTCGGGAATCGTGGATGTCTCCAACTTAGAGATGGGGAAACTGAGGCCTTGCCCGAGGTCAACGTGAGTGTGAGTGTGATTCTGTCTGTGTGACTCCCCAGGCCCTTTGCGGATGAGATGGAGGGAGGGTGGGGCAGGAGCGGGTGGGAGGGCCGTCAGGAGACCCCGAGGGCCCCGAGGGCTGGGGGCCGCTGTCCGGGAGGCTCAGCTCGGGCCCTGCCTCCCCAGGGAAGATGCTGATCCTGGGCTCCACGTTCCGCCTGGCGGAGCCTGTGCTCACCATCGCCGCTGCCCTCAGCGTCCAGTCGCCCTTCACCCGCAGCGCCCAGGGCAACCCAGAGTGTGCGGCAGCCCGGCGGCCCCTGGAGAGCGACCAGGGCGACCCCTTCACGCTCTTCAACATCTTTAATGCCTGGGTGCAGGTGAGGCTGGGGGCCGCCCTGGCTGACTCTCGTTCTGCCGGGGTCGGGGGCCTCCGTGAGGCTGTGGCTCCTCCTTGCGCCCTCACCCCACCCCAGGGAGGACCCCAAGCCCTCCGCAGACAGACCGGGCCCGTCTGGGGAGGACGCCGTCTCCATGTTCATGGGGTCGGTGCGTGCAGAGGCCCCAGCTCGGGGGGCCCAGGGTTTCTGCAGCACCGATTGAAGCCGGTGTCATCTGGAGATGCTGACTCTGAGCGTGGCATCTGTATATCAGGAGCACACATTCCCGAGCCCCTGCTCTCCTGGGGCTCCCAGTCCAGTGCAGGGAGACAGACCTGTCCCTCGACAGTGGGCTGTCACGGGGAGTCCACGGGGCTGGGGGAGCCCAGAGGGCTGTCTGATCTAGCGTGGTCCGGGAGGGCTTCCTGTGGGAGGAGGAGGAAAGCAGGTGAGCCAGAGTGAGGGCCAAGAGGCCTCTCCCTGCCTGCTCCCTCCCAGGGGCTGGGCTTTGGGCCCACGCTGGGGTGGTGGGGGCCGTGGGCCGGTCCCTCCGCTCCCCGCGCTGGCCGGGCCCTGACAGCCTGGTGTCTGCGCCTCTGCCCAGGTGAAGTGCGAGCGGAGCAGTAACTCTCGCAAGTGGTGCCGCCGCCGGGGCATCGAGGAGCACCGGCTGTACGAGATGGCCAACCTGCGGCGCCAGTTCAAGGTGAGGCCCAGCGGACAGGCCCAGGGACAAGCCGGGAGGCCGGGGCGGGGAGGCGGCGTGAGAGTGTGGTATGAGTACCTTCTGGAGCACAGCCTGTCTCCCCCTCTGACAGAGGGTCCGAGTCCCCCAACACCCATTGCCCCACCCTCGGATGACCGGGCGTGGGGCGGCCCAGGCAGGGGAAGGGGTAGAAATCCAGGAGGGCTTCCTGGAGGGGGACAGGCTCAATAGTCACATGCCACTGCCTCGTGAAGAACCCTCTGGAGTTGGGTGTTGAGCTGGCCATGGGGGCTGCGTGCTGGGGGGCAGCGCAGGGCGATTCTAGGGGCCACTAGGTCTGGAGCAGCAGATGGCAGCAGTGCGCCCCTGGGCCAGTGACTGTGCCTCTCTGGGCCTGGTTCTTCCTCTGGAGACGGGAAGGTGAAAGCAGCGGCTGCCATCAGTGTTCCCGGGAGGGTTCAGTGAGCCAGTACCGTAGCACGTTCAGAACGGGCCTGACGCAGGCGGCCCCTGCCCAGCGTTAGCTGTTTCTAGTGGCGTGACCATCACGTGGTTCTGCATGACTCGTGTCGTGAACATTCTGCTGCCGTCTTTCCCTTTGCGAAAAAATATGCGGCTCCACGCCTCTCGGTGGTTGTGAGATCCCGTGGGGGGAGAATATAAGAAGTCTCTGTGACCTGTGCTCTTTGGTTGCAGATGGGTAAGTCAAGGCCAGAGTGGCGGTCCCCACATTGGGGACCACTGAAGTCCTGTAGTTCAGCCTTTGTTGGGCCCCAGACACTGAGAGACTAGCGGAAGGTGAGGCCTTCTCTCTGTGTCACACACACACACAGCATACTGAGTTGTCTGCTGGGTCATCCGTCCGAGGCTGTTTACAGAGGTGTGGGCCGGGGGGAGCGCAGGGGTCTTGTGTGTCAGATCACCTGCAGGGCCTGTGAGGTCGGGGTTCCCAGCCCCACCCCCCGAGAGGCTGGTTCGGTCATCTGGGATGGGCCCAGGACTTGGCATTTCTCCCCAACATCCCAGATGCTGCCACCTCCAGCCAGAGGGCCACCCCCTGAGGCTCTGGTGCTGAGAACCCACGGGGCCGGCGCAGCCAGGAGGGGAGGTCAGAGCAGTGACGCAGCCGCGACAGGAGCCTGCAGGGAGGCCCAGGCTGGGGTCCCCGGCCGCCTCTCCTCCCTCCTGTTGCCAGCCCAGGTGTCGCTTGGCTGGCAGCAATGATACCTCTCATGGAGCGGGCGTTTGTGCCCGCGGTGGGCGAAGAGGGGTTGTTACATGTCCGTTGCAGCCCTGGCAGGGGGCCATGGCATGGTCCCTGTGTTCCACTTGAGGAAAATGGTAGCTCAGAGGGCGAGCTCACTTGCCGGCAGGCGGCAGGCCCCAGACTTGAGCCCGTGTCTGGTCAGAGGCCGCTTGGCCTGCCATATGTCCCTCACTTGGGCCCCGCCCGCCCCCAGGAACTGCTGGAGGACCACGGGCTGCTGGCTGGGGCGCAGGCCCTGGAGCCGGGGGACAGTTACAGCCGGCTGCGGCAGCGCCGGGAGCGCCAGGCCCTGTTCCAGCTGAAGCGCCAGCACGAGGAGGGCGGGGCACGCAGGCGCAAGGTGCTGCGGCTCGGGGACCAGGACGGCGGCTCCAGCGACGAGGACCCGGCCCGCCCAGCCTCCCAGGGGGCCGGTGGTAGCGTGGACATCCAGGTGGGGTGCCGTGCCGCTGTCGGGGGCCTGGGACAGGTGGGGGAGGTCACCAGAGGGGGGAACGCGGCCCTGCCCTGGGGTCCGAGGGGACACGGCCTGCCCTGGGGTCCGAGGGGACGCGGCCCTGCCCTGGGGTCTGAGGGGACGCGGCCCTGCTCTTGGGTCCGAGCGGACGCGGCCCTGCCGTCGCCTCAGGAGACATTGCCATGGGCAGGCCCGGGCCCCTGCGTCTCCAGAAGCCCTTGGGTCCATGTCTCCCGGTACCGGCCCCTTGGGTGGGGAGCCCCCGGGAACCGCCTTGCCGTGTCCCCCAGGATGTGAAGTTCAAGCTGCGGCACAACCTGGAGCAGCTGCGGGTGGCCGCCAGTGCGGCGCAGGCGCTGAGCCGAGAGCAGCTGGCCTTGCTGAAGCTTGTGCTGGCCCGCGGCCTCTACCCGCAGCTCGCCGCGCCCGACCCATTCAACAGCGGCCGCAAGGACTCCGACCAGGTGGGCCCCCTCCTGCGGCCGGGCCCCAGCTGTGCGCACCTGCCCAGCTCCTGGCCTGTGCTGGGACAAGGCGGTGACTGAAACAGCCCTGGCCCTGGCCTCGTGGGGCTCCGGTCCAGTGGGGAGGACAGACTGTCCCCAAACAGATGACCCAGAGTGATTGGTGCTGCGACACACAGAGGGGACTGCTGACCAGCCTGGGAGGGGGGCATGGAGGGCTTCCTGGAGGAGGGGACTTCTGAGTTCGGATATACCGGGGGACCCTGGCCCAGAGAGTGGAGGAGAAGCGTTGCGGGCAGCGGGAAGAGCGGTCCGAGGGCCTCTGTGACGCGCACCCGCCTCTGGTCTCTGCAGATTTTCCACACGCAGGCCAAGCAGGGCGCCGTGCTGCACCCCACCTGCGTCTTCGCCAGCAGCCCCGAGGTGCTGCACACTAGGGAGCCAGAGGCAAGGGGTGGCGAAGGGAGCCGAGGTGCGTGAGCCCAGGCGGGGGAGGGCCCCCCCACTGGGGATGTGACCTCGGGGCCTGTGCCAGCTGGAGTCACCCACTTGTCCTCCCCACACTCCCCCTTTGCTGCGGCTGCTGACGTGGGGTCTGAGGGAGGGGAGATCCCAGGAGCCAGACCTCCCTGGGCGCCATGCAGAGCCTCACCCTCCCCTGGCGGGGCTGGCCACCGGGCCCCACAGGCGTCCCAAGGCCCGAGCTTCTGGCGGAGGAGCAGTGCCCATCAGGACCCTGCCCCCTGAGCTCGGCGGCTCCTAGGCTAGGGGGTATGGGGGGGCCGCAGCCCCTGGGGTGTCACAGCCACGGAAGCCCCCGCCTCCGCCGGCCAGGCCCTGGCCGGGCCCTCGAAGGGCGGCCTGCGCTGGGGCGGGGGCTTCCCGCCGCTCTGTCGGAGCTTGGGACACGCTCGCCCTGGGCCTGGTTTGTAGAGAGAGTGACGCACTCTGGGGAACGGTAAACGACCCCAAAGAAGAGGTTTGTAGTTGTCAACGTCTGAGACGGAGTTTGAACCTCTTCTGCCTGATCTGGATTCCTAGTCACTGTACCCTCTTCCTGTCACGTGCCTTTTCTCTGTGTTTGCTAATTTTGGAGAGCGTGAGGACCCGTGGGGCCCTTGCCCCAACTGTGTTTTCTGTTCCCCCAACCCCGTTATCGCTGCTGACAGAACTCACGGTGTTTCTTCATGTCGCCCCATCTCCCCAGTCACGTTCATCGGGGCAGAGTATTTCAATATGGGTCACAGGCGTGCTGTCCTGACACACATGGGCATGTTCTTTCGGTGGGCGTGTAAATGGCCAGGTGGCACAGGCAGCCCTGGGGGACGGACCAGGGTGGGGTGTGGGTGGGAGATGGGGGCTGAGCCGTCCTCGTGACCCTTGCAGACGACAAGGACAAGATGAGCAGCAGGCACCAGCTCCTCGCCTTCGTGTCCTTGCTGGAGACCACCAAGCCGTACCTGGTGAACTGCGTGCGCGTCCCCGCCCTGCAGGTGCGTCCGCCTCCCGGCGCCGCACGGCCAGGGCCTGGGCCTTCTCGCACGTCCGAGAGCCTCAGCCGCAGCCTCTTGTTGGCGGCTGTCTTCTCATTCGCGTATTCACTCAACCATCCCTTGCCGCCTGCCGCAGTGTGCGGGGGCTGCTGAGGGCGCTGGCAGCACAGCAGCAAACAAGGCCACAGCTGCCCCCTGCTCACCTGGGGCTCGCGTCCAGCAGGGAGCGCAGGCAGTAGCAATAAGAGGGCACAGGGCTGAGTGCTGTGTTACAGCAGAGTGAGCACTCGGGGCAAACAGAAAGACTAGGGGAAGGGGTCAGGGGACGGGGAGGGGAGGGGGCAGGTTCCAGTATGAAACAAGGCGGTCAGCATGTGCCTCCTTGGGGAGGTGCAATGCAGGAAAGACCTGAAGGAAGGGAGGGACGAGTCAGAGGGATCTCTGGGAGAAGAGCATCTGAGGCAGAGGGAACAGCAAGTGCAAAGGCCCTGAGGCACATGCATGCCTGGTGTGCACAGGGAACAGCTGGAGCAGAGTCAGGGACAGGAGGAGAGGCAGGGAGACTGGAGCGGGTCTGACATGGGGGCTACACGGAGCCCAGCAGGGAGCGGGGAGAGGATGAGGGCTGGGCCAAATGAAGGCTGAGAACACACTCAGATCGCACATGTACTTGTCCTGTGTGTCTTCAGCCAGCGATAGCCCGCATGCCTTGCGAGCTCACTGCTGCCGCCCTGTGGTTCTGGGCCTGCCTCGGGGGTCCTTCCTCAGCCCTCAGATTCTCTTTAAGGAGAAGACGAGGCTCTGGGGGGCAGAGGCATGTCACTTGCGTAAGTCACACAGTGACAGGTGGCACAGCCAGAGCTCCAGGGCCATAGGCCACACCTCATGCCTCCCCTGCCCGTCAGACAGGTGTCCCCAGCCCCCAGGCCCCTCGCTGCCACCCCAGGGCACACAGAGGGCCCCCTGAGCCTCGGGAGGTTTTGTCGACACAGATCTCCCCCCGCACTGAACGTGCACCCTCGTTTGCTCGTGTCTGTTTCCGTTCAGACGTTGAGTCAGTGCCGGCCTCCCACCGCAGAGGCCTGATGGCCGTGCCGCCTGCTGGGGAGGCCGTCGGGTGAGAGGCTGCAGAGCTCCTGCGCAGGGAGGGCGGGTGGGGCCAGAGCTGGGCCCCCGGCCGGACGGCGGGAATGAAGCGGGTTCGCCCGCTGGGGTGCCGCCTGTGGCTCCGTCTCCAACCCTCCACGCCGGTGGCCTGGTGGCCGGTGTGCAGCACACCAAAGAGACAGGATGGCATGTGAACCCTCATGAGCCGTCACCCAGCCCCAGACCGTCGCTGCGGCCAGCCCTGCCCCTTCCACTGCCCGCCCCATCCCGTCAGGTTGTCCCCATCGTCCTGTTAGGACCACTTCAGACAGAAAAGCTGAAAGACATGATCAGTAGACACTCGTCCTGCCCTCCCCAGACCTGCAGATGACGTCCAGTCTTTCTGCTGTGACTCCTGTCTGTTCCTCTGTCGCACATCAGTCCCTCTTCATCGGTGGCATCTTTTTACTTTCCCGGTGCGTTTAAAGGCGGGGGCTGCCGTCGGCGCTGTCACCCTTCAGCCCGCGGCGCAGTAACTGGCGTCCAGTGCTCGCTTCTGCGTTTTGAGGATAAACTGTAGACAGTGACGTGTCCAGGTGGTGGGCGCGCCAAAGGCCTCGAGTGTGCAGCCCCAGCCCTGTGAGGACAGGGCCCCCCCGCCGTCCACCTCCCACCCGGACTGGGAACACACTCTGCCTTCTCCTCTGTGATCTCTGTTGTCTGTCTGTCCAAGTAGGATGGCAGCTCCTGGGGGCGGGGACCTAGTCGGTCTTGTTCACTGTGTGTCTCCAGGACCTGGAACAATGTGTGGCACAGAGTTGGCGTGGGGTGACTGTTAGGTGGTGGGACAGATGGACAGTTGGGTGGTAGGTGGATCCGTGACGGGGGGGGGGGCGAGTGGGAGCCCAGCCAGGCCTCGGCCTCCTGAGTTGGCACTGTCCCCTCACGCCCACGCCTGTCCCCCGCCCCTCTCTTGCAGTCCCTCCTGCTGTTCAGCCGTTCCCTGGACACCAACGGTGACTGCTCCCGCCTGGTGGCCGACGGCTGGCTGGAGCTCCAGCTGGCCGACAGCGAGAGTGCCGTCGGGCTCCTGGCGGCCTCCCTGCGGCTCCGCGCCCGCTGGGAGCAGGTCCTGGCCCGGCAGCTGGCCCGGCAGGCCCGGCGGCGGCCGGAGGAGGAGGAGGAAGATGAGGACGAGGAGGAGGCGGCGGTCCACCGCAGGGAGGAGGCGGCCCTGAGCAGGGAGCTGCTGCGGTTCGCAGTGTCCCAGGTGCCCTCGGACTGGCTGAAGTCGCGGGGGGCAGGCTCCTTGGATGTGCGCACGTTGGGGGTTTCCAAACCAGAGGGTTGATGCCAAACCCAGGGTCACGCGCTGGTCAAGGCCGGAGCCAGGACTGAGCTTGGCCTATGTCCTGCGGCCCCGCTGTCAGCCCCGAGCCCTCGTTCAGCAGAGGCTTGTTAGGCACGTGCTGCCTGCGCAGTGCAGGGTCCCCCTCAAGAGCGGTTAAGGGGCTGCAGGATGTGAGTGGGGAGCCATAAGGTCCGTATTTGTGGAGGACAGGTGGGAAGAATTGGACAGAGCAGATGTGAGACCAACCCAACCTCTTATGTGGGGAGTCAAGAACTGACCCTGATTCTGCCATGTGTGGATGGGGCAGGGGAGAAAGGTGCAATCGAGGATGACTTCCTGGAGGAGTGGAGGGATCCAGTGAACTAGGGAAAGAGGAACAGGCTGACATGCCAGGGGAAGGAGGGGCAAGGTGGCTAGACTTAGGGTCTGGATGTGGTCCCGCAAGTGACAGGGAGCAGAGAAAGGACCTGGGGAAGGCAGTTAAGATGGGAGATAGGGTGTCAGGATGTGTTTTAGACAAGCCTCTGGTCACAGGTGTCTAAAACCATGTTGTGATTGGTTTAAGCAATTGGGCCCCATTACAGAAAAGTCCAGGGGTGGGTTTCAGGCACAGCTGGATCCAGGTGCTCTGATAATGTCTCCCTGAGTCTGGTTCCCCTATATCCTGTCTCTCTTTCCTCAGGTTCCCTACAGCCTCCGGCGGCTCATGGGGCTGGAAATCCAGAACCTCTATGTGGGACCTCAGACCATCACGGCTGCCCCCAGTCTCCCTGGTCTCTTTGGCAGCTCTACCCTGTCCCCCCACCCCACCAAAGGGGGCTACGCGGTCAGTGACTTCCTCACCTACAACTGCCTCACGGTGAGCACAGACCCCACCTGGGCCCCTCACCCTCCTGCCCCTCAAGAGGGATTTTAGGGACCCCCTCAGCCCCACCAACCTCATTCCTGCTTAGTCCTGGGACACAGTTTCCGAATGGGGCCTGCCAGCCCCGAGGGGTTCTGGGAAGGGCCCCAGGCTGTCGGCGGGGGTGGGGCAGGGCGCCAGGTCCTGACACAACCCACCTGCCGCAGAGTGACACGGACCTGTACAGCGACTGCCTCCGCACCTTCTGGACCTGCCCCCATTGCGGCCTGCACGCCCCCCTGACGCCCTTGGAGCACGTGGCCCACGAGAACAGCTGCCCCCAGGCCCCGCAGGACGGCGCCCCGGGTGAGGACGCGGCGGGGGCTGGGGCCCTGTGTCTGCCCCGCCGTCCGGCCAACCCACGGTGGTTGCTGGGCATCTGGGCGTTCGCCGGACGCCCTGGGGCTGATGGTCTCGGCCCTCTGACCCCGCTTGGTGCCCCGTGTGGACTTTGTCACAGACCCAGAGCCCGGGACAAGGAGGGCCTGGAGCGCCAGCTCTGTCTCATTTCTGTCTGTCTGTCTTTCTGTGTCTTTGGTCTCTCTGTCTCTGCCTTGGCCACATCCACCATCTTGTCCCCCAGGGGACGCCACAGTGAGCAGACACTGACATGGTGTCTGCCGCACCACACGCCACACAGGGCTCGTGGGGGAGACGACAGCAGGACCACATGGTCCCCACCCCAGGGCTCGCTCCGTCTGTCTCAGCAGCCTGTGTGTCTCTCCTTGTTTCTTCCTCTCTGTCTCTCTTACCCCATGGGACACAGAGTAAAGACTTGGCCCTGCGTGTTAATCAAGGAAGGCTTCCTGGAGGAGGCAGAGCCGGATTCCCCAAAGGCTGCGAGAGAGCCTGAGCCCCCCGGTGCCTGGGCTGTGGGGTGGGCGGGAGAGCACACAGTGGAGCGCCCCCCTCACTGTCCCCCTTCTTCTCTCTGTTAGGGGCCGAGGAGGCCGCCCCCGAGCCCCCCCAGAAGGCGTCTGCCCTGCAGAGGCCCTACCACTGTGAGGCCTGCCAGCAGGACTTTCTGTTCACGCCCACGGAGGTGCTGCGGCACCGGAGGCAGCATATGTGAGCCAGCCGGGCCGGGACGAGGACTCGCGCCCGAACCCCCGGCCTGGGCTCAGCCCCGCAGGAAGTGGGGGGAACATGTGAATAAAGCCTTATTGCTGACGCGGACCCTCAAGCCTGCCCTTCCAGACAGCGGCAGCTACCCGTGGCGGTCCTCCGCGTGGTCTGCCTCTCGCCCCTCCTGCTGCAGTCTGCCATCGAGGTGGCCTGGCCCCGTGTGGGAGTCGAGGGCGAGCAGGGCCTCCAGGGTCCGGGTGCAGGGCCTGGGCTCCCTGCCGCTGCTGCCTCCCGAGTGTGCTCGTGGCCTCTGCTTTCCCTCGAACTCGGCAGCCTCGGTGTTGGCCCGGCCACAGGGTCCCTTCCAGACTGGGCAGGGGGACTGTGTGTGTCCCTGTTCACCTGGGCCCATGGCTGCACCACAGGCCCGCTCACAGCGTGGTCTCCAGGCCGCTCCTGCTCAGGGTCCAGGGGCCATTCTCAGCCATCCCTGCGTCCTCCCTGGCTGGCCACGCCTGCCCTACAGACACGGAAGGGACGGGGGACACTGAACGACCGGATGCCGTAAACCACACAACTCGGCTGAAATGGGAAATGTCTTGAAAGACAAACTACCAAAGCTCACCCGAGAAGAAATAGATACACTGGACCGCTGTGCGTATCTGTTAAGGACATTGTATTTTTTATTTACTTTTTATTATTTTTTTTGTGAGGAAGACTGGCCCTGAGCTAACATCTGTGCCCATCTTCTTCTATTTTGTATGTGGGATGCGACCACAGCATGGCTGATGAGCAGTGTGTAGGTCCACGCCCAGGATCCGAACCTGCGAACCCCAGGCTTTTGAAGCAGAATATGGGAACTTAACTAGTACACCACCGAGCTGGCCCCAGGACATTGAATTCATAGTTACAGACACAGAGAACAGGTGGGGGTGGCTCCCTGGTGACCTGGAGCAGACACGGAAGAATGAGGCACTGTGCTCGACACAGCTCCCTCACGGTGGGGAGGCCGCCTCTGGCCGAGTTCACGAGGGCAGCATGGCTCTAACGCCAAAACCAAAGACGACTCCGGAAAGGAGGCTGTGGACCGACGTCCTCCGTGAGCGCGGACACAGAGATCCCTCGTAAAGGTCCGGCGCCTCCCGCTCAGCGATGTGCAAACAGCAGAGCAGCTCACGGCCAGGCGTCGCTTCTTCCGGGGCGGCCACGTTGGTTTCGCATTTGAAAATCAGTCAGTGTGACTGGCCATGGCGCAGACGAGGGTGCGTGTGACAACCTTCGACAGCTCGAGACCGCGGGGAGACTCTGCACTCTGCGCTTGCAGTGCTTTGCTCTGGCCAGTGAGCCCAGCTCAACTGCCCTTTGCTCCGAGGTTCCGTCTTGACGCGGGACCCTGGGGAAGCCCTTTTTGTGTATATATATATTTTTTCCTGAGTGTCAAAGCAACGCGTGGCGGCCTCAGGTGGGATTGGAGCCTAAACAGAAGCCACTGCAGGTGCTTCAAACAGGAAGGGATTTAACACGGAATCGGGTGCTCACGAGACGGCGGGAGGCTGGGGCAGCGGCTCTGGGCCGGGCCCTTGGGAAGGACCCAGGACGACAGCACAGAGCCACGAGCCAGGGCCCTGCTGCCTCTGAACCACGGGGCTCAGCAGCACCCAGCCTGGCCGTGACCCGGGGTCCCAGCTCTGGAGGGACCCCACTCGCCGAAGCCTGTGCTACGTCCGAGTCCAGCTCCAGGGCGTCTGGGCGACATGGCTGCCACCTCCGGCCTCTGCTGCCGGGACGGTGGGGGAGGCCGCCCGGCCCAGCCGTGTCCCCAGTGAGGGACGGGGAGAAATGAGAAGACTGCAGCCGAGGGAGGGGACGCCCGCCCACCGCTCCCCGCCCCCCCCTGGGCTCAGGTGTCTCCCCAGGCCTCTGCCCGCGTGTCCGCACCCCTCTTGTAACTCATCCAGGTTCCGCTGTGTGTCGTTCTCTGTCCTCTCCATTGAATGCTTCTCTAGCATTGAAGGCTAGTTTGGAGTATTTCTCCAGGTCATTGTGAATTCTTCCAAAATTAGGTTTTCCAGGAGCCGTGAAAGGGCGCATTGTTCGGCGCGCTGTTCAGCTCCTTGCTAAGCCCTGTTCCCGGCTCGGCCTTTGCATCGGTTCTCTTCTCTTCTCTTCCAGTAACACAATAGGCGCTATCTTTGCATACATCTTCTTGCAGGAATGTTGTCCATTTCTTGGGTTCCTGTTTTTAAAAAGTTTTCTCCGTTATAGAAAACTTGGAAAAGCTGGAGAAAATAGTAAGGAAAAGGAGTGCCCTGGAGTCCCCCCGAGTGGCTCTGGGCGGGGGGCGCGGGCTGAGCGTGTTGTGGACCGGGAGACCCAGTGGCTTTACCCAGAGCAGCACATCCACATGGCCCGGCGATCCCCGGGGCCGAGCCCGCGGTCCGGCCGCAGACGCCTCCCTCCCCGCGACCCGGACAGCGCTTCCTCCCCCCTCCCCAGCTCTCTGGCGGCCTGCCTCTGCTGTGTGCTTGTCCCCAGACTTCCGGCCACTTCCTTAGGACTCGTTCCTGAGAGGCCATCAGGGTCAAAAGGTGAGAGCATTTGGGAGCAGTGTTTAGCACAGACTGCAGAATTTCTCCTTTTTAGCCATCTGTGTTTCCGAACAACTTGCAAGAGAAATTGCACATGCTCTCGTATTGTAGCCAACACGCAACGGTGCCCCTCTGTGCCAGGCACTGTTCTAAGCACTCTGTATATGGACTCGCTTGAACTTTGAGACAATCCCGCAAGATAAATACTCTCGTTACCCTCCGTTTTGCAGATGGAGAAGCTGAGGCCCAGAGAGGTTGAGTAACCAGCTCAAGGTTGCACAGCGAGTATGTAGCAGTGTTGGGTTTTGAGTCCAGAGTGTCTGGCCCCTGAGTTCGTGCTCTTAAACACAATTCTCTGCTGCGTGTGGAGCTTGCTTTTTAACAGCCAAGCAGAGCTCCACAGCGTCGTTTAGTCAGCCATTACCCGATTGGTGAGTGTCGAGGCTTCCGATTTTCTGATACAATCGGGGGTGGATCCAGGTTTTGTGGGGCCTGAAGCTCCTACAATTTTGGGGGCCCTCTTTGGGAAAAACTACAGAACTGCAAACACAAATAGGGGCGGGGCCTGAACAAGCCAGGGGGCCTGAGGCTCCGGCGGCCGGAGCATCGCGGGACACCCGCCTTTGCCGCCCGGACCGCAGGGCCCCCGGGAACCGCGTGCGCCTCTGCGCATGTGCGCGAGGGCCGGCAGGACGCGTGCTGGAGGCGGGGTCTGCGCCTGGACGGGATGCTCGGGGAGCCGTGGCTGAGGGTCTTTATCAGGACGCCAACCTGGCAGGAGAGCGGGACACACTGCAGGGCCGCGAGGGCGAGAACTTCTGCCCAGCAACGGGCACCACTCAAAGGGCCGGCAGGCCGCGCGCAGGAAGGTGTGCAGGACGCACGTCCCACGAGCGCTGGCGTCCGGGATACAGAAGGAGCTCCCCCAAGTCAGGGAGGACAAGGCGGACCGGCAGAAAACAGGCCAAACGCTTAAACGGACGAGGCCCCAGAGAGGCCGTGGGGACAGACCCGCAGCCGGGGCCACGCGGGTCTCCTGGGGCCTCGTGATGCCGGCGGGAGGCGGAGGACGGGCGCCTGGGAAACACAGGGACGGGCGGGAGCCGCAGCCGCAGGCCCGTCCAGCGGGCGACGGAGAGGTCATTGCACAGGGCAGGAGGACGAAGTTGCTGGGTGGGGTTTGGAACGAGAGTCCGCTGGGGGGAGTGGAGACTGCGGGGTGCGCACCGTTTCCCATCGGCTGCGCCGCGGGGGTCGTGGGGGTCGTGGGTTCCTGTCGGGCCGCGCTGTGGCTGTCTTCCCGTTGGGGTCTGTGATTGACAGCCCTTCCTGCAATGGGCCCCGCCCGGCCGGGGCGACCCCTTCCCGCCTCCCGACTCCGGTTTAAATGAGGTTTCCCTTCAGTGTGCATCTTCACGGCCGCGCTCAGCATCTGACGGCAAAGCCTCTCCTGCGGGTTTACGCGCGAGAAATGGAAACGCGTGCGCGGAAGACCTTGTATGAGGATGTCCATGGGCCAACCCGGTCCGAGCGGTTATGTTCCCGCTCTCCGCTTCGCCGGCCCAGGGTTTGCAGGTTCGGATCCTGGGCGCGGACGTGGCACCGCTCATCAGGCCACGCTGAGGCGGCGTCCCACATGCCACAACTAGAAGGACCCACAACTAAAATATACAACTACATACTGGCAGGATTTGGGGAGAAAAGCAAAAAAAAAAAAGAAAAAAGGAGAATGTTCATAGCAACTTTATCCATGACAGCCCCAAACTGGAAGCACCCTAAACACCCAGAGAAGAGAGAGCGCGCGGTAGATCCAGCGCGTGCTGTGTGGCTCCATTTACGTGAAAGTCTAGCAAAGGCGAGTCTCATAAATGGGGACAGGAAGCAGGTCACGGGTTGCCTGGGGCCGAGGCACCAACTAGAAGAGGGGGGGACCAGGGAACCTTCTGGGGGTTGAAGATGCTCTGTGTCTTGATTGGGGTGGTGGCTACACAGGTGTGTTTGTCAAAACGTGTTGACATTTGGTGACGTGTAAACTAGACCTCAGTGAAATTGATCGCCGTTCGCCGCCCCGCCTGCCCCTCCGCAGAGGTGACCATCAGTCAGGGTCACTGGGCATCATTCCCTTGCGTCTGGTGTCCGATTCTGTTCAATAACGTGCATACGGAAATAAAATGTTTCGATTTTAAAAAAATGGGACCATACGGTTCTGCAACTTGCTTTTTTCCACTTGGGCTAATTTGGAGATCTTTCTGAACCGGCACAGAGCCTGCTCATTCTTTCGCGTGGCTGCACAACGGTTCACGACATGGGTTGTGCTGAACATCAGTTTTACCAGGCCAGTATGGAGAGACCTGTAAGCTGTTTGCAATCCTTTGTTCCTACAAACGAAGCTGGCATGAGTATCCTGATACACATGTCATTTCCAGATATCTGTGTATCTGTAGGATAAATTCCTGGAGATCAAATCACTGGTCCCAGGGAAGGTGTGTTTTTACAGGTCATTTGATAGATTCTCCCAAATGTCCTTCTGAACGGGCTGTGCCTGTTTATGTTATTTTTATGTCCCCTGTGAGCCTGAGCATCTTTGCCTATTATTCTGGGCCATTTGTGTTTCCTCTTCTGTGCTGGCTCAGATCTTTTGACTGTGTTCTTCCTAGGCTCTTTGTCATTTTCTTGTTGGTTTGTAGCAGCTCTTTATATATTACAGATCTTAAGCATCTTCATAGATGTTACAAACATTGCTCCCAGTCTGCTGCTTGTCTTTGGCCTTGTTGATGGTGCCTTAGCCACTCAAAACGTCTTCATTTTCTGGTTGTCAGATCTCTATCCCTTTTCTATTAGGGCCCCTGAAAATATCTTTCTCAACCCGAGGTATTAAAAATGGGGAAATAAATGGAGGAAGGGAGAGGCCAAACGGAGAGCTCCTTCCCCAGAGCCCTGTCCAGCCAAATCTCAAGAACATCACGGCTTCTCAGGGCTGTTCCTCCTTTTCTCCTCTTAAAACATAAAATAACATGAAAGTCCTACAGTCAAGAAACAGAGTGCTTTTTATTTGCATGTGAGGTGGGGGTGCTGAAAATGGAAGCCATCCAGTGTCTGCCAAAAAGCCTTAAGCAAGAGGCTGGCCCCGTGGCCTAGTGGTTAAATTTGGTGCACTCTGCTTTGGCAGCCCGGGTTTGTTTCTCTGATGTGGACCTATACCACTCGTTGGTGGCCATGTTGTGGTGGCAACCCACATACAAAATAGAGGAAGATTGGCCCAGATGTTAGCTCAGAGCCAATCTTCCTCAGCAAAAAAAAAAAAAAGGCTTAAGCAAACTCCAGTCTCTGACTCAATAAATCCATTCTGGGGAGTGAGTCTGAAGGAACCTGCTGGAAGAGGGGAGGAGACTCTTAATGCCCAGAGATGACCATCAGGGCACCTGTCAGAATTGAGGACCCAGGGGTCACAGCCTCTCAAGAGTGAATTCTCTGGCCCTTCATGGTACGAGAAGTTCTAACTACCCATTAATGATCTGGGGAAATAGGGGAGAACAAAACCTCCAGCTGGGCCTGAGCCTTCGGCATTCTCACAACTGCATGAAATAAACCTCATGGACATGTCGTTTTTCACCCAGTGGGGTGGTCCAGATGCTGCTCGCTGCCAGGAGGCCATGGGGAAACAAAGGGGCGCTTTCATCCACCTGGAGGGGAGTTTACACCGCTGCTCTGGAAGGCACTTTAGCAGGATCTTTCAAAATGCAAAGCAGGCACGCATTCACTCAACAATCTTTTAAAACTTCCTCTTGAAGCGTAATACACAAGAAGTACACAAGTCGTAACTGAACAGCTTGATGAATTTTCTTAGAAAGTGAAACATCCCTGGGCCACCGGCATCCAGACCAAGAGACAAACCCTGACCAGCTCTCCAGCAGCCTGGCTGGTGCTCCACCCCATCCCCACTCCCCCAGTCCCAGGAGTGAGCACCTTTTTTTTTTTTTTTTTTTTTTTTTTGCTGAGGAAGATTTGCCTTGAGCTAACATCTGTCCCAATCTTCCTCTATTTTGTATGTGGGTCGCCACCACAGCATGGCTGCCAACAAGTGGTGTAGGTCTGCACCCAGGAACTGAACCCTGGCCACCAAAATGGAGCATGCCGAACTTAACCACTAGACCACGGGGCCAGCTCCTAAAATTCTGACTTCTAACACCATTGCCTATGTTGCCTGTTCTAGAACTTCAAAAAAATGTATTCTTCTGTGTCTGGCTTTTCTTGCTCAACATTCTGTTGCATGGAGCTGTGGTTGATCCATTCTAGTGTATGAATTAGTCAATTTATTTATCCATTCTTTTGTCGATGGGCATTTGGCTTGGTTCCAGTTACAATGCCGCGAGCACACGGCTCCTGGCTTTTGGTGAACACGCGTGTGCGTTTCTGGGGAGTAGGACTCCAGCGGTGGGTCTGCCGGGTCGTAGGGCATGCGTGGGTCCAGTTTTAGTAGATTCTTTAAAATCGTATTCTGAAGTCATCTTACCAGTTGGTGCTCCCACCGGCAACGTATGAGAGCTCCGGCTGTGCCATATCTGACTGGGTATTGTTGGTATTTTTCATTTTAACCATTCTAGTGGCATTTATTGCAATTTTAATTACATTTCCCTGATGACTACTTTTATCAAGTATCTTCTCATGGGTTTATTAACCATTTGTTTATCTCCTTCTTGTAGTTTATATTAAATATTTTCCCTCTTATAAAGGGATTGTTTTCTAATTGATTTGAAAGTTATTTATATAATAACTATATAACTTATAAAATATATATTTCTTTAAATATAAATATATTTGTCAAATATATGTATTGTGAATATTTTCTTTGTCTGTACTTGCCTTTTCATTTTCTTAACAGTGTCTTCTGCAGAGCAGAAGGTTTCAATTTTGATGAAATCCAGTTCATCATTTTCTTTTATTATTTGTACTTTTAAATTATTTTTAGTTCTTGTTTTTATTTTATTTTTAATAATTATTAATTTATTTTATTTTTATATGTGCACTTATTTTTATCTTATTTGTATTTATTACTTACTAATTTGTTATTTTTGAATTTTTATTTTTATTATTTTTTGTTATTTGTACTTTTTGCGTGAAACCTGAGAAATCATTGCCTACCCCCAAGGTTGTGAAGTTTTTCTCCTAGAAGTTTTATAGTTTTAGACTTCTCCTTTACGTCCAGTTAGTTTCTGTGATAACGTGAGTTAAGAGTCAAGGTTCGTCTTTCCACGTGTGGGGTCAGTTGTTCCAGCTCCGTTGTTGTGGACACTGTCATCCCCCCTTTGAATTAATTGGAAGCCTTTATTGAAGATCAACGGACCCCGTCCTCGTGGGCCTATTTCTCGGCTTTACCCCATCCAGCTGTCGGTTGAAGCTCGTCCCTCTGCCACGTTGTCCCGATCGCAGTAGCATCACGGTATGTCAACGTCCGGCGGCGTAAATCCTACAACTTTCTTCTTTGTCAAAACAGTTCATTCTAAGTCCTGTGCGTTTCCATACGCATTTTAGGACCAGTTTGTAATTTCTCCAGAAGCCTGCCGGGATGTGAGCTGGGGTTGTCCTGACTCTGCAGCTGTTTAGGGAGAACGGACGCGGTGACATTTGAACCACAGTGAGTGATCCAAGGCTGCCCGTCCATGAACATGATATATCGCTCCCTCTAAAACGAGGCTTCCAGGGCTGCTGTAACTCCTCTCGGCGGCGTTCAGAGTGTCCGCTGGGCAGATCTGGCACAGCCACAGAGGGAGCCGGCGGCCTATGTTCACCAGCCCCTGGTGCTGGTCGTCGCTGCACCAGAGAACCTCAGGGCTGGGGTGGGCAGGGAGAAAGCGTCCTCCTCAATTTCTACATCTGTTTTCCTGCCCATGAGTGGAGATGATACCCGTGCCCAGCTGATCCATGTACTCAGAACAGTGCTTAGCACATAACAGGTGCTCAGCAAACAGCCGCTACGATTGCCCCCAAAGCAAGGAGGAAGGTAACCAAGGTGTGCTCGTCAGTCCCCTGTGTGTGACATCAGAGAGAAACAGGGCCAGTTCCCAAGTCATAAATCTGAGGACAGATCTAGACTTTTCTTCCCCCTTACCTGCCACATCCAATCAATCTCCAAGCCTTGTCCTTTGTGCGTCCTTCTTCTTTTTTGGTGAGGAAGAGTGGCCCTGAGCTAGCATCTGTGCCAATCTTCCTCCATTTTGTATGCAGGATGCCACCACAACATGGCTTGATGAGCGATGTGTAGGTCTGCGCCTGGGATCTGAACCTGCGAAGCCCAGACCGTGGAACCCTGACCACTAAGCCACCAGCCTGGCCCCACTTCCTCCTTTTTTTTTTTTTCTTTTTAAATCCATCTATTTTTTTGTGGACCATCACTCCATCATTGGGATCACCTGCAATGGACCAGAATCATTCAGTTTGCTGATCACCACTCAACACACCCGGGGTCGTCTCCAGGCTTTGGCAGAAACGAACTTCTTCGTATCTACACCCTTGGGCCCCTGTGGCGTCCTTATATCACGTCCTCACCTCCCGCTCTCCTCCCCTCCTCCCTGTCAGCCTCTGCCCCCCTCCTCCCACTGCCACTGCTCTGGTCAAGGTCAGTGGTGACCTCCATTCTTCTGTCCTCATCTCAGGAGTATCCAACGCTGATGGCTCACTCCTTTTCCTCTAAACCCCATTTCCACCCCCAACCCCAAAGGAACCACGTTCTCTGAGGGACCCAGTTGCGTGTTGCCATTTTACCCGCCTGCCATGAGCTGTTGGGGACAGCACATGGACCATCTTTAGGTGACATAGTAGTTTGATGGCGCCCTCATCTCTATAGAGCGGCTCTGTTCTGGATATTGTTTCCTTGCTCACCTTCCTAAGAAGTTCTTGACCCCCCCCCCCCCTCCCGTGTGCCTGCCCTGACCCGGCTCCTCCCCGCCTCCCCGTGCCTGTTTCCCACGGCTGCCATAACAAAGGACCACGGAATAGGTGACTCAGAATGACAGAAACATATTCTCCCACACTTCTGGAGGCCAGAAGTTCCAAATCAAGGTGGCGGCAGGGCCGTGCACCCCGTGAAACCTGCAGGGGTCCCTCCTGGCCTCGTCTGGCTTCCGGCGCTCTGCTGGCCATCTGCGTTCCTTGGCTTGTGGCTGCATCGCTCCAGTCCTCCGTCTCTGCATGGCTGTCTTCTCCCTCTCTGCGTGTCTCTCTGTGCCCAAATGTCCCCTATTTGTAAGGACACAGTCATATCGGGTTAGACTGCACCCTGTGAGCTCATCTTAACTTGAACATCTGCCGAGACCTTATTTCCAAATCAGGTCATGTTCACAGGCGCTGGAACTAGGACTCCAGACTACCTCTCTGGGGGACACAGCTCAACCCACCACACCCCCTCTAAAGCCCCCTCCACATGGCCGCCCGAGGGCAGAGCACACACCCGACCCAGTCCTTTCTCTGCTCAAAATCCTTCCAAGACAGAATACTATTCAGCCATGAAAAGGAACGAAGCACCAATCCAGGCTACAACATGGAAGAGCATCGAAAACACCACGCTGAGCAAAAGAAGCCAGACACAAAGGACCATAAATTTATGTGAAATGTCCAGAACAGGCAAATTTGTCCAGCCAGAAAGGGGACGGGTGGTTGCCCAGGGTTGGGGGTTGTGGGCAATGTGGAGTGACTAAGAAGTCGAAGGTGTCTTTTTGGGGTGATGAAAACGTTCCCCAGTAGGTTGTGGCGAGAGATGCGCGACTCTGTGAATATAGGACAGCCACCGAACTGAACCGTTTGAATGAGTGCATTTGATGGTATGTGAATGACATCTCAATGAAGCTTCCAAAAAACCAAAAACCCCTTCCCTGGGTCCCCAGCGCCCTCTGGAGGGAGCCCAGCTCATCGCCTGCCACATTCTGAGGCTTCCGGGCCGGATGACCCAGGGTCACACGGTCCCCAACACGTCATTCACAAGACGCCACGCAGCCACGCACAGCGAGACACTGCCACCGGCACACAGAGTCTGGGGACACCCAGATCTGGCTGTGACAGACACAGGCTCGCACAGAGACATGCGACCTAGACCGGGCACCGTGGGACAGACACAGCCGCCCTCGGAGACACACACGCCCCCTTCAGGAACAGTCTCGGCTGAGGACACAGTCCTGGGGGTGCCCTCCCCCCGGTGGCACGTGGACCCCAGTGCTGAGTCCACCCTCGCCATAGCCACATGACGGTCACACACACACACACACACACACACACACACGGAGCCGAGACCGCCTGGCCCTGCCCGTCCGCCCCACACAGCCCACCTCACAGACCCATCAGGGTGCCCACCTCCTCGGGGCGCAGCCAGCTCAGCGACGCCCACCCCCTGCACAGGTGGCCTTGGAATGGGGTCCAGCCCCTGGTTCCTCACCCAGGGGCGTGGAGGAGGTATTTTTAGTTACAATTAACCTCCAGCCCAATTTCCCTCCTCGCGGGTGGCACAGCCAATCGGTTTCATTAGAGAAGATTAAGGGGGAGGCATTCGCAGGCCCCCAGAAAGGTGGGGGTGGGGGCAAGGAGCTGCCCCTCCCCCACCCCGTGTCCCCCATCCCCCTCTCCAGGCCAGGCAGGGGCTGCGGGAACCCTGAACCCTTGAGGCAGACCTCCGGCCTGGGCCCCGCCCCGCCCCGCCTCCATAGCCCTCCCCACCACCCGCCTTCAAAGGAGGGCTGTCGGAAGTCCTTCCAGCTGTCTATCCCTCATCCATCCCACTTCAGTCCTGGGGGGTTTGGGGAGAGAGAAACACTGACCATAGTCCCCAAATCCATATCTAACCCAGAAAATAGTTCGCGTTAGGCCCTTTAAAAATCATAGCACCTTCGAATTATATTTTTTAAAAATGACAGGAGGAGTGTCTAGCGCGCAAGCTTCTGAGACCCACGCGCGGCAGCTGTGTGACCCCGGGCGAGCGATCTGCCTCTCTGGGCCTTGGTTTCCTCCTCCGGGAAGTGGGGAGCGTGATGGTCCCCCCGTCTGAGGCTCAGCGGTGGGGTTGACCCGGTCGGTGGGTGTCAAGCTCCTAGAACGGGGCCTGGCACAGAGCACGCCGCAGAGGAAGGGGACGCAGGTGGAAGGGTGGCAGGCCCACCCCCGCCCGACCCGGCTCTACTTTTTTATGACCCGCGTCATCTTCTTGCAGGCTACAGGAGCGCTCAGGTGATGGGGTCCACTGTGGACGTCAGTCCCCGTGGGCAGAGGTCTTGATTGCGACGTGCAGGGACCCGCAGAGAGGGCGGGCCCAGGGAATGCAGCCGCCTGAATGAATGAGTGACAAGGGGGCGGGGCGAACAGGTAACCGCGCGAATCCCAGGGAGGCGGCGTCGGGGCCACAAGTGAGGGTCACAAGGGGGCTGCCTTGGTTTGGCTGCTGCTGGTCTTTGCAGACGCGACCTCTGAGCCAGGAAGGGTGTCCCAGGCAGGGGGAGCAGCCAGGACAGAGGCCCCGGAGGGGACCGGCCCGGGCAGTCTCCACCAAGGTCGGAGCCTAAGCCTCGAGAATCGCACGGAGCTCGGTGGAGTCTGGGAACAACGAGCAGGGCGGGCGGACCCTGGAGGCAGCAGCAGCTGACGGTCCTGGAGGGATGTTTGATGACGGCCACCTCGTCCGGGGACCAAGGCCTCGTGGTGAGTGGCAGAGCGGGGACTTGAACCCAGGCCGGTCGGGCTGGAGTCTGGGTCGTGACCTCCCTGCTGTCCGGCCTGTCCATCTGTGGGCCGCACACGAGTGTTTCCGAGGGTAGCTCCGGGTGACCCTTTCTGGAACTTTGCTGGGTCGCTGGCAATGCCGCCTGCTTGAGCGTGTGTGTCGGCCTCTGCCACGTCCTGTGGGCGCTCTCCCCGGGTGTGACGTCTGCGAGTGTGCAAGCATCAGCACGTGTGAGCAGGAGTGAGGACAGACACGCCCATCTGAGTGTGCGCTTTGTATGACCATGTATGAGCAAGTGTGAGTGTGAACATGTGTACGTATGTGTGAGAATATATTTGTGATTATGTGCGAGTGTGAATGTGTGAGCATAAGTGTGTGACTACGTGTGATGCGTGAGCACGTGTCTGTGTGCAAATGTGAGTGTGAAAACATGTGTGTGCGTGGCTTCTCTGTGGCTCTTCCCAGAGTTTCCCAGTGTGTGTGTGTGTTTGTGTGTGTGTGTTTCCGTGTCTGTGTGTGGCTGTGTTTCTTTGCGTGTTTCTGAGGGCGAGTCTATCTTAGTGTGTGTCCCGTGTGTGTCTGTTCTTCTCTGTGTGTGTGTTGGGGTGTCTGGTTGTGCGTATTTCTTTTTCTTTTCTTTCTCTTTTTTTTTGAGGAAGATTAGCTCTGAGCTAACATCTGCCAATCCTCCTCTTTTTGCTGAGGAAGACTGGCCCTGAGCTAACATCTGTGCCCATCTTCCTCTACTTTATACGTGGGACGCCTACCACAGCATGGCGCGCTAAGCGGTGCCATGTCCGCACCCGGGATCTGAACCAGTGAACCCTGGGCCGCTGAAGCAGAATGTGCAAACTTAACCGCTGCGCCACTGGGCCGGCCCCTGGTTGTGCGTATTTCTAAGCGTAAGCGTGAATCTGGGCACCAGCTGGATCTAGCATCTCACTCTGTATTGTCTCTGTGTGAGTCTCTTAGCCCGGGCTCCCCTGGGTGGGGCTCAGGGCATACACCTCTCGTGGCGCCCCCACATCCACCACGACACACGCAGGTGCCCAGGGGCCTCGAACACAGAGCAGACATGAGCATGACCAGGGTGGGGCCGCCCTGAGAGGTGTGTCATCTCTGCACCATGTCCCCGTACAGATTGAAGGAGGGGCAGGGAAGGGCCTGGGGGCACCCAGGAGAGGGGCTGAGCGGCAGTGGGGGATGGGAAGAAGCAAAGACCCCGGAGAGAGCCGGAAACCGGAAGAGATGGAGACAGAGACACACAGTGAGAGGAACAGGACTAGAGAGAGACCCCACTCTGCCTTCTCGGTCTCCCTGGGGGAGGCAGGTCTGGGAAGCTGAGGACCCCAGGGGCCCGGTCAGCCCATCAGGGTCTCCAGGTACAGATGGTGACTTCTGCCTGGGCCTGAGCGGGCCCCGTCCTCACACGGCCCCTGCAACACCGCCATCAATTGGCACAGCTGTCCTATGAGCAGGGATTGCCTCTCTCCCCACATTCCAGAGATGGATGCTGATGCCCCAGAGAGGGGAAGCACCCTGCTCAAGGAAGCACAGCAGGTGGTAGGATTTGAACCCACGTCCGTCATGGCAAGGTTGGTCAGTGCCCCGCCTCCCCGTCTCCCAGGGGACAGATGGAGAAAGGAATCTGAACCACAGCATGGGAGATCGATGCAAAAACGGCCACACTCCTCCATCCTTCCATGTGCCCACATCTCTCCCAGTGTGAGTTTGCAGCCCCGTGAGGGGTGGGGTCTGTTTCTGCTCCCTGGAATCTGGGCTTGCCTGGCCACTTCTGGTGGCCGGAGAATGCAGCAGAGAAAACCACGTGCCAGATCCGAGCTGGGGTCTCAGGAGGCCCCCGGCCAGAGTCCAACCAGCTCTCTATGTGAGCAAACCAGACAGCCCTTGGGGCGATGCCACCACGCGGCCCAGTCGCTCCTGTGGCCCCTGCCACCAGCCAGCCAACCGCTGGGAGCAGAGGCCCCTTGGTGACCGGTCGCTGCCCACGGATACACAAGAGGACCCTGTTGAAACCACCAGAACTGCCCAGCTGGGTCTAGAATAAAACACCAACCTGCAGAATAATGAGCTAAAAATACTCGGCCTTTGGAGCCGCAAAATTTGGGGGTGTTTGTTCCACAGCGATAGCTAACCGATACACACAGAGCCCGCGGAGATGGCAGGATAAAGAGCATCAATGGTTCTCATCAGGAGTGACGCATGAGCCTCACTCTGATGAGGATCTGAGACTTGGAAGAGACACAAGAATTCAGAGGGGTGGCTTTTTGTTTTTAAGACTTTATCGTTAAAAACAAAGTAGAAGACATCAGAGAAGGGAGGTAGGCGGAGAGGGGAGGGGGGCGGGCTGGGGGATGAAGGGAACGTCTCCAAAATGTAGGGTCCAGGTGAACCCCCGTCCCTCATGGCCCAGCCCACCTCCAATCCCTTCCTTGTCCTGGAGGCGGTGGGACCCCCAGCCACCATCTTCCGAAGACTCGGGCCCAGGATCTCAGCTCGGGTTCTGGGCGGAGGTGAGGGCAGAAGTGGGGCGCAGGGCCTGGAGGCCTTGTCTTTGTCCTTGAGAGGCCCTCGAGGGGGCGCTCAGGCCCCCCGTGTCCCGGCGGGGCCCCAGGGAGGTAGGCGTTGAGTGAGGGGGCCGGAGGAGGTGGGGGTCCTGAAGCCAGAGGGCCAAGCGGGGACCAGAACCAGGTGTGAGCCTGGTGGTGGTGGTCCGGAGGCTGGGGTCTGTGGAGGGGGCAGGAGAGGCTGAGTCAGGAGCGGGGGAGGGGGTCTGGCCCCACCGGCCCCACAGCGAGAGGGACGCAGGGAGACAGAGGAACAGAGAGACAGAAGCAGAAGAGCAATGGAGGGGGGAGAGAGACAGACTGAGATGAGAAAGAGACAAGGAGACGTCGAGACCAAGAGAGCCTTAGAGAAAGACAAGGAGAGAGAGACAGAGGGGGACAGAGGAAGAAACATCCAGGGAATCAGAGACGAAGACGTGGAAAGAGAAAGAACGAGGCAGAGAGACAGGCAGAACAGAGAGACAAGGGGCAAAAGTCAAGGGCAGGAGAGAGAAGTGGGGGACCTCCATCCTCTTGATCTCAGAGGTCCCCCGACACTCAGACCAGGCCACACCTGTCCATGATTCATCAGGGCAGAGCTGAGACCCCCCAAAGGCCTGCCAGGCTCTGAACACACCCAGCCATCTCTCCTTCTCAGGCTTAGGCCTCCAGTGCCCTCCAGGCCTCAGCCCTCCCAGGTCTCCACTCTCATCTCGCAGCCCTTCTGCTGGCCCTGAATTCCCCACTCACCCACCGACTCACTAGCCTCAGCTCAGCGCAACCCTTCCTCCCTCTCATGTGTGTGTGGAGGGGCTGGCTCACAGCCATGAAGTTGCTAAGTGCGCTGGGCCTTTGCACATGCTGTTCCTTCTTTTCCTGCATCACTCCTCCTGTTAGCCTGGTCTCAGCTCTAAAGTCCCCTCCTCCAGGCAACCCTCCCTGAATCCTCCAGGCTGGGTCAGATGGCCCCTCCTCCAGGAAATCCTCTCTGAACCCTCCAGCCTGAGTGTGATCCCCACCCCCCCCAAGGTCCCTCCAGTTCCTGGGTCCCCTCATCCTGGTCCTGAGCACTCTGGGTTGTCACTGTCTGGGGACAGGTCTGTCTTTCCCACTGAATTATGAGTCCCATGAGGACAGGGCTGGAGCTGTCATGGTCACTGTGGTGTCCCCAGCATCACTCAGCACAGGGCTGGGCACAGAGGAGTTCAGACAATGTGTACTCAATGAATGAATAGATGCTAAACTAAGGAGTCTGGACTTTATTCAGAGGGCACTAGGGAGCCACAGAAGAGTTTTAATCCAGGAAAGAGTCAAGATCTGATCTGTGCTTTAGAAACTCCAGGCTGCTCATCAACCCTGGGACTTTGCACATGCTGTTCCCTATGCTTTTCTGAGCTCAATGAACCAAGATAAGTGACCTCTTCTCTCTGAGCCTTAGTATTCTCATCTGCATAATGAAAATAATAATAATCTTTCCCTCTTGGGATTCTTGTGAAGGCTAAATGAGAAGATGTTCTAAAGTCTTAAGACCTGGGAGAGTAAAAGAATGCACCTACTACCTTGCCCCCGACTTTTACCCAGTGGACTCCTATTCATCCTTCAGTGCCCCACCCAGAGGACGCTTCCTCTACAAAGTCTTCCCTGACATCTCAGGGATAGCTGATGACTCCCTCCTTTGAGCAAGCTGTGTTTTATTGTTTCATCTGCTGCACTGGATTGTCATTGATTTCTGATGTCCACTTCCTCAGAAGCCCAGAACCTTCTCAAGAGCTGGATTCTACCTGAGGCATGTAAGGGCATGGAGTGAGGGTTCAATATATGTTTGGAGATGTAAGTAATGTATGGGTGGGTGGATGGATGGGTGGGTAGGTAGGTGGGGGAATGCATGGCTAATCTGACAAGTGGGTGGACACGTGGACAGATGGATCAATGCCGGGGAGGGTGGATGGTGGGTAGGTCGGTGGATAGATGAATGAATGAATGAGTGAGTGAATGCATGGTTGGATGGATGGTGAGTGGATGGATGTTTGGTGGATGGTGGGTAGGTGGGTGGACAGATGAAATATATGGATGGGTGAGTGAGTTGATGGATGGATGGATGGATGAATGAATCATCTTCCCGTCCAGCCCCGGAGAGCCCTCAGTTCGGAGACACAGGCTGACCCTGCTCTGGCTGGGCCCACTATTGGAGTCCAGAAGTCTTACGAAGGTTTGAAGTCACACAACCTCCAACCCAGTCCCCACAGACATTCACACTCACACTTCTCTTGAGTCCAGCGTCTATAGATAATGCCACTCTCCTTCTAAGTTCAAACTCATCCCCATTGACCCTGGAAGACAAAACGGGAGTGTTACTGGCCTTCACCAGACACCCGCACATGACCCTAAGTCCTTCCCGCCCCTTCCTTCCCCAGGGGATCCCTCTACCCAGACAGACTGAGTCATTGTTTAAGAGGGTGCTGGTCCTTTAAGGAAAAGTGGAGCCTTCAGAGGAGTGGGCGGAGCCTGGAGGAAGCGAACCCAGTGAGGACCTGGAAATCTGCATTTGCATCTCCAGCTCCTCTGTTACACAAATAAGTTACTGTATTATTCATGAACTTAATCTCACAAGGTGGGGCATCTGTGTTTCCAGGAGGGGCCTGGCGTGCTGAGGGTGGGGCCTCGTTAGGGGGTGGGGTCTTACCTGGCGGCCTCACAGTCATGTGTGGCTGAGTCTCCGTGTAGCCCCCTACGGGCTGGCCCTCTGGGCTGAAGGCTGCACCCTGCCCTGCGAGGGGGTTTGAGGGGTGCAGGCTGAGCCCCAGGATGCCCGGGTCCCGTTTTGACACTCCCGCAGGAGCAGTAGGGCCTCTCTGCCCGCCTTCTCCCTGTACCTGTGCGGTTGGATTGATCGATCATGGGTTGCACGATGCGTCTCCGGGCGTTAATGAACCTGGGAGGGTCGTGGAAACGGAGGAGGGTGTCAAGAGGGAGCAAGAGGGAGGCAGGGCGGAGCACACACAGACGGAGAGCGAGCCGGGAGGAGAGGACGGAGGCGGAGAGGCTGCGAGGGGCGGCGGCGCCTCCTTCAGCACCGCGGACAGCGCCCGGCCTCCCCGCCCGGGGGCGCTCACCAGTTGTTGACTTGCAGAATCGTGAGCCCCGTGTCCTGCGCCAGCTGTTTCTTCTGCTCCTCCGAGGGGTACGGGTGCTGTGACCACCAGCGAGAGTCACCCTGCCTGCCGGGCCGCCATCCGATCCCCAAGGCCTGGCCTGTCATCTGAGAGCCAGCGCGTCTGTGCTCCCCGGGGACCCAGTGGAGGGAAGCGGAGCCCAGCTCCAGGCAATTACACCCGTGGGCTCCCTGCCTCTTCCAGCAATTAGAGACTAATTGGCCAGCTCTCATTAGGGAGACTGAGCTTGGGGAGGGGGCTCCATCGCCCAGAAAGGAGGCAAAGCCAGCACTGGCCCTCTGAGTCCCCGTCAGGGTCCCTGCACACGTCTCTCGCCGTCCCAGTCTCTCTCTCTCTGTGGCTCTCTCTCTGACTTCCTCTCTCTCCCTCTGTCCCTGTCTCTGTGTCTTTGTCCCTCTGTGACCCAGTCTCTCCCTGTGTCTGTCTTGCTCTGATTCAGTCCGCCCCATCTCCCTCCACCTCTTTGTTTCAGCCTCTCCCTGTCTCTCTTTATCCGTCTCTCCCCAGGAGGCAGTGTGGTGCAGTGGTTAGGGCCCACCCTGCCTGCATCTGAACCCACTTTTGGCTGTGGGTCCTCTGGGCTTCCATCTCCTCATCTGCAGAATGGAGCTAACCACACCCCCGCTCCCGCAGGGCATGTCTGGCTGGATGGTGGATGATTGACGGCTAGGTGAATAGATGGGCGGATGGGTGGGGGAGTGGGCGGATGGGTTGGGGGAGGACCTTAGCGGCACCTGGAGCACAGGCAGCACTCAGGGATGTTCGCATGTTAGTCCCCATAGCCTTGAGATTCTCCCTCCATATTTCTCCCCTGCCTCAGTCTCCCATCTCTGGGGCTCTCTTGAGGCCCCAGTCTCTGGGTGGCCGCCCTTCTCCACCCCCCTGGATGCCCGCCCACACCCAGGGGCCCGGGGCACTCACCGAGAGGTGCTGGAACAGCCAGGCTCTCATGATGTTGGTGGCCACCTTGGGGAAGATGCCCCGCTTCTTGTTCCGACGCCGCTCCTGGTCCAGCTCCTCGTCCTCTCCCCCAGAACTGGGAGAGGCCACGCTTGTGTCCAGTCCGTCTCCTGAGTGGGGAGAGGCACGCTGTGTTTGTGGACAGTGAGGGTGGGCACCCAGGGGGACCAGAACCCTCCTCCAAGACACCACTTCACACCTCTCTGGAAGTCCTACTTGCTGTCTAACTTCAATCCTCAGACCGACTCCCACATTTCCCCTCCACTTCCCAAGCATCTCACCTTGGTCACTAGAGTTGTCCCCACTCTGGGAGGCCAGGCCACCACTGGATGGACCCGGGGTCCCCAAATGTACAGACCCACTGTCCTCATGGTCTCTAATCCATGTGTTAGTCTGGAAAACAAGAGTTGGAAGTCAGCGCCAAGGCATGGGGTACAATATAACACGGGGGCTAAGATCACGGCTCTGGAGCTGGGACTCCTGGGTATAAAGCCTGTCCCTGCCTCTTTCCTGGCTGTGTGAGCTTGAGCAAGTCGCTTCACCTCTCTGTGCCTCAGTTTCCTCAACTGAAAAATGGAAGACCCCCACTTCAGAGTATGGTAAGGACTCCATCAGTTAATTTAAGTAAAGACACACAGTAATCGCTCCACAAAGATGAGCTCATACAGATGGACAGCACCTTATCTGAAATCCTTGGGGGCCAGTGTTTCAGAAGTCAGACCTTTTCACATTTTCAGACAGTAAATCAGTGCACACACCGTGTACTTCATAACACGCCCCGTAGGGTGCGGGGCATAACCTCGCCGTCAAACTCATTAACATTTCTGCAGCCAAACGGATGAATATTTAACTAAGTGGAATAAATAAAGGCTATAAATAGCCTCTCATTAGTTCAGGGCAGCTTTTGCTGCCAAATGAGTTTGCACAAAACTTACAGGGATGCAAACTCCACAATTTTCAGTTTTCAGAGATTTGCGTCGGGTTGGGGGGGGGGTGTCTCAGAATTGCAGACCACAGGGTCTGGGGCTGTTTTTCCTTTATCCAAACTCCGACACACTTTGAGGAAGTTGACAATGCGGCGGAGTCACCCTCTGCCCCAGCTCTGTGTTGCTGGAGGAGACCGACCCACAGAGACGGCATTGAGACCGCTTGGCCGATTACCCTCAGGTTCGGTTCCATTGCCGGCAGGCAGATTGCGTGCAGAGTGGGGTGGAAACAGCCACCCACTATTTCTGAGCCCCGGGAACCCCACCTGCCCTGCTGATCGCCCCAGACCCTGCCCACTGCTTCGCAGTCCCTCCCCACACGGCCCAGTGTGGGTGCATCGTCCGTCCCTGTATCACTGGGGCTCAGCCCAAGACGCCGCGGCTCAGAGCGGTTTCCTCCAGGCTCATACGTGTGCGTGGAATTGTGCGTGAGTGCCCTGGGGAGGGCGTGCGTGCCAACTGCAGCATCGCCCGGTCTGAAGGCTTTCGAGTGCGGCTCTAACTGCCACCTGTAGCTCTTGTCATGCTGGATCCGATCGGATGCTACGGGTCAGCATCCACGTCGGCCCCCCTGATGCTGGCCTGAGCCTGTCGTGTGGCATGTAAGTGTGCGTGTGTCTATGTCTGTGCCCGAGAGGGCGAGGCTGTCCACGGAAAGGAGGTGGCCGAGGCGTGGTTGTTCCCTGGTCGAAGCCGAGACACGCGGCCGTGTTGGAACGTGGCTGTGTCACCCTCTAAGACGGCCAGGTGGCTGGATCTGACTATGGGGAGGCCGAGTTTTTCTAAGTGTGTGGCTGTAATTCGAGGGGCTGGTTGTCCTATGCGAGACAGTGTGTGGGCCCCTGATTCCTACACAAGCAGGCGCGCGGCTCCGTGACTGTATCGGGGTGGGCGATGGCCCTGGGGGCATCTATTGGACGCCGCGTGAAGACACACACACTCCAGAATGGCAGTGTCCTAATCAGGCCGTGCGGTCTGTGATGCTGTCATGCGGCTGGGATGTGTGTGTGAGGAGGGGGTGTATGTTATCGCTGGTTGTGAGCGAGAACGGCCTTAACCGTGCAGCTGCGTGCGAACCTGCGTGGGTGTGGCCGAGTCTGTGGGTGGTGTCTGCAGCTGTTGGTGTGTGTGTCTGTGTGTGTGTGCTGTCGTCCGGCTGTATCCCTGTCTGTGTGGCTGCCACGGAGCTAGTGCAGGCCCCGCGGTCGGAGGCTCTGTGGCGGGTGTGTGCCCTCACGCTGCAGCCCAGCCGCCCGGGGAACGGCTTTGGTCGCAGGGTGAGGTCTGGGGCCCCCTCCTGGGCCCACCTGATCCGGGAGGCTGGGGCAGGAGGCCGGGTAGTCCTCGAGGTCCTCCCTGCAGCCGCCGTCCCGATCCTCGATGACCAGGTCGATGGGCATCTTTCCCTTGAGGCAGGTGATGTAGCGATGACAGAAGTTGTCGCACAGGTCGTGGACCTGAGGGGGCACCGGGGTACTGGGGGGGCCGCCCGGGGGGCCAGGGCTGGGGCGTACAGGGAGCGGGGTGGTACTCTGCCCCAACTCTGGGGAAGGGGGTGAGAGAGGGAGGGGTGGGGGGCGGGTGACGGGTGAGGGGAAGTTAGAAGCACTCACCTTCTCCAGCTCCAGCAGGTGGAACCGGAGCACCTGGATGGCCTGGATCATCTGCAAAGAGAGACAGGAAGAGCAGAGGAGGCGAGAGAGGGAGGGCCGGGGGAGAGAGAGACGGGGAGGAGGAGGAGGAGGAGGAGGAGAAAGCAGAGAAGCGGAGAGACAGAGAAACAGAAGGAGTGAGATGGAATAAGACAGACAAAGCAACAGAGAAAGAGAGAAACCAGCAATCGAGACGGAGACTCAGAGTTAAGGGAACAGAGAGTGTTAGATTGAGAGTCGGAGACAAAGAGAAGCAAGAGGCGCAGGAGACAGAAAAGGGTCCATCACAGGGGGAGGAGGAGGCCGAGGCGTCCTTAATTAGGACAACAGCCACCCTTTGCCTGTAAACTACATTTCCCAGAGTCCTTTGCCAGAGGGCTCAGCCAATAGGAAGCCCTGGTGGGAGCTTGGAAACAAAAGGAAAGGAGAAGCAGGGGTATTTCTCCCTCTCGCTCTCCCTCTCCTCCCCCTTCTCTTTCTCTCTCTTCTCTCCTCATGTTGGCGTGGGCTCTGTTCTCCCGACTGAGTGGTGTATCGAGTCCCCTCGTGAGCCAGGCCCTGTTCTAAGCTCTGGATGCTGGTGAACTCATGAACTACTCACAACGGCCCTACAGGATAGACACGACTACAGGCTACACTTTACAGATGAGGAAACTGAGGCACAGGGAGATGGGGCTACCCGCCCTGGTTCACAGCGCTAGCAAGTGGCAGAGCCGGGATTTGAACTCAGGCCACGGGTCCTGTCCTCAAGCTCCTGGCTACCCTGCATTGCAAATGGGCAGCGATCATCCGTATTGGAGAAGGGGGTCAGGCTCCCCCAGTCAGCCCCAGGGCTGCGGAGGGCGCGACAGGACAGCCCTCGGAGGAGGGGGGTGGGGAGGGCCCGGGTCTCACCAGATTGTCCAGCTCCGGGTTGGAGGAGAAGAGGGGCCTCTCGGAGCGGACCTGGGAGGAAGAGAGAGGCCAGGGAGGGCACTGGGAGGCTCCCTCCCGCCCCTCATCGCCGGCTCGCCCGGCGCACGCCTGATGAGGGGTTGCACACCTGCTTGGCAAAAGCGGCAATGTCCTCATTGAAGGAGTCGGAGGAGCAGACGTCGCCGCCCGGGGGCGTGCCCAGCCCAGCCCCGGCCACGTCACGAGGTGAGCACGTGGCCAGTTCACATTTCTCAAAGACCAGGGCCAGCAGGGGGAAGAGCGGGTGTCTGGCAGGGGGCAGGAGAGGAGAGATCTCCTTAGGGGAGGGCAGGGGTCCACGAAGCTCAGAGCAACTGGGAGGGCACAGGAGGCCCAGGGGGAGGAGATGGCGAGACAGAGATGGAGCGAGATAGAGTCCGAGAGAGAGAAACAGACGCAGAGAGACAGAGAAAGAGAGTGGGAGAGAGGCCCACATCCGGAGACCCCACTCACCCATAGATCTCGTCCTTCTCTCTCTTCAGGCCATCACTGTCCAAGCCCAGGGGAGGGGGCTGAGGAGGCCGGTGGGGGCCGTAGGGCCCCGGGGCTCTCGGTGCTGTGGGCACTGCCTCCGAGAAGCCAGCCAGGGCTGCAGTGCCATCCACGATGCCTGGGTAGTGAGGCAGCTCATCGTACTGGGGGGGGAGAGGCGAGAGGGAGAGAGCCCCAAGGAGGCGTCAGTGCCTCCAAGAAACCTCCCGATCTGGGGACCCAGGAGATGCCCCCTCTCTGCCTGGGGACCCGCCTTTCCGTTCCCCAGGTGTCCAAGGCCTGCCTCCTGATGGCCCCGATGTCCACGGAGCTGTTGGGTGGGACCGAGGGCCCTGTCTCTCAGCCTTCTCTTGGGCCCCTGGACGGTGACAAACGTCCCGTCAGAGATCCCTGATGGGAGGGCAGGCGGGTCCCAGGAGAGAGACTGAGCAGGTCGGGGAGCTGAGGGTCAGGGTCGGGGTCAGGGATGGGTGGGCGGGTAACGACCAGCTCCTCACAGAGTGAGGAGGGCAGACAGGAGCGGAGAGAGAGGGAAATGCTGAGAGAGATGGGGAGACAGGCAAAGAGAGAAAAGATGGGAGAGAAAGAGAGAAACACAGAGACAGAGGCAGACAGAGAGAGGGACGCTCCTTACAGACCTTTCCCATGAAAACAGCGCATCGTCCACACACACGTCCCCACAGTTCAAGCATGCACATCCGAGTGGGTCTGAAGAACCTGTCACACCCCATCACCACGTGAACCCACCGCACACACACAGCCAAAGGTCAGGCGCAGGAATGAAGGAAGGAGTGAGAGAGTGAATGAATGAATGAGGCTGTCAGCACAGTGCCTGGCACACATCCCATAAACACTTGTTGAAGGACAGTGTGACCCCACACAGCCACACAAACCCGCTGTGCAAACGGCCCCACAGAGAAACCACGAGCCCCCAGGCGGCCGAGATTTCTGCGTCCCGTCACCACAGAGGCAAGGGCCCCGGGGAGGCCGGAGGGACCTTTAAATCACCAGGCCAAACCCTGGCGTGGAGACGAAGGAGCTGAGGCCCCACCAGGCACAGGGACCGGGGAAGGAGGAGCAGAGGTCCGTGCCGGGGTTCCCCTGCATGTGTCTCCTTCTCTCCGCCCTTCGCTCACTATTCTCTGAACTTCTCCGAGCCCTGAAGTTGGATCCAGCTGCTCCCATGTGCTGGGGTCTTCCCACCCAGCGTGTTTGCGCACCCTCCACCCTCAAAGGGGCAGACTCAGCTCCTCACCCATCACCTGAGCTCGCCCATCCCCAGGACGGTCAAGGAGAGAAGCCCTCGGCCCTGCCTGGTGAGACCCACCTCTCCCAGCACTGTCCCCACCCCTGACCTTCGGAGGGACTTGGAACAAAAGTGGACCAGGGAGAAGAGATTAGGGAGGGGAGAAAAGGGAGGAGGGGTAGGATAGAGGGCCTGAGATGGAGGGGGAGACAGGGACGGAGAGGTGGGGGGCAGAGAAAGAGATGGGGGGGTAGGGCAGGCTGAGCTGGGGAAGATGGAGCGGGAGATGTGGAGACGGGCCGGCGCGCAGGGTGCCCGCCCTCAGACCTACCCTCCGGGCCATGGGCTGAAGCCGGCGGCCGCTCCCGGGTCCCTCCAGGGCCTGGCCGGCGGGGAGGGCGCAGCCAGGGGCAGCGGCCCGGGTGGCCGATGGGGCCGACGCCAGGGGGTGGGGCAGGAGGCTGGGTGCCCGGCTCCCCCACCCCCCCCACGGCCGTCAGCGGCCGGCGCCGGGCGGGGAGCAGGCTGCGCGCATGGACCCCCAGCGCCCGGCCCCGCGGGGGTCACGGCCAGGGGCGCATGCCGGCCAGCGGGGGCGCGAGGCGGGGGAGGGTCGCCCGAGGCCCCCTCCCCGGGGCGCCCAGTCCCTGCGCGGGTCCTGGGAGGACGGAACCAGCCCGAGACAGACACGCAGCCCGAGACAGACAGTCCGCCCGCGGGCCGGGGGCGGGGTGGGGCGCGCGGGCCGGCGTCGGCGGGCCCGAGGGATGCTGGCGGCTCGTCTCCTCTCCCCTCTCCCGGTCTCTCCCTCTCTCTGTGGTCACATCCGGAAGTTCCACCGCGGAGATGCTTAACCCGCTGTCCGCCGGCGGCGCGAGCGGGCGGGGCGGGCGGGTCCCCAGCCCCCTCTCCTCCCCTCCCCCCGCCCCATCCCCCCGCCGGGGGCGCAGCGGCTTCCCGGGGCCGCGTTGTATCGCAGTCTCCCCGGGGCTCGGCTCCCTCAGCCCCTACCCACCCTGCCGCCCTCTCTCCGGGTCAACCCCCACCCTCCGGCTCCGGGGCGCCCCGGCCTCCCCCCTCCTCGGCCGCCACAGGTCTCTGCCCCTCTCCCCCTCCTTGCTCTCCGCCCTTCCCGTCTCCGTCTCTCCATCTCCCCGCTTCCCTCTTGTTTCCACGGCTTCAAGTCTCTCCATTCCCTTCTCTCTTTGTCTCTCGGTCTCTCTCTGCCATCTCTGCGCGTCTCCGTCTCTCCCTGCCCCCCACGCTCGCGCAGGCCCTCCCACCTCTCCCCACCCCCCTCCTTCTCTGTTCTCTCTCTCTCTCCGTCTCTCTGACGCTGAGACAGAATCCGAGGAGAGAACTGGAGGCTGGAAGCAGCCAAACCCCATATTTTAGTTTCCCTTCTGGCTCTGGCCCCCCGAACTTCCCTCCCCTGGGAGACAAGGACACGCGTGCGCCTGTGTCTGGAGCCATCGGGGTGTGCGCGCGCGAGGGTGTGTTTGCAGGAGTGACTGTGTGCGTTGTTCCGGCCTCTAAATATGGTGAGTATTGGGGGCGGGGGGTATGTGTGTGTGTGTCTGCCCGAGTCTGGACATACAATATCTGGGCCTCGGACATCAGCGTGTCTGCACGTGTGTGTGTGTGTGTGTGTGTGTGTGTGTGCGCGCGCGCGCGCCTGGAGGTCTCTCTCTCTCTCCCTCCGCCCACTTTCGGCCTCTGCCTTTTGGAAGGTTCTCAGCCTGGAATTCGCTCCACTGTCCTGGGAGTTGGTGGAATCTCCAGAATCGAGGAGGAACGAGGCGCCCGGTGACGCCTCCGCTGGAGCGCGCGCAGGTCCACGGTTTCCTCGGAGGAGCCTGGGACCCACCCAGCCTTTGACGCTGGCGCTCTCATGAGGTCAAGGGAAGATGTCTGCGGTGAACATTTGTTGAGCACCTACTGTGTGCTGCGTGGTGTTCTGGAGATAGAGCAGAGAACAAAAGACAAGCTTCCTGGCCTCCTGGAGCCCATATTCTGTTGGGGATGGGGTGAGGGAGAGAGAATAGTTCAGGAAGTAAAGGTCTAAGTGTAAAATACTGCCTGGAGGTGGCAGGTGCTCTGAAACAAAGCAGAATGAGGACAGGGGATGATGTAAGCTGGACAGGGGAGGCCTCAGAGGAGGTGACATCTGAGCAGAGGCCGGAGGAAGGGGAGGGAGGGAGTCATGCAGACATCTGGGGGAAGATCCTTCCAGGCAGGGGAGCCACAGGTGCAAAGGCCCTGGGGCAGGAATGTGAACAGTGAGGCCAGCAAGGGGGAGAGGAGAGAGACCCCTGGGATTTGTTCTGTCCCTGGCTTTTCCTACATTAGGGGTCTTTCTTTTCTGGTGTCCTCTGATTCCTGAGGGGCTGTGCCAGTGGGTGTCAAGAGACCCGTGAACTCCCTAAATTACATGGCAAATTGTGGGCTTGGCGCTTATGGTTCTTTCCCCCCACCCCCCACGGAGATGGCCCATAGTTTTCATTCCTTTTGTCACAAAAGGTTACTTGACCCCCCCCAAAAATGACCAACCATCGCTACAGAGGGACGGCACCAAAGAGAAATGAGATCGGTCCGGCGAGAAGGGGACAGAAAGAGGGGAGAGGACAAAGACCCAGAGGGAGGACAGACAGAGATGGAGGGGGACAGAGACCCAGAGAGGAGGACAGAGATCCAGGCTGAGTGGGGGCCGGGAGCATGGTGGCACTCCTGCCGGCCCTCCCAGGATGTGTTCACGACTCATAAGCAGCCCCGGCTTTTCCTCAGCTGCCTCCTGCTTCGCCTTCGTCCTCTCAAAGTGAAACAAAACTGTGCAGGCCCGGGGCCGGGGCGCCCGCTGGGCCTACAGCACGAGGGACTGCGGTTAGACTGGCAGCAGCACTTCCAGCAGGAGGGGCGAGTGGAGGCTGTGGGGGAGGGCCAGCCTGGTGGCCCTGGTCCTTCCCATCTGGGCTCTGCTTCACCTCCAGGTCACCCCCTCTTCTCCTTGTCTCTGCCTCTGCCTCCCCCTGCCTCTGCCTCCCCCTGCCTCTGTCTCCCCCTGCCTCTGTCTCTCTCTGCCTCCATCTCTCCCTGGCTCTCACACCCTCACTCTCTGTGTCTCACCCAGGAGCTCTGTCTCTCTCTGGTCCCTTCTCTCCCTCTGTCCCTGACTCTTGACCTCTGACTCCCCTGGACACCCCCCTCCCTGGCCGCCGCTGGGTCTCCTCCGGGAATCTGGGGGCTGGACCCACCTCAGACTGACCCTTCCCCATCTGCTCGATGGGCAATGGGCTTGGGTGGGGGGTGATGGGGAGGCGGTTAAACCAGAGGGTGCTGGGACCCAGGGGGCCTTGGCTGAGTCTGGGGTCCCCGTGCCAGTGGGCGCTCCCGCCCCCACTCTCCCCGTCCCCAACCCCCAACACTCACACTCAACTATCTGCAGGTGATGCTGGCCCTTTAAGGAAGGCAGAGGGGAGGGGGCCGGGAGAGCCTTAATCACTGTCACACACCCCCCCCCCCCCCCCCCCCCTCGCCGCCCCCAGAGAGGGGTTTTGGAGCAGAAAATTAATTTAAATCACTTTTTAATTAAAGATGCCAAGCTCTTCTGTCGTCGCCCTCAGCTGAGGTTCAGGGTAGGGAAGCCGGGGGTCTGGGCCCCCAGCCCTGATTTGGGTCTCGGGGGGTGTGCTGAGGTCCCCGGGCCTTCGCGGCTTCTGAAAGCAGGATGTGTGGCCTGAGGTGACCGTCCTGGGGGGGCAGGTGGGCAGAGGGAAGGAGGTGACTGGGCCGTGACCTCGTGGTGGTCCCAGGGAGGCCCGTGAGGGGGTGTGACTCGGGGAATGGCCAAAAGGGAGGGGCGGAAAGAGACACGGAGAGATGAAGGAAATGGGGTAGACAGAGTCAGAGGGAGAGAGAGATGGGAGGAGAGAGAGACAGAGAGAGAGAGAGACAGAGAGATGGACAAAAAGAGAAAGAGACAGAGAGATGGACAGAGAGAGGGAGAGACACAGAGAGAGACAGAGATATGGGGGGAGAGAGAAAGCGGGATGGGGGGCGGGAGGCACAGAGACTCGAGGCGTTTCTTCCAGTCGTTTCTCCCCTTGCTCTGAGCCCAGAAGGACCCTCCGCCGCCCAGACGAGGAGGGGCCTGCGCTCCGCGGCATCAATCTTTTTAATTACAGAGGAGCGAGCTGCTGGGCTGGGGACGACCCACCGGGGTGTCTGGAGAGAAACCGATGGAGAAGGCAAGGGACCGGAGGCCGGAGACGGGGAGGAGGTCGCGGGCCTTCTGTCCATCACACACGCCCCGTCCCCTCTCTCTCTGGCCTCAGGCCTCCTTAGCCATCTCCCTCAGATGGTCCTGGCCCCTGGGACCCTCGTGCCCTGGGGGGAGGGAGAAGGTGGGGTCCAGGCCTCGGTCTTGCTGGCTGTCCCCACGTGGCTGCCTGCACGAGGGCGCGGTTTGGGCCCCCTGGCGTATCTGGTGGCGTCTGACCCTCTGGCCTCTGTGTGGCACGGACCCCGCAGGACCCCCGCCGGGAGGGGCACCCTCCAGCCCCATCGTACGGGGGCCCCCGGGCCTGGCCCAGCCCCTTGAGCTCTCCAGCCTAGGTCAGGGGACCTGCCGGGTCTCCCCAACACGGTTTCCCAGACCGGCTGCCGACCCCCAGCGCCCGCTCACCAGGCAGCCGCCGTCCCCAGGGACGCCCCAGGGATCCCCAGGATCTGCTCTCAGAGCCGCGGGAGCCGAGAGAGTGAGCTAGGAGCTGCTCAGACCCCTCCTGCCTTCTTTCTTGGTCTTTCTGCCAGCTCTGCCTCAGTTTCCCTCTTCGTCATCAGCTGTCTGCTTGTCTCTTGGTCTCTGCCCCTCGTCCCTCACCCTTAGAGTCTCTCCAGGGATCTGTATCTCTGCCCGGAGCGGGGGGAAGAAGGGGTCTCTGTGAGGGCCCCCTGTGTCTCTGTCTGTCTTGGGGATGTGTGTGTCTGTCTGTCTTGTGTGTCTATCCCTCCATCTTTTTCTCTGGATGATTCTCAGTGTCTCTGTTTCCATCTCCCTCTCTCTCTCCCTCTCCCTGCCCCCCAACTCCACCTTTGGGGACCCCCATCTCCCGGCCTTTGTGTCCCCCATCTCTCTCCTCTCTCCGTCCCCGTCCCCGGGTTCCAATCTTCCTGTTTTGCTCCCCGCCCCGCTGCCCGGCCTCGAGGAGCCGCATGGCCCCCCCCCCCGAGTCCCCACTGCTTCCCCCGCCTGGCCTGGCTCCAGGAGGACGGAACGTGTCTCTTGGTGGGGCCCCCACCCCGCACCCGCCCCTCCGCCCGGCCCATCCATCACGGAGCTGGCAACTCCGGCGGCTCATTTGTCACTCGCCGCCTGCCGCCCCGCCAAGCAATCATACCATTAGCCATGGCTCGGCAGAGGCCACCGGGGCCGCCCGACCCGGCGGGGGGAGGGGCACGGCCCGCGACCCCCAGGGCCCCTTCCTGTCCCTGTCCTTTCTCTCCTTGTCCTCGGAATCTGCCTTCCTCGGCCCCTTTCTCTTTGTGCCTCTGGGTCTCCTTCCTGGGCTCTCTATCTCTGTGGCTCTCTTTCTCTGGATGATTCTCTGCGTCTCTGTCTCCGTCTCTCTCTCGCTCGCTCTCAGTCTCTCCTGTTCTCTCTCTGTCTCCCCGCCCTGGGCCCCCATCCCCATCTCTCTCTTTCTCTGGAGGCCCCTGTCTCCCCGCCTTTGTGTCTCCATTCTCCCACCTCTGCTCCCCAGTGCTGGGTCCCTGGTGCCTCTTGGTCTCTGTGTCTCTTTGTCTCTCCCTCTCTCTCCCTCACTGTCTCTCTGCCCCTGTGTCTCTCGGTGGCTCCAGGTCTCAGTGTCTCTGCTGTCTCTCTCCTTCTGTCTCTGTCTGTCCGTCTCTCCCCAGCCTCGCTCTGCTCTGGGCCCCGTCTGGCCATCCGCCGTCTCTGGTTTTCTCTCCACGCATCCTGGGGCCCTGGGTGCCGGCTGAGGACTGGAGGACCGCGTTGAGCTCTGGCACCGTCTCTGCGGGGGTCTCTCCCTCTCATGTCTCTCAGCGTTGCGTCAAGTCTCTCTTGGTCTCATTCTGTGTGTCTCCCGTCTGTCTCTGTCTCTGTCCCCCGTTTGGCTCTGTGACCCCCTCCCCCTTCTCCTTTCCTCTTCCCCTCCGCCGTGTGGTCCCTCCTTCGCTGACCCCGGCTGCCCCTTTTCATCCATCATCCTTGACATTTCCTTCCCTCCGCCTCGCAGGGAGAAAATTGCAGACAGAGGCCGGGGAACCGGGAGGCAAACAGCTGGGGTGGGACAAGAGGGCAAGTGCCTTGGGAAGCCCTGAGGACCGGCCTCTCAAGGCCTGAGAGGCCCATCCCTTCTCTCTCCAGGCCTGAGCGCCTGGAAGTTCTTGCTAGAGTCTGACTTCAATCCTCAGGAGGAGGCAGGACACAGCCCTCTCTCCCAACCTACATCTGTGGCCAGGCAGGGACATGGTGGATGGGCAGAGGCGGGGCACGGGGAGAAGAGAACCCCCGGTGACAGTGAATGGTATCCGTCCACTTGGCTAGGCTGTGGTGCTCGGATGTTTGGCCAAACATTATTCTAGATGTTGCTGCGATGGTATTTTTCAGATGAGATTAACATTTAAATCAGTTGACTTTGAGCAATGCAGATGACCCTCCGTGGTGTGGGTGGGCCTCATCCAATCAGTTGAAGGCCTTACGGGAATAAGACTGCGGTCCCCTGAGAAAGAGGGAATTCTGCTTCCAGACGGCCTTTGGACTTGAGCTGTGGCATCAGTGCTTCCCTGGGGCTCCCACCTGCCGGCCCGGCCTGCACGACTGGACTTGCCAGCCCCCACAATTGCACCAGCCAGTTCTTTAAAAGAAATCTCTATCTATCTACACATCCTGTTGGTCCTGTTTCTGTGGCAAACGCTCAGTAGTATAAACCCCAATTCTAAGATGCTGAGCGTGGGAGACACGGCCAAGAAACGAAAAGAACGCAAGAGTTCAAGATGTAGCATCCATCAACAGAGGAATGCAGAAACCAAATGGGCTACAGCCATGCAGTGGAATATTACTGAGCCAGAAAAAGGAACGAAGCTCCCATCCAGGCTACCACGTGGACAAACCTTGAAAACATGATGCTGAACGAAAGAAGCCAGACTCAAAAGGCCACGTATCGTAGGATTCTGTTTACAGGAAATGCCCAGAATAGGCAAAGCCAGGGCGACAGGAAGTGGATGAGGGGTTGGCAGGGGTGGAGGAGGGGAGATTGGGGAGCGACTGCTAATGGGTGTGGGGTTACCTTTGGGCTGATGAAATAATGCTGGAACCGGATAGTGGTGATGGTTGCACAAATCACAAATGTACTAACTACCACCGAATTGTACACTTGAAAATGGTTAAGATGGTAAATTTTATGTTGTGTGTATTTTACACATTTTTTTTAAAAAAGAGCTCAAGATGTAAAGATACATAGAAACAAAAAGACAAGAGGCAGTGATGAGTCAGCTCTAAGGATGCTGTGTTAGTTCCCTGTGTGCTGTAACGAAACAGCACACACTCAGGGCTGGCCCCGTAGCCGAGTGGTTATGTTCAGCTCTGTTTCAGCGGCCCAGGTTCACGGGTTCGGATCCTGGGCACAGACCTATGCTGCTCGTCAGCCGTGCTGTGGTGGCTCCCACATATAAAATGGAGGAAGATGGGCATGGATGTGAGCTCAGGGCTAATCTTCATCAGCAAAAAAAAAAAAAAAAAAAAAGTGCACAAAGTCAGTGGCTTACAACAATACACACCTCTTCTCTCACAGTTCTAGAAGCTCAAAGTCCACAGTCAGTCCCAGTGGGCCCAAAGCAAGGGGTCAGCAGGGCTGCAATCTGTGGAGACCCTCCTGGGGACTGTGGCATTCCTTGGCTTGTGACCACGTTGCCCCAACCCTCAAGACCAGCGTCCTCAAGTCTCTGCCCCATCTCCACACGGCCTCCCTCTCCATGTGCGGTGTCCTCCCCCTTCTTACAAGGATCCGTGGGATAGCATTTGGGGCCGACCCAGATCGCCCAGGGTCACCTCCCCATCTCAAGGTCCTTAACTGAACCACCCCCCCCAAAATCCTCTTTTGTCACAGAAGGTAACACATTCACAGGCTTTGGGTTTTGGGGGGTGGCTGCCTTTTGGGAGATTATTAATCAGCCCACCGTGAATGGCCACCAACGATTTCTCCCGCCCCCTGTGCACACGCGCCACCCGTCGAGAGGTGGCCTCTATGCCCCCATCCCTTGAATCTGGGGACTTGCTTTGGCCAACCGAATGTGGCAGAAGTGACCGAGGCCTGGAAGCTTCCACTGTGGGTCTTTTGGAACCCAGCCGCCATGCTGCTAAGAAGTTGGTCCAGCCAAACGGGGGATGGGGAGGGCTGCAGGGGGAAGGGAAGCGGACCAGCCCGAAGACTGCCACTGCCAGCCACCAGGGGGGGCGTCCTGCACGTCCTAGCCCCAGCCAAGGTCCAAGTGAATGGGCCACCCGAGGACCTCAGCCAACACCACACAGAACAGAAGAGCCACTGTCAACACACAGAATCATGAGAAATAATACTTTTTGTTTTTTTTTTGCTGAGGAAGATTCTCCCTGAGCTAACATCTGTACCCATCTTCCTCTATGTCATATGTGGGCCACCACCACAGCACAGCTGATGAGTGGAGGAGGTCCGTGCCCGGCATCCGAACCGGTGAACCCCAGGCTGCCGAAGTGGAGCTCACGAACTTAACCGCTATGTCACCAGGCTGGCGCCCCCTACATGTTTTTTTTAAGCCGCCAAATTCCAGGGTAGGTTGTTCTTCAGTCTAGGGGGCGGGGCTGACATTTGGAAACAGAGATAAAGACAGAAGGAGTGAAGATGCAGAGGGAGACAGCACGGCAGCCACAGAGAGAGAGAGAGAGAGAGGGAGCACGAGGTGGAATTAAGGGAACGGAGGAGCCAGAGTCACAAAGCCACAGAGACCTTTGGAAGCAGAGACAGAGGGAGCGACCAGAGGCAAAGACAGAGCGAGACGGGAACCGTCAAGAAGGGGGGGGGGGGGGGGGGGGGGGGGGGGGCTGGGGGGGGGGGGGGGGGGGGCTCCAGGTGACTGCAGCTGGCTGGCGTCTGCCCGCTGTTGTGTGAGGGGCCCCAGTGAAGACCGCCCAGACCCACCCGGGGGCCTCGGAACCCGAGAGGGAGCGCTGACTCATCATTTTGAGCACTGAGCTTTGGGGGTTTGGTTTTGCAGCGACAGACAAACCTTTCTGCAGAAGGGGCTGGTCATTGTCCCTCAACCTCCCATCTCTGACATCTTAAAAATCCTTGATGATTGCTTTTTCTTTTTAGACTCATCCAGACAGGCCAACGACCATCTTTTTTTTTTTTTTTTAATTTTTTGCTGGGGAAGATTGGCCCTGAGCTCACAGCTGTAACATTTGTTGTCAATCTCCTCTTTTCTTCTTCCTCCCCGAAGCCTCAGTACATAGCTGCATATTCTAGTTGTACGTCCTTCTAGATCTTCTATGTGAGCCCCCGCCACAGCATGGCTACTGACAGACGAGTGGTGTGGTCCCTCGGCCGGGAACTGAACCCGGGCCGCCGAAGCAGAGCGTGTTGAACTTTAACCACTAGGCCGTCAGGGCTGGCTCTCCTCTGTGACTTTAAATATGATGAGTCAGAATAAAAATGACATTTTTCCAGCTCCTCTTGCAGCTAAATGTGGCCGTGTGAGTCCCGTCGGGTCTCCGGGCCGTGGAAGGAGGCGATGTGTGGAGCCCCCAGGTCACAGCCTTACAGAGGGCAGGGGGCCTGGCCCCTCCCCCCCCTCCAGCTGAAACGATGCCAGGGCCACGACCCGTCCTGGCCTGAACAGACGAGGGCCGTCCTTGCTCTGTCCGAGCGACAGGATAGAAGAAATCTGGGTTTTTACTGCCCTCGTGAAGCAGGGCTGCCGTACCGCATGTGGACTGTCACACACGAGAGAAATAAACTCTGATCTTATTGGAGCCACTATTATTTGGGATCCTTGTCATTCCAAACCCATATCTAACTACTATTAATAAAAACATTAATGGGAGGCCCTTACGAGGGCTTCCGATACGTCAGGCACTGTTCGAATCACTTTACATACACGTCCTCCTATCATCTGTTATCATCTCCATTTTACAGATGAAGAAACTGAGGCCCAGAGAGGTTAAGGAGCTTGCTCAAGGTGGCACAGCTCGTGAGCAGTGGAGCTGGGGTTTGAATCCAGCCAGTCTGACTCCAGGACCAACATCTTCGAGTCTCTTAAGTCATTAACCCAGTTTGAAAGTCCGATGAACGTTATCGGCTCTCTCCTAGGGAAAACGCTGCTGCGTGTGCGGGATGCACACAAGTTCGGAGAGCTCCTGAAACCTGCGCACTGACCTGCTCGGTCTGTGTGGACTCCAGCTTAAGAATCCTCACCTAGGGGGCCGGCCCTGTGGCCGAGTGGTTAGGTTTGTGTGCTCTGCTTTGGCGGCCCAGGGTTGGTGGGTTCGGATCCTGGGTGTGGACATGGCACTGCTCACCAAGCCATGCTGTGGTGGCGTCCCACATAGAAGAACTAGAATGACCTATAACTAGAATACACAACTATGTACTGGGGCTTTGGGGAGAAAAAATTAAAAAGAGGATGATTGGTAACAGATGTTAGCTCAGGGCCAATCTTCCTCACCAAAAAAAAAGAACAACAAAAAAAAACCCTGAATCCTCATCTAGTCTATTCCCTCAGCCTCTGTCAGGGTTCTTGGGTACAGAAGTTGACTGACTGATTTTACAAAGCAAACTGTCCCAGTCAGCTCAGGCTGGGTTATGCTGCCATAACAAACATCCCCAAAACCTTCGTTCAATGAAATACAAATTTCTTTCTTGATCAAGCTACAAGCCCACTGCAAGTTGGCTGCACGTCAGCTTCACTCCAGGACGCCAGGCTGTTAGAGCCGTCACTCCCTATGACATTACGGGTCATCGAGGCCGAGGAAAAAGTGACAGGGCAAAGCGTGCGCTGGTTTCTAAAGCTTCTACCCACGGGGGTCACACGGCGCTTCCGCCCTCTTTCCTTAGCGGAGGCAAGTGGCTTGGCCACTACTGAATTCGAAAGGGCGGGAATGTGCAACCTCCCCACGGGGAAGGCAAAGGGACAATCTACCATTTGGGGTTTGTGAAAAAGGAGCGGAGGGGCTCAGAGGAGGCCTGAGTGGCCTGGAGAGCCCAGCACGAGGCTGTTTCTAGAAAGACAGCCCGAAACCACACCCAGAACTGAGCCGACGGCGGCTGAGCGAGCAGAGTCTTAGGCGCCCCTGTTTGCGTTGCCGCGGGACGGTGGCTGCTCCTGCCCCCAGCATCCGGGTCACTTCTGTGTCTGCCACCATCCATCCACCGGGAGTCAGACGGTGCCTGTCCCACCGTCCTCGCCAGCTAAGCGGGTCCCACGTGGAGCCTCCTTCCCAATTCAAGACTCGTGCTCGTGAGTCTGTCTGGTGGCACCTGAGTCACGTGTCTGGGCCCTGGAGGCAAAGGAGGCTGGGAAAGCGAGTTTCCCTCTGGAGGACGGGGGACTCTCCAGGCTGGAAATCCCCCCAGACGTCGTGAGCGTGTTCAGCAGCCAGAAATACGAGAAATATCCTCCACATTCTCACGTCGCAGATGAAAAACTGAGGTCCAGAGGGATCCGAGTTGGGACGAGAAGTTACCACCAACTCAGGGGCTGAAAACATCATTTATGCTCTTCCGGTTCTGGAGGCCAGAGGTCAAGTCAAGGTGACGGCAGGCCTGCCGTCCTGCTGGAGGCCGTCAGGGATGGTCCACGTCCTTGCCGTCTCCAGCTCCCAGGCGCCGCCCGCATTCCTTGGCTAGTGGCCCCTTCCTCACGTCGCTTCCACGGCTCGCTGCCCTTGTCGCATCTCCTGGATGTCGACTGGAGTCTTGTCTCCCTCTGCCCCTCTCTTCTAAGGAGCCTTGTGACCACACGCAGGGCCCCCCCAGATACGCCAGGAGAATGTCCCCCTCTGAAGATCTTGAGCTTAAGTCCATCTGTCAAGTCCCTTTTGCCACGAAAGGGAACAGTGTCACACATTCTGAGGATCAGGATGTGGATGTCTTGGGGGCCGTTACTCAGCCGACCACCGTGCCCACCAGCCTGGTCTCCTGGGATTGTGTCCTCTGGACCCCGGGAGGGCTGGGCCACTGGAGGCACTGGGGGGAGGTCGGGGGTCTGCCGGGCAGCTCCCACCGAGCTGGGCACCCTGGGGGCGCTGAATGCCGGCACCGAAGCCGCAACTCTGGAGGGGCAGCCCCCCCTCCAGATTCCAGAAGTCACCCGCGTCCTGCCGCGTCTTGCTACAGACCCTTGCCCTCACAGCTCCCATCCGGACCCCCACCTCCTGCCCTTTGATCGGCATGTGCCCCGCACTGCGCTGAGAGCCCCGGAGAGCAGGGCTCAGGGACATTTTGGTCCCTGCGGCGTCCCCGGCATAGCACCAGCCACACAGCAGGTGGGCAATGGAGAGAAGGAATTAGAGAACCCCGGGGAGGCGCTGGGCAGAGAGGAACCGACATTGCCCTCGGCCCTTTCTTCTCCCCCGGGTTTGGGGATCTAACAACTGGGACTCAAGTGGCAAAGCAGGTCCGTGGCGGGTCTGCGTTTCTCCGTCCTTCTGAGGCTGTTTGTTCCAGGGTGGCGACTGCCGGGTGTGTGTGTGTGAGAGAGAATGTGACATATGAAAGGGAGCAAGCAAGCTGGGGATAGCCACAAAGTATATTTCCATCCACGAGCCCTTCCTGTGAGCCAGGTATTATTCTGAAATAGAAATGTAAATACAACAGCCCAGTGAAGTAAGTAGCATTCGTCCCCATTTTTGTCCCATGATTATTATTGTCCCCCTTTGCTAGACGAGGGAGCTGAGACACCGAGAAAGCACATCATTGTGCCGTGTCATCGTTTAAATGCCTCCCAGGCTGACTCCCTCGGGACTCTTTGCATCCAGGTGAGAAGCGTGAGGTTTGGGATGGGATGACAGGACATCTGTGTGTCCCCCTTCTCGTCCACGTCCCCAGCTCTGGATATGCCCCTCTTTGAAGCCGAGCCCTTACGCATCTCCCAGCCACATCTTCCTGCCTCTATAGTGCCCTCCTTGCTCACGCCTGCTAAGACAGGGGCATCCTTGTCCCATTCTGCAGCCGGACCTCATTCTCCTCCCGGGCTGCGAGACTTCAGGCAGGTTGCTTTCCCTCTCGGAGCCTCCGTCTGCTCCCCTGGGGGACGGGGCGATTCCTGGGACCGGTGGTGGACTGAACGGGGCTGTGCCTAGGCAAGCCCAGCACAGGTGCCAGCAGCAGGGGTCACTGTTCTCTGGGACGTCAGACCCCAAATGCTCCCTGATGCCCTTGCACACCATGCTGGGGGTTCATGCCCTTTTCTCACACTACACGCCCTCTGGGCAGCCGCGCCTCCTCTCGTGGCTTGGTGACACCTCATGGCCAACAAATCCCAAATCTCTCGCAAGTGCAGCCCCATCTCCTGAGCTCCAGAGGTCCTTTCCCTGACATCTCTGGACGTCGCAGAGGGTTCTCACCCTCGGCATGTCCTCACCCGGATCCAGCATATTCTCCAAACCTGTTCTTCCTACTTATCCCCACTTGGTTTCCCAAGCCCAGGAGAGACCTCACTGTCTGTGCTGGAAATTCGCTCCCCACCCGCTTCCCAGATCCAGTCTCCCACCTCCCCCTCCCGCTCTGAGCCCCAGAGGCTGACCTGTATGCCCTATGCCCTATGCCAATGACCTCTGGCTTCTGGTGGAGTTCCTGCAGGGGGAGACACCAGCAGGAGGCTGGGGATCGGGGGAGAGTAAGGATGGGGCGCTCAGTCTCCAGCCCCCTCCTCTCTCGGGCGTGGTGGGCGGGGCCTGCCCCCCTCTCCGCCAAAGCTGCAAAGCTACAAGGCTTGGTCGTCCAGGTAGCGATCGGCTCACACCTGCAAGCTCGGGCAGCTCCCTCTACCGCTAGCCCCGGGTACTGCGCCTCCCCGCCTTTGTTCTCCCGGGCCCCGCCCACCCCTTAAGCGCTTGCTTTTTTTTTGGTGATTGTGCCAGTCTTCCTCTATTTTGCATGTGGGACCCGCCACAGCATGGCTTGAGAGAGGCGTGTAAGTCGGCCCCCGGGATCCGAACCCACGAACCCAGCCACCTTCCCCACTCTGACCCGGGCAGGCCCCAATAGGGCTTTCTCTAAACTCTCCCAGGCTGCTCCACTCCAGTGCACGATTTCAGTCCTGCCAGGGCCCTGCCCATCTCCAGGCCTCCAGTCTCGCAGGCAGCCAGAAGGAACGGTTGAAAATGTCAATCAGGCGGTATCAACGGCCCCGGCCCCCTCCCCCCTCATTTAAATCCTTCCAAAGCTCCCCTTTGCTCTTAGGGTAACTCTCAAGCTCCCTGGAGGGGCTGACGAGGTGTCTTGAGCTCTCACTCCCCACCCGCCCTGCACCCCACAATCCACTCACGCTAACCATTTGCAGGAATATGAAAGGCCGGTAACTCACGGGTCTGCACGCCTCTACAAAGGCTGTGCCGTGCGTCTGGAGTCACACACACTCACACACACACTCACCCCTCCTCCCATGTCAGGATTCTGAGAAAGGTACTCGCTTTATTCAGGAGACCCCCATCCACCCCAGCTCTCCTGCTCCGGCAAATTCGGGCCTTCCTTTTTTGTGTTCCCAGGAGGTCGGATGGAGAGGAATAATTTGTGGCTGATGGAATGTGGGCGGGACTGGGGAAGATCCCGGGAGACGACTGGGGGCGTGGCCAGGACGCCCCTGGGCGATGGTGGGGGCGGGGTTAGGGACGCTGCAGGGTGATGGTGCGGGCGTGGCTAGAGAAGCTCCTAGGAGATAAGTGGGGCATAAGATAAGGCTCCTGTGTGACGAGTGAGGCCATGGCAAGGGTATGCTTCTGGGTGACAGGTGGAGGGGGCGGCCACGAAGTTCCTGGGTGATGATGTGGCGGGGCTAGGGAAGCTCCTGGGTGACGAGTCGGGGCGTGGCCGAGGAACCTACTCGGTACTAAATGGGGCGTGGCTAAGGAAGCTCCTGGGTGATGGTGGGGGCGTGGCCAGGAGGTTCCCGGGTGATGGTGGGGGCGTGGCCAGGAAGCTCCCGGATGATGATGGGGGCTTTCCTAGGGGAAACTCCCGGGTGATGGGCGGGGACGTGGCCAGAGAGCATGACCAGGAGAAGCTCATTTGGACGTTTAGTGCAGCTGGTGCATGTGAGGGTAACCTGCAGCGGACTGGGGGCATGGAAATACCCAGATTACTTGGTCTATTTCACAGCTGCCCAAATCTCAGTCAGAGACCTCACTAGCTCCCTCCTCCTGAATCCCAGCTTCCCACGGGCAGGCTGTTGTTCAGGCAGAATTTCAAAGTTTTATGGCAACTTTTACAGAAATCACAGAGAAAAGAGACAGCGACTGGTGCTGATGAGCTAGGAGTAGAGGGGAGAGTGGGTAACAGGTCCGGGATGTTGAGGTGATGCACAACAGGACGATAGAACGCTAAAAACCTGTGGGAAGTAGGGCGTTACAGGGGTTGCAGGGTCATCCTCAGGGTCCCAAGAAGTGGGCAGCACTCCCCATACCCCGAGTGTGTCCTTTAGGCAGGAAACATCAACAGTAAGAAAATGCCGATGGCCTACCGACAGACGGGTGGCCTCCAAAGTTAAAAATGCCCACCCAGACCCTCTGGCCCCAGTCCCACCCTCCCACCCAACCCTGCTCCCCATCAGGCAGAGATGTGGCAGCATTTGCTGGCTTGTAGCATTGGTCCTCTGGGACCCTCGGTCTCCTCTTCGAGGGTCCTGCCCGGATTGGCTGGCACTGAGGGCAAAATGAGCCTTCTAGATTGTCAGGGGAGATCGGCTGGGCTCCCTTTTTCATTCCTGGCCTCCTCCCCAAAGCTGATTCTCATGGCCGGGGGAGTCTGCTGCCCTCTCAGAAAGAAAGTCTGTCACCCCCCCCCTTCCCCAAGACATGCACCCTCCCGAAACCCCCCTCCCCCAAACACACTATATACACACACACAGGCCCCCCCCTCCAAGGCGTGGCTGGGCTCTCGGAGGTAGTGGAGGCCAGTAGGGGCGCTGGAATGTGAGAAGTTGCAGGTTCCAATTCGCCTCCTCCAGCTCTGAAACCCCCAATTCTCCCCTCCCTTCTCCAAGCCTTGAGAATGAGGGTCCTCCAAGGGTCTGAGCCGAGAAATCAGGGAAGGTGTGCCCCTCCCTTAGGCCCACCTGTTCTTCCCCCAAACCCGGACTGAACGGAGCGCCCTTAGGGCGGGGCGAAGGGCTGAGATGTGTGACATCTGGGGATGGCTCAGCCTCCTTCAAGAGCCCCCCTGGGGGAGGGCTACGTTCTGAGGCCCCAGGGGCACAGGTCCGCAGTGGGGGGTCTTCTAGAGGAATGGGGTCTTAAGGGATGGAGCGAGGCTGAGTGTCTGGGCTGAGATGACATTCTCTAGAGGGTCGCTGGGGGGAGGTCCTCAGGGGAGGGGCCTCGAGCTGGAAATTCCCCCAGGGGTGTAGACAGCAGCGAACAAGGATGGGCTGCCTGGCGAGGCTCCCGAGGGGAAGGGAGGAGGCTGTTCGTGGGGACAGAGGACGGCGGGAGATGGGTTCCCAGGAGGAAGGGAGGCCGCGTCCCAGGAGAGGAGGCTGACTCTGGAGGCCACTGGAGGCGGGCGGGTGGGCAGCAGGTGCAGCGGTCTCCAGGGGGCGGCCCTAGAAGCCCCGGATGTGGCAGTAAGCCTCGAGGCTGGCGAAGAGAATATAGAGGAACCAGAGGCCCAGGAAGAGCGCGGTGGTGGCGAGCTTGGGGCCGCGCGGGCCGCCCAGCTCGCCGCCGATGTGCGGCCGGCGCCGGTAGAGCAGCACGGCGATGCCCACGAAGGCGAAGACGGTGAAGAGCGTGACGGAGAAGGCCAGCGTGCCGGTGCGCACCTCGAAGGGGCGGCCCTGCACCGCCCAGTACACGGCGGCCACCGACCAGGCCACGCCGAGCCCCAGGAACACGTTCACCGCGTTCGAGCCCGTCACGTTGCCGATGGACGCGTCCGCGCACTGGTCCTGCAGCGCCGCCACCTTGCTGGCGAACGTGTCTGCGGGGACAGCGACGCGGCCGTCATGGGGGGCCCCAGAGCAGGGATGCCGCCGGCCTGGCCCGGCGCCTGCTTTCTGTAAGACCCAACGCCACCCCCAGGGTCCAGACCCCCGTGTAGGGCAGGCCCCCTCCACGCCTGGAGCTCTGTGCAGGCGGGGTTCGAGGCCGTGGACCCCACCCAAGAGGCACGGCTGGTCACCCTCCCTGTGCCTACTCTCCCTGGGACCCGCTGCCCTATTTCTGTGGGACTCAATGCCTGCTTTCTCCGGGACATGTCTGCATTCAGTGGGACGCACTACCTATTTTCTAGGGGACTCACGGCCATTTTCTATGGGACATGTGACCTACTTTCCGTGGCACCCATTACCCATATTCTGTGAAATGGGCTGCCTATTTTCTATAGGACTCGCTGCCTGCTTTCTATAGAACTCACTGCCTGCTCTCCATGGGACTCGCTGCCTGCTCTCTCTAGAACCCACTGCCTGCTTTCTGTGGGACTCGCTGCCTGATTTTCTGGGAGTCAATCTCTGCATTCTATGGGGCCTGCTGCCTGCTTTCTATGGCACTCGCTGCCTGCTTTCGATGGCAATCACGATCTGCTTCCCATGAACCCACTGCTTGTTCTTCTAGGCGCCCGTCATCCTGTTGCCACCTGGCTGGACAAAACAGAAGGGCTAAGCCCCAGGCACATGCACACCTTTCCTGTCAATTCCCCCCTGAGTTGCTATCAAGCAAACAACAGCCTGGCTTCTCTGGCCGCCACCCATCCCTGAACATTGTGCTAGTAACTCAAGTCTCTCGTATGGGAGGCAGGCCTCAGAAGGCCCTTCACCAGTGCTCGCTCTCTACAGGACCCGCCGTCGGCCCTCCATCTGGGCCTCCAGCCACCGCCTGACTGGGGGACACACTGATGAGAAAACAAAGGCATCAGCTCCCCACACCCCTGTCTCTTCAATGCCCTGCCACCTGCTTTCTATGGAATCCCTCGTCTGCTTTCTACGTGTCCCACCACTTTAGTTCTATGGGACGTTCCACCCAGTTGCTTTGGGGAGGATTCAATCCACATATTGAATTTATGGGCTCCCCCGCCTAGTTTCTATTTTGCCACTGCCATATTTCTATGGGACCCAGCCTATGGGTTCTGGATGACTCCACCACCTTATTTCGGTAGGACCTTTCTCAGGCTCTATGCCTGGCTTCTCTGAGGCCCCACCCCAACAAGCGGTCTCCTGGGGGGTGTTACCGGGGATGGAGGTGCCCAGGGCCACGAAGACGACGGCATTGACGGAATCCTTGAGGCCAACGGTGCAGCCGAAGTGGGAGGCGAGGTCCCCAATGAGGGCGGTGAGCAGGCCAATGACCAGGATGCAGACGCCGAAGCAGGCCCAGCCGTGGCAGTACTCGGTGGGGGGCACGCAGGCGAACAGCACCTTCCAGAACACCGTCAGGAAGTGCATGACGTAGTCAAAGCAGGACGGCAGCCGCTCCTCCCGGGACCCGTCCTCCTCCTCCTCCTCGTCCCCTGTGGGCACACGACCCAGCTGGGGACACACCCATGCCTCCTTCCTTGCCTACGGAGCCCCCATCTCGTTCACCTTCCAGACTGTGAGTCCCATAAAACTGTTTTCCCAGAATCCCTTGCAGCTAGGAGACTGTAGGGGTCCAGGCAAAAATATTCACTTTCCCAGAATCCCTTGCAGCGAGAGAAGGCCATATGCCCAGCCAAAAATATCCAGCTTCCCAGTTTCCCTTGCGCCTAAGGAAGGCCATATCCGTAGCTAAAAATATTCCTTTTTCCAGAAGCCTTTACAGCTACCCACAGCCATGACCTCAGCTAGAAATATTGCCCTTCTCTGATTTATTGCAGGTAACAGTAGCCACCTGCTCAGCTAAAGACTCACTTTCCCAGAATCCCTTGCAGCTAGAGAGAGCCACACACCCAGCTAACATCAGTCACTTTCCCAGAATCCCTTGCTGCTGGAGAAGGCCACACACTCAGCTAACAGTCACTTTCCCAAAATCCCTTGTGTCTGGAGAAGGCCACACACCCAGCTAACATCAGTCACTTTCCCAGAATCCCTTGTGGCTGGAGAAAGCCACACACCCAGCTAACATCAGTCACTTTCCCAGAATCCCTTGCAGCTGGAGAAGGCCACACACTCAGCTAACAGTCACTTTCCCAGAACCTATTAAGGCTAGCAACACCCATGCCCTCAGATAAAAAAAAAATTACTTTCCCAGAATTCCCTGCAGCTAGGGGCAGTTACATCCTCAGCAAAATACTTGCCTTCCCAGAACCCCTTGCAGCAGCAGCCACGTGACCCAGCCTGGCAATAAGACATAAACAGGGTTTCTGGGAGGCACTGGCTTTGAGGGAGTGAGGGACTGGAGAGTGCCAAGCATTACATCCAGAAGGATGCTGACAAGAAACACGGCAACCCAGGACAGTCACTCAGAGCGAGGCAGGGAACAAAAGCCAGGCCGGCACCAGATCAGGAAGCCAGCGAGCAGAGGACACCCGGTGGCGGTGGAGGCAGACTGACAGATCCGAGGATTCAGGTCTGTATCCCCTTCCCACTTGTCTAGCTTACTGAGCCACTTGCGCTGTTAAAGAAAGAAATGCTTGACTCTGTAAGCGCTTAACTCAGTGGTCTGCGTGGTTTCTTGGTTCTGCATGTTCCATCTCAAAGAATGAGGTTTTCTTGGCCTCATTTGGAAACTAAAAGTGGGAACTCAAATGCAACAAGCATGCTGCCCCTTCCTAATCCCTCTTTCTTCCTGCCTGGAATATGGACTTGAGAGCTGGAGGTGCAGCAGCCATCTAGCAACCATGAGGGCAAAAGCTAAGAATGGGTAAGAAAAATAAAGGAGGAGCCTGGGCATTTAGTGACATTGCTGAGCTGCTGCTAACGTGATCTTGCCTCCTACGGGTTTTGTGGTTTCGTGAGAAAAATAAACTCTAGTGTGCTTAAGCCACTTGTGGTCAAGTTTTCAGTTGTCTGCCGCAGAAGGCATCTCTAACTGACCACACTGAGACACGCGAGGTCAGAGCAGGGAGGACGCCCTCTGGGGAGGGAGGGGGCTGTTATCCCTCCATCTCCAGGGGCTTTTCCCTGCCCTGCTCCAAACCCTGCAGGCTCTGGCCTCTGCTCACTCCTCCAGCCTTTCCCATCTACAGGGAGCTTCATGGTTATGTCTGTGGTCCTGGAGTCACCTCTCTGGTGTCAAACCCTGGATCTCCTGTGTGACCTTGAATCAGTGTCCTAACCTCTCTGAGCCTCCCTATCTGAAGAAATAGGAGTAATAATTGGGCCTGCCTCAAAGAAGGTTGTGATGACTTTACATGACATGAGTCAGGCCACGTAAAGTGCTCTCCATGGTGCCTGGCATGTGTCCTGTGTGACTGCTATTGTTGCGGTCATTGTTGAAGGCCCCTTCTGGGGCCTGCGGGGGATTCAAAGATGCTCCAAAGCAAGTCCAGCCTGCAAAGAGCTGATGGTCAAGGCAGGGAGTAAAAGAAATATGAAGCCCCCCTTAATGAAAGATGGGACGTGATTCAGGGCTGGCCCGGTGGTGTAGTGGTTAAGTTCACACACTCCGCTTCAGTGGCCCAGGGTTCACAGGTCCGGACCTAGCATTGTTCATCAAGCCACGCTGTGACAGCGTCCCACATAAAATAGAGGAAGATGGGCACAGATGTTAGCTCAGGGCCAATCTTCCTCAGCAAAAAAAAAAAAAAAAAAAAAAGAGGGATGTGATTCATCCCCTAAGGGAGCGAGCATCACCCTTCTTGTGCTCACATAAAGAATCAAGTGGCATTTGTTGAACAAAATGTAAAATGCTCAGGCCCCGACCCTGATACTGGGGCACATGAATTCAATGAGTTCACGCAGGAAACGGACTTCGAGGCTGCTGGACCCTCCACGCATCCTCATCCCCATGATGGTGGATCCTGTTACTGTTCCCACTGCCATTATGGCTTCCTTCCTCCACCTCCTCCGGTCCCATCACTGGCTTTCAACAGCCCCACGGCTGCCATCCGTTGGCCCCGTGACCCTCTAACGCCCCCGGGGTTGGTTTCACGCACCCTCTGATCTCCGCCAGGCCCCTCAAGGAACCGCTGTGGCTCCCACTGCTCTTGGAATGAAGCTCAGACTCCCCGCTCGCCTCCTCCAAGACCCCGCGCGGCCCGGCTCTGGCCACTTCCGACAGCCTCGGCTCACACCCCCCGCCTGCGCTCGCCCTCTCCCTCCCACGAGCCCGCTCTGGCTCCCGGAGCTTCCCCACTCAGAATCCTCCACGGCGCCGCAGCGCCCCCACAATGACACCCACGCTCCAAAATGGCGTAGTCTGGACCCTGCTCACCTCCGGGCTCATCCCCTGCCTCCTCTTCACGCCTTCTCCAAACACGCCACAATCGCGCACACTTCCAGACCGTTCTTGGTTTCCCTGGAACGCCTCCCCGTCTTCTCCCTCCTCCTGGCTAACTCCTATTTCCACCTGAAGACTCAGCTCAGAAGCCCCCTCCTCCAGGAAGCCCTCTCTGACCTTCAAGCTGGTCCAGATACCCCATCGGGGCTCCCAAGCTCCCTGGGGTCCCTCTTCCCGGCCCTGCCCACGGTGGGTGGTCACTCTCTCGTGACAGATCTGTTTCCCTCCCTGGGATGTAAGCTCTGAGAGGACGGGGCCTGAGCCGTCACGGTCATCTCCTTGTCCCCAGCAACATCCTGCACAGAGCCGGGGACAGAGCATCCAGCAGAAACAGGGGTCGAAAGACTGCAGCTTCAGAGCGAGACACCACAGCGTTTCTATTAGTCTGTCAATCTGGTGTCTCTAGATTGCGACTCGGTGTTTTTCCATCCCCGAAGCCTGCTTTCTTTGGATCCCACCGACCGGTTTCTTTCCAACCACAACTCCTCGTGTGTTGTCAGTTCCCACCGGCCAGGCCTCCCTGAGGGCAACCTGATGTTACATAAGGGACAGAAGCCCTGAGTTCCTGGATGAACCGTGGGACTTCAGGCCAGTCCCTGCTCTGTCTCTGGGCCTCAGTTTCCCCAATCTGTATCCCAAAGGGCCAAGATTGTCTGTGAATCCAAGTGTCATAATGTCTACGGCCACAGGGGGGCAGTGTGGGCCCATCTGCGGCCTAAGGAGGGTGGGAACCACACAGGTGGGAGAGGCAGGCCCGGTGGTGGCGGCCTCCATGGCAACCGAGGAGCCCAGGCTCTGTCTGGGGAGGCCCCGCCTCTAACCTGTTCCCACCCTCCAACCACCTGCGCCAGGCCCCCTCCTCCCCGCAGCTCCCCGATGGCCTTCGTGCCTCCGTGTCCACCCGCCTCTCTCCCCGGCCCTCCGAGGTTGACTGACTTCCTTCTCTACATCTCTGGTGCTCCCTCCGCATCTCTGTTCTCCGTGATTCCCTGTGCGCCTCTCTCGGTGTGCCTGTCCCTCCTGTTTGCATCTCTTCCCTGGCTTTTCCTTGTCTTTCTGTAGCTCGCTGTTTGTCTTTTTTCTCTGTGTCTGTCTCTCCACCTTTCCTGTCCTCTTTCTCTCCTCTGTGGTGCTTTGTCCTTCTCTCCCCATCCCTGTTTCTGTCTCTCTGTGTCTCTCTCTGCCTCCCTCTCTCTCTCTCTCTCTCTCTGTCTCTCCATCCCTCTCTCTTCCTCTCTCCTCCCTCCCCACTTACCTGCGCTCACCGTAATTGCCTCTAAAAACTGCTCCCTCCACGAGTGGGTCCCAATCACCAAGGCCAGGTTGGTTTTCTTGATGAGTTTGTCCACTGTGTTCTGGGGACGAGAGAGGCGGGCAGAGATCACCGGCCACGATCACCCCAGGCAGCTCCACGGGCGAAGCTGGGGTTGGGGGCTCACACCCCGTGCTCAGGGGTCACCCTTCCACACCCCCGTTCCAACAGCAAGCAGGTAAAAGGGGGGGAGGGGTGCTGTCCATGGTGCTAATGGAGGGACCTGGAGGACGGCCTCGGACCCTGGGTCCCCCCTCTCTGTGACTCTCACCATTGACCCCTCTTGGACCCTCCCCACGGAAACGACTCAGGCAGGACTCCAGGAAGGGGAGGCCCCGGAAAATCACCTTGAAGTCATACGACTCCTCGATGATGACCTCCAGCCGGCAGTTTTCCCCGAGAACCGGCTTGCCCATTTCCGCTATCCTCCGCGCCTCCTCCTCCTCGGCCGACAGCTTCCTGTCCCCGTCCCCTGGAGCAGGAGGGACGGGAGTCAGACTCCAGGGAGGCCTCCCTCTCCCCACCCTCTTAACCGGGCCTGCGCTCCTTTACTGCCTGCTCCCACAGATGAAGTAAACCCTTGGCTGCCCGCCTCTGCCCTCCCCGCCTGCCCCAGCCTGCTGTCTGACCACCAGCTTCCCCCACCTGAGACCCAGCTCCCGTGGCTGGCCCGTGAGGTTCAGTGGGTGGGCTCTGGGGTTCATCTGGTGGGGGCTGTGTGACCTTGGGCCATGCCTTAGCCTCTCTGTGCCCCAGTGCTCATAATGTAAAAAGGGCACAATCACAGTACCTACCTCAGAGGGTGGTTGTGAGGGTGAAAGGAGTTAATGCATGGGAGGTGCTTAGAACAGTGCCTGGCACATGATACATAGATAGTCAAAAATGTTACTTTCTTTCTTATTTATTTCCTTACTCTTTATTATTATTATTTATTTCTTTATTATCACCAACAGCGTCCTCATCAGCATCACCACCCTGGTGGAGGAGGCCTGGGCTATCAGATCGAAGCTCTGAAAGCATCCTAGGGTGTGTCTGAGGTGGTGAGGAAAGAGGGGAGTCCCGGTTTGGGTACGAATCTTGGACCCAGACCCCTACAGCCGGCCTTGAGCTCATTGTCTCCCCGGAGTATGCTGACCCTTTACTCCGAGCCCAGCACCAACGGAACTCTGGGTCTCAACACTGAGTGTGATTCTAACCATCACCCCAAATGTAATTCTGTCACCAACCCTGGCTCTGACTCCACTCCACCCCTAGGCCTAAACCCCATTCCCAACGCTCACTCTGCCTTGAACCTGACCATCAATAACCCCAACCAAATCCCACATTGGAACGCCAGTCCCAAGCCGGACCCCAAACCTCAGTACCAACCCCCGACTCTGACACCATCACTGACAACGAACTTGACCTTGGGGCAGAGACTGTGATGTGTGGTCCCCTTTCCCTCCTGGGCAAACAGCTGGACTACATTTCCCAGACTTCCTTGCAGTTGGGTGTGATCATGTGACAGTAATGGCCAATAGAACGCGGGCACGCATGATGGACAGCGCTCCCAGGCTTGGCCCACGGATCCTGGGATCCTCCGTATTCTCTCTTCTCCTGTTTGCCAGCTGGATGCAGAGGGTCCAGGGAGAATACCAAAGCTCCACGGGATGATGGAGCCACAAGATGGAATGACCATATGGCAGAAGAGAGCCACCCACCAGCCAGGAACCCTTTCACCAAACTTTGCCCGAGCAAGAAATAACTTTTATTGCATTAAGCTACTGGGATTGGTTACAGCAGCTTCCACTGCTTACCCTGACTAACACGATCTTTAGTCTGACCCGAACCCTAACCCCAAACCCCAATTCTGATCTCAACTCCGAAACTCCTCTTTCACTCTCTCCAAGCCGCTGACCTCAGCCGCAACTCCCACCCCAGTCTCTGCTCCGGGCCCCAATTCCAACCACAAGCCCCTCAAACTCCTCTCGGACTCCAACCTCAGCTTTGACCCAAATCTGACCCCAATTCTAACGTGATCCCATTGGGAACCCAGCAACACCCTCCATCTTAACTAGCTCTCCCCTTGACCCACTCCTAGGCCAGCTCCCAAATCCCAGCGCCACCCTGGTCCTGAGCAGCCCCAAACCTGACTCCCTCTGACCCCACCCCAAACCCAAAGTGGATTCTTTGACTTCCTTTTCCCGCAACCTCAACTACAAACAAGACAGAAGCTTGGTCTCCAAGCCTTGAACCGTGAGCCCAACTCACACTGGCTCCGCCAACTCTAAGGCCAGCCCCCAGCCCTGAATCTCCCCTTATCTCACCCCCAGCCTGCCTCTAACCCGACCTGGAAGGGTAGCTTGAGGCTCCGACCTTCCCCCAAGACCCCCTCCAACCCCCCCCCCCCCCCCCCCCGAGTCAAAGGCCGCAGGTCACTCTACTCACCCTGATTGAGCAGCAGAGCTGGGGAGAGACAGACAAGGAGAAAGTGAGATCCCTGCCCTGGGAAGCCCCAATCCATGAGCTTGAAGGAGCACCCACAACGGAGCCCCCAGGGGTGCCCCCACCCCGGGACCCTCCCCTCTCCACAGCCCGCCCCCCAGCCCTCACCTGAAATCCCTCGCTTCAGCCACTGCGGCTGGCCCAGCTCGATGAAGAAGTTATCCTTCTTCTCATATTCCTCATCATCAACTATCTTCACCTGCAGAGTTTTCCTGGGGAAGCGGGAGGCAGGACGCCCGGATAACTCGCCCATGAGCCCCCCAGTGTCTTGAGCGCCCACGCCACCCCAGGCTCGGCGATCGCATTAAACCCTCACAACCCCCCTGGGAGGAAGGCCCTCTTCTTGTTTCCATTGGACAGAAACGAGCCCCGAAGCACCTGAGGAAGCTGAGGTTTATTCAACAGCCATCAGAGGGATCCCGACAAAATCTAAGTTAGATCGGGTCCCTCCGCTGCTCAAAACATTCCCATGGCTCCCATCTCACCCAGAATAAAAGCCAAAGTCCTTAGAATGGCCAGCAAGGCCCCAGGCCATCTGGCCCTTATTCCCTTTCTGGCCTCCCACCTCCATCCTCTTTGCTCACTCCCTCCAGCTACATTGGCCTCCTAGCTGCTCCTTGAACATACCAGGCCTGCTGGTGCCTCAGGGCCTTTGCACTGGCTGCTACTTCCACCTAGAACACTCTTCCCCTAGGCTCATTCTCTCTGTTCCTCCAGTTCTCTGTTCAAACTTCACCTTCTTAATGAAGCCCACTCCCACCACCTAATTTAATACTGAAATCCATCCTTGCCCCCCCGCCCCAGCCCCTCTGGCTCCCTCACCCTGCTCTGCGTCTTCTTGGTTCCACGTCACCTTCGAACACACCATCTAATGTGTTTATTTTTGTTTATTTCCCTCCTTCCATTAAAATGTCAGTTCCACCAGGTCAGTGTCTTTGTCCATTTATGTTCTTTGCCTAGAACAGTGCCTGACATACAGTACGTCCTCCACAAACAGGAGACCCTCGGCTTCCTGCCCTCCGTCTCTACCACACTCGGAAGGTTAGCCGAGTACTCACTGATCTTCTCAGAGTCCCTGCTGCCATGGTAACCAGGGGGTGGCAGGGGAGGAACAGCCATAAGTTATCCGTCCCCCTCAGACACACGACCCACCCCCGTCCATCACAAAGACCCACAACCCCAGAAAGCCCACGGCTCTGCCCCTAGCAGCTCTTTCCGCTGCAGGAACCACAAAGCCTGGCCCCAGAACCCAGAAACACAAACACCCAGCCCACACAGTCACCCAGCAGAGGAAGCACAGCCAATCACACCGCCCACGCCCACACGCCATCACACCCCGCAGCCATTCCCTATGCAGTGGCAAAGTCGCACGGACCAGATGCCCGTTCGCACGACACCCCCACCACAGCCTGCAGCCTGGGCGCCGTCGCCAACCTGCAGACCCCCTCTGGGGTACCGGGCAGCCCTCCTTCCTTCCTTCCACCTCGCTCTTTATGCCTCCTGGTGTCTGTTTACTCCCTTCCCTGTGTCTCTGTCTGCATCTCTGTCTCTCTGCCCATCTCTCAGCCTCTCTGCGTCTCTCTCTCCATCTCTCTGACTCTCTCTGTCTCTGACCCTCTCTCCTCACCTCTCTGCCTTTCTTCGTCTGTGTTCATCTCTCCCCCTCCAGGTTCCTCAGTGTCCAGAGAATGGAATAACCAAAGTGAACACAATCCATGCAAAAGGGTCACTCAACGGACCCATCTCACTCACAGACGCCCAGGACACAGCAACACTCGTGCAAAGACAGACGCACACAAGACGGTCGTGTGGGGACACACGCCCACCCTCCACCCTCGCCCCCTCCCAGTGTCTGGATATTTTAAATTTTCGGGGGGTGGGGGGAGAAATGAGCTCCCCCTCCCCCCCAAAAAAGCGGGCGGGGAGCTGTCCGCGGTGCTGAAACGCCGCAGTTACGCGCAAGGCGCGGGGTCTCCTGAGACGCGCAGCTCACACACCGTGACACACGCGGACGGCCGCGGGCACGGCGACACGCTGGCGGGGTGACACACACACCCCTCCGGCGCTCCCTCTCTCGCAGACACGCCGTGATCCACTGTCACGCAGTGACGGACACGCAGGGACACGCGAGCCCTCGGGGGACCCCGAAGGAGGAGAAACTCAACCGGCAGGGGGACAGCAAGAGGGACTCGAGCTAGATCAGAGCAGAACTTGCCGAGAGCAAAGGAAGTAGCCTGCCTCCCCAGCCTGACATCCCGTCACCGTCACGCCTGCTCTCCTGTTTTCTGGAAGCTCCACTCTCCTGCCCCTGGTGACCTTTGATCTCTGACCCAGTGTCTTTCTCATCCTGTCTCCCGCCGTCTCTCGCTGACCCAAACTCTCCTCTCCCTGTCGCATCAGCTCTCCTTCCCTGAGTCCCACTGAGTCTCTCTCAGTGAGAAGAATGTCTCTCACCTCCCCGCCATCTCTCTCCCTTTCGGTCCTCCTCCATCTCAGTCTGTCTCTCCCTCCTCGGGTGCATCTCTGTCACTCAGTTTCCTTCTCCCTTTGTGTCTCTCTCTAAGTTCCTGTCTCTCTCTTGCGTTGTCTCTCCGCCACCCCATCTCTGGGCGTCTCTCCTCCGTCTCTGTGTTGATCCTGCCCGGGGCTGCTTCCAAGCACCTCTAATTAGCGCCTGCCCATCAGAGGAAGGATGTGTTTCCCTAATCGCTAATTAGCCTCCTGTTCTCTGTCTCCTGAAGCCACAGCTGGAAGCCTGGGCGGGGGCGGGGGACAGAGGGTGTCCCAGCCTGGGGAAGCCGTGTGGGGGAGGAGAGGGCCTGTGGGGTCGCAGCAGCAGCAGCAGGAGGGAAGCGGGTTAGACTCCAGGAAGGACCGGAACAAGCAGAAAGACAACTCTCTCCATTCTCTCAGCCTCTTGGGTGTGAGAGATGGGGCCTGGGATGGTGCCCTCAGCCCCCAACCCGAGTTCTCAACCCCCAGGCAAAGTGAGAGAGAGAGAGAGAGATGGAAAGGTATGACTGAAATAAAAGCCGAGTCAGAGAGCTGGATACTGGAGACAGAGATCTACAGATTAACAGAGATGCAGAGATGCGAGACAGGGAGCGCCGTGAGAAGCCGAGCGTAGCTGGAGGAGGAGGGGGAAGAGGAGCGCGGCGGGGGCTCCGCTCGGTGGGAGGAGCGTGGGCGGCAGGAGGAGGGAGACAGACGGGCGCGCGGGGGCGGCAGGGAGCGGGCAGAGCGGGGAGGCGCCGTCTGCATCCCAGGCAGGCGGTGGGGGAAGTGAGGCTGCAGGCACACATGGGGGGACTGGACATCTGTGGAAGGGGGTGGCCGGTGTCTGGGCCTGTGAACAGCCCTGACTCTGTTTCTGCGTGCGCGTCTGCGACTCTGTGTGTCCGTATGTGCCAGAGTGTGTGCTGCTTGTGTCTGTGTGCCTACAGACGCATCCACTTCCCCAGACCCCACCCCATCCTCCCAAATCCCAGCCCGCCAGCTTCCCCAGGCCCCGCCCCCACCGTCCCAGTTCCCCATATTCCTACTCAGTCTTTTCTCAAAGCCTCGCCCACCTCCCCCTTAGGTCTCCTGCTCTCTCCCCAGGTTCTTCGTTCTGCCCACAGGCTCCACCCTTCCATCGGCCCCTGCCCCATCTCCTTAGGCCCCGCCCATCTCCTTAGGCCCCGCCCATCTCCCTAGGCCCCGCCCCTTTCCCCTACCCCAGTCTATTTCCCTGCGTCTCTGCACAGACCCCACCCATCGCCTTAGGCCCTGCACCGGCTCCGTTCTGCAGACTCACCCTCCATTTCCACAGCCACCGTCTCACCTCCACAGGACCCTCCCCTCATCCCCACCAGAGCCCCCTCCTCAGGCCACACTCCCTCCCCACCAGCTAACAATGAAGTCCTCCACACTCTCTCCAGGCCCCTCTCCTATCTCCTCTCCCCTCTCTCCTCACCTGGCCCTTCCTCCTCCGCTCTCACCCTCTTCTCCCCAAACTGGCCGCCTCGTTCTCCCAGACCCGCTCACGTCTCATCCCATCACTTGGCCCCGCCCCGTCACTCCCGTCTCCTCCCTCCTCTGCCCTGCCCCGCCTTTCCAGACCTCTCCATTTCATGAGGTTTGGCCCTACCCAGGCACTGACCATTATAGAGCAGACCCCACCCATTCCCAAGGCCCTGCCCCTTTGCAAGACCCACCCACTCTCCAGCCACGCCTACCACCCGGGTTCCGCCCCTCCAAACGACCCACCCAGTCCCTAGCCACGCCCACCAGCCCCCGCCCCTTCAAAAGACCCACCCACTCTCAAGCCACGCCCACCATCCAGGCCCCGCCCCCTTAGAGCTACCTACCCACTCTCCAGCCACGCCCACCAGGCTCCACCCCTTCAGACAACCTACCCACTCTTCAGCCATGCCTGTCACCCAGGCCCCGCCCCTTCAGAAGACCCACCTACTCCCCAGCCAACCAGGCCCCGCCCCTTCAAACAACCCACCCACGCCCACCCAGCTCCTGCCTCTTTTGTCGGCCTGCCCCTTCGAATGACCCACCCACTCCCCAGCCTCGCCCACCAGGCCACGCCCCTCCGAACATCCCACCCACTCCCCAGCCACGCCCACCAGGCCCCGCCCCTTCGAGTGACCCACCCACTCCCCAGCCTCGCCCACCAGGCCACGCCCCTCCGAACATCCCACCCACTCCCCAGCCACGCCCACCAGGCCCCGCCCCTTTGGACGACCCACCCACTCCCCAGCCGCGCCCACCCAGGCCCCGCCCCTTTCGCCGGCCCCGCCCCAGCCACGCCCACAGGCCCCGCCCCTCTCGGCGGCCCCGCCCCTTCCCGCGGCCGGCGCGCTCACATGGTCTCGTCGTCGCCGAACTCGAGCTCGCCGCACGCGTCCTCGTAGTGCACGCCGCCGCCGCGCGCCGTGCCGTCCACCGTGCGGTAGGGCAGACGCACGGTGCCGCGCGCCCCCGAGCTGCGCACGACGCGCACGTCCACGGTGCCCATGCACTCGCTCACGTGCAGCAGGCGGTCCTGGAAGGAGAAGATGCCCGCGTGGTCGTCGTCCAGGATGGTGACCGTGGCCAGCAGCGGCGCCACCAGCCGCCCCTTGGGCCGCCCGCCGCCGTCGGGCTCGAACATGCCCTGCGCGTCGCCCACGCGCAGGTTCAGCAGCCGCACGAAGAAGTGCTCGTCCTCCTCGAAGATGTCGTCGTCGATGATGCCGATGCGCAGCTCCTTCTGCGTCTCGCCCGGCTTGAACACCAGCGTGCCCTCGCTGCGGCGGAGGAGGGGGGAAGACAGGGGTGAAGCTCGGTCCGCGGCTCTGGCGGTGCGGGGAGTCGGGGCGGGCTTCCCGGAGGAGGGGGCGGCGCCCCCGGAGAACTCACAAGTGTGAGGTCGGACAGGCATGAAACAAATAATCCTGAGGGTGAATCAGGGTGGGCTTCCCGAGGGGAGGGGATTCAGAAAGGGAACAAGGCAGAGTTGGTGCCTCCCCCTATGGAACCCATCAGGGTTAGGAGGGCCTGCATTAAATAGATGATGATGGAGATGCCATCAGGGCAGGCTTCCCGGGGATAGGCTTTCCTGGGCTGGAGTGCTCCAGGCAGAGGGAACAGCCAGTGCAAAGGCCCTGAGGCACGGGCGGGCCTGGAGCTTTTGAGGACCAGCGGGGAGGCCAGTGTGGCTGCAGCGGAGGGAGCCACGGGGAGAGGGTGGGAGATCATGTCCCAGACGGAACAGGGGCAGATGTCATAGGGCCTGGGTGGGCCACGGTGAGGACCTTGGCGTTTACTCGGAGTGAGATGGGAGCCGTGGGAACAGAGGACTGGGCTCCAGATGCCCAAGAGAAGCCCAGCCCTGTGGGAGGTGCAGTGGGAATCCCAAGATTCTGGAAAGGTGTAGAAGCAGAGGACAAGACCTGGAGTGGAGGGGTAAGGGGCTTCCCGTGGCTGCAGCCCTCAGCTTGGGGAACGCGGTCCATGGTGGCCAGGGACCCCCAGAGGGTGGGCGGGCCTGCTCTAAGCCCGGCTCCCTCATCTGTAAAATGGAGCTAGTGAGGGTGTCTAGCTCCTGGCGGTGGCATAAGGATTGAGTGAATCCCGAAGAAGCGCTCAACAAACTTAGCTAGTGAGATTTGCATATTAACGTTAGAATCTTAGAATCCTCAAGTTATGGGATGTTTGCAACGGCAACTGAAGGGAAAGTAGGACGAGAGATCCTAGCACCATCTTTGCCCAACTGTTAACGGATGTCACCAGTAAAGGGCCAAGCGGGTGGCAGGTGCCTCCTGGAATGATGCACCGAGGAGGACACAGCATCCTTTCCGCGGATCCCTGCCCCCGTGCATCGCCTGCAGCTGCTCATGACGATGCGTCAGACAGACCAGAGGGAGGGACGTTCTAGGAACGGGCCCGTCATCTTCGGGAGGGTCGGGCTCATGAGAGTCGTGGGAAGCCTGAGGGATGGCTCAGACCGAAGGAGACTCAGGAGGGATGACGAGCAGACACAGCGTGTGGCTCCGGAGAGACCGGAAGAGAGGACGGGAGTGGAAACTCAACCCTAAGGGATGTTACGGGGACAATGGGGGCAGCCAGGCCAGAGCGGTAGACCGGGTGATGATGTGGATTCAGGGTTAAGTTCCCCGAGTGTGGTCATCGGACTCCGACTGTGTAGGAGAATGTCATTAGTCCTAGCAGACGCACCCTCGAATGTCTGTGGGTGGGGGGTCATGCTGTCTGCACCTCACTCTCATATGGTACTCCAATTATTAATATTATTTTTTTTGAAGAAGAAGATTAGCCCTGAGCTAACATCTGCTGCCAATCCTCCTCTTTTTGCTGAGGAAGACTGGCCCTGAGCTAACATCCATGCCCATCTTCCTCCACTTTATATGTGGAACACCTACCACTGCATGGCGTGCTAAGCGGTGCCATGTCCGCACTCGGGATCCGAACCAGCGAACCCCAGGCCGCCAAAGCGGAATGTGCATACTAAACCGCTGCGCCACCCGACTGGCCCTATTAATATTCTTATATATTAAAATGAGGAGGATGCAAATGGAACAAAGTACGAACAATTGGTGAATCTGGGTGAAGCTTAGGTGAGGGCTCGTCAGACTTCTTGCAGCCCTTCTGTCCGTGTGAAATTTTTCAAAATAAAAAGTTTGGGAGAAAAAGAACATGGGGATTGCAGAAACCAGGCATCAGAATCACAGAAGGCTAGACCCACAGGATTCATATTCCCACACTGGATACACAGAATCTGAGAAGATGAAATTCGGAGGACCATCCAGTCAGAAACTGGATTGGAATACCAAAATGTGGGAATCCTGGAATTTTAGGACTTTAGATGCTTAGCATGTTAGGATCATAGAAGCTTAAGTCTGAGAATCTCGGAAGAGCTATGCTGTTTAGGGGCTTCAGAGATCATGTTTAATCTGGAGAAACTGAGGCTCACATGGCCACCCTAGCCCATGTCATACCTTTGGGCAAATTAGAAAAAGGCTTCTCTCCTTCAAGAAACATTATTTCCATGAGTCAGAAAATTGTCATAATGGACATACAAATCTACATTGGCCACTATGTGAAAAGAGCTTCCTTAGAGATAGTGCTCTTGGGCAGTGCACAACCTCAACAACTGTACATGGCAGCCCTGCCTGCCTAGACTGAGGCAAGAACTTGCCCAAGGAACACAGTCCAGGGCTAAGCTCGGACTTGAACCCAGGTGTTCTCCCTCCCAGTCCTGGAGTTCAGCTGCCTTGATAAGCGATCATGAATGTGAATGCCGACTGGGATGGAAGAGCAGGGATGGGCAGGAAGGTGTCAATGCTTCCTAGCTCTTTGGTTCCACCACCAAGCAGCACGTACTTACTCCTTCTCTTCAAGATCTGTGAAACAGAGAACTCGGCCCCCAGCAAGAGAAGGGCCAAGGATGAGGGACTGGCTGCTGCCCGATGGCAGAACCAAAGATCTGTGAACGGTTCAGCCTCAGCTTTACTCCAGGGAGAGGATGAAACGGAGGTGCGGCCGGCAGTTTAGCAGGGGAAGCTCTGCAAAGTCCCGCCAGCAACACTCTCTCTCCCGGGCTCGGCTTGATGTTGTCTCCTCAGTTCTTCCCACTCCCTGACATTTTTGCCTGTTCGCTGTCTGCTTCCTAATGGTCTTTCCCAGGAGGGTGTCAGCCACACTCGGGCGAGGATTTATGTGTTTTGTTCACTGCCGGTCTCCGCTGCCCTGATCTGCTTCTGGCGCATAGTGGACACGTGATCAATGGGATTAGGATGGAAACTACAGGAGACTCTGCACGTCACTTAACAAAATAGAGTGTGGGGCACTGATTCTTGAAAGAGTGTGGCACGGACAGAGGGACTACAAATAAGGAATCTCGCGGGCCGCATGAGGACAGAGGAGCTGTCTGACTTGTTTATTTTCTTATGTTGAGCTCCTAAAAAAAAAAGCATTCTGGCTTTCTGATGGAACCAAAGACCTGGGGACAATGGGCCGGCCTGGTGGCGCAGCGGTTAAATTCGCACTTTCCGCTTCTCGGCGGCCCGGGGTTCACCGGTTCGGATCCCGGGTGCGGACATGGCACCGCTCGTCAAGCCATGCTGTGGTAGGCGTCCCACAGATAAAGTAGAGGAGGATGGGCACGGATGTTAGCTCAGGGCCAGTCTTCCTCAGCAAAAAGAGGATTGGCAGCCGTTAGGTCAGGGCTAATCTTCCTCAAAAATAAATAAATAAATTAAATTAAATAAAGACCTGGGGACAACGTGGCCACCGTCTCTGTCTTCTTACCCTACTTAATTTTCCCACCTCGTGCTTAGCATCCCCTGACGGTTTTACATCTTTAATAGTTCATGACCTTATTGCAACTTGAGGGTAGGGATCTCAGCTGTCTTATTCACTGCAGTATGCCCCTGGCATATAATAGGTGTTCAATAAACATGCTTCCTTTAGTGATGCTGTGGCAGGGGAGGGTCCTTGTTCTCCCAAGTAACAATACACATCATGCAGCTGGAATCCGTCCAGTGCAAGAACCAACAGGTAGATAATGCACGTGGGAGGGACGGCTGCGGGCCGTGGACCTGCCACGCTCTCTGCCTTGTCCAGGCGGTGTGACACATGCCAGGGACGGCGTCTGACACAAAGCCGGCTCCCCAGAATGAATGAATGAATCAATCAATGAATGCATCCTGCAGGTCTGCTCAGGGCAGGTAAGGATGGGTGCAGGAGGGAGCCGGGTGTCGCATGCCTGGGACAGGGTCTGACGGCAAAGCCAGCTCCCCAGAGTGAATGAATGCATGAATGAATGAATGCATCCGGCAGGTCTGCTCAGGGCAGGTAAGGATGGGCGCAGGAGGGAGCCAGGTGTCACAGGACTGGGACAGGGTCTGACACAAAGCCGACTCCCCAGAACGAATGCACGCATGAATGAATGAATGCATCCTGCAGGTCTGCCCAGGGCAGGTAAGCATGGGCGCAGGAGGGAGCCTGGAGGCTGCGGGACATGGGAACCTGCCCCTTGCCAACAGCCGACCCCACTGCCCCGCCCCCCGCCCCGAGGGCACCGGGGACCCCCCGCCCCCCCGGGGCGCACCTGTACTCGTAGTCGGAGCCGGCCTTGGCCGAGCCGTCCTCCGTGCGGTAGTCCACGTAGAAGGTGCTGTTGCCCTCGCCGCCCTGGCACGTGACGGACAGCAGCACCGAGCCGCAGTTCTCCAGGCAGTGGTAGAGGCTGGGCTCGAAGAAGATGCGGCTGGCGCCGTCGTCCTCGTCCTCGCCGGGGCCCTCGGCCGGGCCGGCCCTGCGCGACGCGTCGGCCGCGTGTCTCCGCAGCACGTTGCCCGCGCCGGTCATCAGCCGCGTGGCCTGGATGCGGTAGAAGGCGCGGCTCTTCTGCTGGTGCAGCAGCGCGTAGTAGTTGGCGATGCCCACCAGCTGCTCCAGGTCCTTGTCCGGGTGCTTCTGCTTGAGGTCCTTGAGGATCTGGATGACCTCGCGGCGGCTGGCGTCCAGCTCGCGGGCCTCGGCGGGGCCCGGGCCCAGCCCGCCCAGCTCGCCCGGCGCGTCGGCGCCCACGAACGTGCCGTCCAGCTCGATGCTCTTCGGGGGGTCGCCCTCGGCGCCGATGATGATGCCGCTGCGCGGGTCGGTGCGGTAGCGCTTGTACACGTATTTGTAGAAGAGCAGGCGCTTGTCGGCCATCCAGGCGAACACCACGCACACCGGGAAGAACACGAGGGTCAGCAGCGCCTCCCACACCTGCGGGCGGGGGGCGCGCGCGCGCGCGGGTCAGGACCGCGGCGCACGGAGGGGGCGCGCACGCAGCCCGCCCGCCAGCCGCGTCCGTCCTCCCGGCCGCGGGTCCCCCGCATCCCTCTCCATCCTCGCCTGGACCCGCCCCCGCCTCTCCCCATCTCCCCCCCGCCTGGACCCCTCATTCATCCATCTCGCCCCCTTTGATCGCGCCGAGGACCACGCCCAGCTGCCCGAGCGCCGGCAGCTCGGACCACCGCGGCCACCACCGCCCAGCCAGACAGGGGACCCCCCCAGCCCCGCGCTCCCCGCCGCGCCGCCACCTGGCAGAGCCGGGGTCTCTTTCTGCCTCGCTCCTCCTCCATCTTTTTTTTTTTTTTTCTCCCTGCTGCCCCCCATCCGAGTCCCACCCGGGATGCCTCCACTTCTCCCAACCCCACCCACCGCCCCGGGGGCTGCTCTCTGCTCAGCCCCTCCCCGAGCTCCCTCCCTTCGCCCCCCACCCCCCACCGCCAGTGCATCTGGCCCTCGCCCGGACTTTCTCCTTCCTTAGAGTTCGTGGGGTCCTTGGGGACGGGATCCTGACTCTAAAAGAGGCACAGGCTTAGCTCGTCATCACACAGACTCCTAAACCCAGTTCCCGTGTTTACACGCCACCTCCCCAAGAAAGAAGGGCGATGCCGAGTTCAGACCCGGGTTCTAGAAGAGGGATGCTCGGCCCAGCCTCTCGTCTGAGCAATGGGGACATCCCCAAGACGGAGTGAGCTCACACACCCCCGGCACTTCGCATCGCGGGTTCCTGACACGTGGGAAACACTCGCGACGTGAATTAACATCACCATTATTATGACTACCAGCGCTCTTATCCTGGGCTCAGTGAGGTCCCCGACAGTCTGCCCACGGCTTGGCACAGGCCTTGGCCCCTACAGGCAGCATCCGCCAACTTGGCAGTTCGCCGTAGAGGCTCAAATGTTACCTTTCTCCTTAAAGATAAGGAAGCAAAGATTCAAGAGTATTTGCAACCGGATGGCCCCAGAGGTGTCTTTAAAGCGAGCCTGGTAGGGAAATTATCTTTTAGGATCCGATCGCGGCAACCCCTCTTCGCCCCGTGTTTACTGATGGCTGAGAGAAAAGGCAGGACTTGGAACCAGGGAAACCACACAAAGCCACCAGACAGGTGTGGGGAGCAGCCGAGCTCTCAGCATAAACTGTAAAATGAACCCTCTCGCCTTGTGTTAATTGAACGGGCCACTGTGTGTATTGTGGGGGATTCTCTCTCTCTCTTTTTTTTCTTTTTGAGGAGGATTAGCCCTGAGCTAACATCTGCTGCCAGTCCTCCTCTTTTTTTTTTTTTTTTTTTTGCTGAGGAAGACTGGCCCTGAGCTAACATCCGTGCCCATCTTCCTCTACTTTATATGTGGGACGCCTGCCACAGCATGGTGTGCCAAGCAGTGCCATGTCCGCACCCGGGATCCGAACCGGCAAACCCCGGGCTGCCAAGAAGCGGAAGGTATGCACTAACCGCTGTGCCACGAGGCCGGTCCTGGATTCTCTCTTAATCAGAAGACAATCTCAAATGCCTAGGAGTTGTTTTCCTGCCTGCAAGTCAATAAAAGGTGATTCTAGTAGATTCGCATCTTCCTTCAAGGAAGGAATGGGTGAGAGGACGTGTCCACCCTGGGAGCTGGGTGGGACGCCTTCCCATCTCGGTGAGCAGAACGCCCCCAAGAGGGAGTATGGGACATCTCGGGGGGTTATGGGTTGCCACCATAATTGGGGGGGGCATGTGGCCCCAGGGGGATGTCCAGCCACTTGTGGGACAGTCCCACATGATACAGAACCATGTCCCACCTGACTTTAGAACGATCTGCTGGACATTCAGGTTGGTGACAACCCTGCTTAGAATAAGTGAAGTGTAGATTCAGCTCTTTTTAAGTATCTATGAAGCATTTTCCTGGATGGTTTAAGATATGCTAGAGAGGGGCCGTCCAGGTGGCGCAGCGGTTAAGTGCACACGTTCTGTTTTAGCGGCCTGGAGTTCGCCGGTTCAGTTCCTGGGTGCAGACATGGCACCACTTGTCAGGCCATGCTGTGGCAGGCGTCCCACATAGAAAGTAGAGGAAGATGGGCACAGATGTTAGCTCAGGGCCAGGCTTCCTCAGCAAAAAGAGGGGGATTGGCAGCAGAGGTTAGCTCAGGGCTAATCTTCCTCAAAAAAAAAAAAAACATGCCAAAGACACTCATTTTTAATCTCGTGGCTACCTGCTCCTCTGCTGGACTCCTTCCATGGAAGGGTTTCTGGTCTTTCTCTTAAAGCCAAGCTTGTTCATTACGCTGAGGTGCTCGTGTCTGGCTCCCTCGTCATGACTTTTAACGTGGTGCTGCCTGAGCATCTGCATGTGGAAATGCAGCCTGTTCTATTCGAGATGCCTTTATATCAAGTTCGGGCATTGGACTGACTTTTTGGGGAAGCTAACTGCACAGGCACGTTCGTTAATGGGAAGACCAGCTCAAATTTACTCTGTTCCAGGCTCGCTATTCCAAGCCCTTCCGCACGTAGCAATTCACTTGGTCCTCAGAGCAGCCCTCTCAAGTCGGGACTGTGATGACCCCCACACGACAGGGGAGGACACTGAGGCACAGAGCAGGCAAGGAACTTGCCCAAGGTCACACAGCTAGGAAGCAGCAGAGGTGGGATTTGAACCCAGACCCTCCAGCTCCAGGGTCCCCACACCAAACTTGGAGGCTGTATTATGGAAGAATGTTCCATGAGCAGCGTAAAGGGATGTAACAAAATATCTGTTACAAATGGGAACACTGGGTATGACGGTCAGGAGGCGTTGGTCTAGTCCAACCCCTTCCATGGTTCAGACGTGGAAACGGCACCTGCAGAGGAAAGCTGGGGCAGACCCAGCTTCTCACTCTCCCTGTTCACTGCGTCTGGGAGGGATTGGCAGCATCTTTATTCCGTGCCAGTCCTTTCCTGAAAATGTCTCCTAATTCTGGCGTCCAGGTTCCTCCCTAAGGGGTCCTCTGTGGCTGCTTCTCCACCCACAGCTCCTTCTTAGGGGGAACTCTCTCCTCCACCCCCATCCCTACCCCACCTCTCGCCCGTGGGGTCTAAACTTCTTTTTCACAGTTTTAGCGTAAATTCTCATCGAAGACGATTTTGAAAACCGAAGCCAGGAGACCATCCTTTTTAACAGCGCCCGAGAACTGCCTGACGCATCGTTCTGTACTTTTCGCCGTGGCAGCCAGGAAACTCGGAACGACAGTCATGAATCAATCGCAGCAACTGTCTTGTCTCCCCGTGCCCTCCCTGGGCCACTGTCTCCCCCTTTCCTCACTGTCCTTTCTGACCCCTCAGTGCTGCCTTTAGAGCATCTGCAAAGATCCTTCCTAGAAAGAAACTGGCAAAACCTTACCGATATGCATGAATGAATTATACACGCGTGTGAATGGATCCTGGGCAGCCGCAAGTAAATTATGCATGTGTGTGAAGGAATTAGGCCAGGCCCATAAATAAATTATGCAAATGTAGGTGGCAGCCGTGGGACTGCGGGAAATAAATTAGGCAAATGTTTTAAAGGCAGCAGTATGCCAGTTAAGACACTGGACAAATGAGAGGCAAACGATGATGTGAATGTGGATGTAAATGATGCAGCTGTGGGGCTAAATTTTGTCTCGCTATTGGAATAAATTAGGCAAAGCGGTCTTTGCCGTGGACCGGGTTTCTACCTGTGTTGGATTGGATGTGAGTATGAATTACACTGACGCGGCATAAATTATCCTAACGTCAGAAGTCAATTATGAATAATGAATGAATTATGCAAACCACGATGACATATCTGGCAAATACAGAGCTCGATGCTGCAGATGTGGGGCTGGATCTAGACAAGCTCATGGATAAATTATGCAGATTGCACCAAGTTACCCGAGCCAATTAGCACCATCAGAAAACACAAGGCTGGATTATGCAAGCGTAGCATGAATTATGCAAATGGAGAATGTTTTATTGCAAAATTGGGAATAAATTATGCAAAAGACAGGGAGCGTAAGAAAACATGTGGACATATCTAGCTAGACTGTGAACGTGCAGCGTGCGCAACACAGATCACAGGGACTGTGTTAGCACTCGTGGCACCCTGGTGACAGTTAAAAGGTGCCCCTTCTGGATGGGTATATTGCCAAACAGCACCCCCTCTGGGCAGATGAGCCCTTTCCAGAGTCTGCAGCACCATCCAGACATGGCTTAAGAGCACCCGCTGGACTCCAGCCCTGACTTGCCTTCTCCAGGCCAATGCCCTTGTGCAGTGTGTGACCTGCACAACCATACCTGGCAGCCCCCTCAGATGTAAGCACGCATTTCTGCAAATATACGAATCGACTCTCCAAGCCCAGGGAGCCACCCCTCTGGATTGTGCAGACACACATGCATCAAGGAGGCGTCCATGGGTCCTTGCTCACCTGGACCACACCTGGGGAAAAGACGGCCAAGATGAGATAAAGCCAGACGTAAGCAAAGATACTCCAGGAGGCGGTGACAAAGAAGACCCTCAGGTGCTTGATCTTGCGGCTCTCGCCGGCCGGGATGACGTAGATACACACGGCGATGACCACAAACATGTTGAAGGCCGCGCTGCCCACGATGGTGCCGGGGCCCAGCTCACCCGCCTGGAAGTTGTGGCCGCAGACCTCGATGACTGACAGGAGGATCTCGGGCGCCGAGGAGCCCAGGGCCATGAGCGTGAGGTTGGACACCGTCTCGTTCCAGATGCGGACGGTGCCCACGCTGGTCTCGCCGTTGGCCTTGGTGATGGTGATCTCCTTTTCCTTCGACGTGATGACCTCGATGGATGCCATGAAGCGGTCAGCGATGATGGACACGCCCAGGAACATGTAGACCATGGCCACAAAGTAGACCACGGCCCGGGCTGCCTTGTCACCCAGCGACGGGTCGTCGGGCTCCCAAACGGGGAGCAGGACCCCCGGCTGGCAGCGGTTGGAGCCCTGGCAGCCCCCTGTGCTGGTGTCGCTGTCGTTGGCCGGGGGAGGTGGCAGGGAGGGGGTCGGGGTGGCCGCCCCCGAGCACGGGGGAGCCCCCAGGAGGAGCGCAAACCCCACCAAGGCCAGGGGAGCCATGGAGGGTGGTGGGGTCCTGTGGGGGAGGAGGAAGTCTGGGTCAGGAGGGCAAACTGCTGCCTGTCACACAGGAGAAGGGGAGTGGGGACAGGACTAACAGAGGGAGAGACAGAGATGCAGAGACACAGAGAGCTCCAGACAGAGACCAAGAGAGAAAGACACAGAAAGATCAAGGCAGAAGGACCCTCCTGCGATGCTGATGGGAGTGTAAATTGCTCTGAGCAATTCAGAAAACTACAACTGAACAGCACGCCTCCTAGGACTCAGCAATTCCGCTCCCAGGTATGGACCCGAGAGGAACAGGTCATGCATCTCCCCAAAGACACATACGAGAATGTTCATCGCAGCTTTATTCATACAGGCTCCCATCCTGAAACGACCCAGATGCCTATCAGCAATAAAATGCAGAAGGCTTTATGGAGTATAACATGGTGGAATATTACACAGCACTGAAAAGGGAGTAAGCTACTGACACGCTCAACAACACAGACGAATCTCACAGACATACAAGGGATGAATGAAGCCAGGCACAAAAGAACACTGACTTGAATAATTGAGTGTGGGAGGCAAGGGGCTGGAGGCCCTGAATTCATTAGGTGACTCTTAACGGGTTCCACCTTGAAACCCTCAGAGGGCGCCTGCTCGGCATTTGGGCAGGGGTGTCTGTCCGTCTGCCTGTCACAGGTGTGGTTGGGGAGGGGCTCCTGGAGAGTCTCTCACTCGCATATTTCCTCACAGTGGTGGCAAGTGTCTCTCTCCAGTATCCCCGGGTCTCTGTGAGGCATTCAATTCTGAGTGGCTGTGACATAGGAGGCCCTGTGTTGCTTTTCTTGGCCGGTTTGTGGGCGTGGGGTCTCTAGGGTTTCACTACTTCTCTTCTTGCCTCTGGTCCTGGCTCTGAGTGGCTATTTCTGTGCCCTGTCTAGGTTTTCTTTAAAAACACAAATCAGCTCACGTCCCCCCTCTGCTCACAACCCTCCATGGCTCCCATCTCAGGGACAGGACCAAAGTCCTCTCCCTGGCCCAGAAGCTCTCGCACGATTTGGCCCCCCGGTTCCCTGTCTGGCCTCTTCAGTCTCCCTGTCCCCCTGGCTCACTTGGCCCCAGCCACCAGACCTCCTCGCTCTTCCTCACACACCAGACCGGTTCGTGCCTCAGGGTCTTTGCACCTGCTGTTCCCCCTTCCTGGGACACTCTTCCTCACACATCCACTCCCTCTCTTCCTTCAGGCCTCCACGCAGAGGTCACCTTCCCTGACCACCCTATTCCAAAGACTCCATCCCCCTCTCAGGGGGCCCAACCACTTCACAGATGAGAGGACCAACCCTCAGAGAGGTTAAATGACTTGCCCATCCTCCCCCTGCCGTTGCTGTCGTAACCCAGTAGCCTATAAAAGGGGGACTGAGGAAGGCAGGGAGGGGTCCTCGGAGGGTCCGCCCTCCCTGACCTCTCTCTTGGGCGGCCTCCCTTCTCCCAGGAACTTCCACCTCTGTCTGAAAAGTTCTTCTCAGAGTCTAACCCACAGCCTTGCTCCCAAAACACACCCACATACGCACGCACGGTCTGGGAGCTGGCTCCTCCGGGGGAGAGAGGAAGAATGTTGGCAGAACTTCCCTGAGAGGGAGCGTGTGTGCACGTGTGTGCGTGTGTGTGTGTGTGTGTGTGTGTGTGTGTGTGTGTGTCTGTAGGCGGGGGAGAGGGGTGATCCTTAAAGGGCCACTGCACCATTAGTCCCCTTAGCGAGGCCCCTAATGATACATCTAATTAGCAGCCCCCTAATTAGCAACAACTGAGGCATAATTACAAACCCACCAGGATCCCAAGCAAAGACTCACGCTCTCTTCCCCCTCCTTCCTCCCCAGCTTTCAGGAGAAACCAGGGCCACCTGGGAGTCAAGAATTCAGCTAAAGCCTGGAACTCCTTCTCTCCCAGAAGGGCCGTGGCCTGGGACGTCCAGCCGGCGGGTGTTCCCGTCCCTGCCCTCCTGGCCCAGGGGCCGGGCGACTCAGCCTCATTCAGTCCCTTTTCCTGCAAAACCTGGTTTCCTCTCACTGAGGCCTTAGCGGAGGGGCGGCCAGGAAGAGAAAGCACTAGATAAATATTTGTGGAATGAATGGCCAAGAGGTCTGAGCCCTGTCACAGGGGACAGCTGCGCGCCCTCTGCTCGAGCCTCCTGCCTCTGCTGCATGCGTGCCCCGGAAACCTGATCTGGGTTTAGATTGGAGGGGCAGAAGGATCAGGTTGAGGCCGGGGTGGGAGCGGGGAGGGAGGGCAGCCGGCGGCGGGGGCCAGCTCTCCCCACCCTCGTGGGCCACCGGCCAGCTGGGTCAGTGGTGTGAGCCCCAGTTCTGCCTCCCACGCCTCCTGGGGCCTCGGAGACCTGATGCGTAGAGTCTGGCCTGCCGGGTGGGACCCCCTCCGTCCTGTCCCTCACCGTGGACAGGGGTGATGGTTTGGGGTGGGCAGGGGGTGCCTGACGCCCCTTGGAGGAATGCGGGAGGTGGGGTCAGGGGCCTCTAATTCTAAACACGCACACTCACTGCCAGAGTGAGAGCTAGGCTCTCCCACCACCATGCAAAGTCCCAGCTTGGGGATCCCACACACACACACACACATATAGGCTATGATACACCAGCGGGTAAACTGAGGCCCGGAGCAGGAAAGAGCTTGGCCAAGTCCTGCAGCTTCCAGTCAGGGGCGGAGCAGAAACGGAAACTCAAGGTGTGGGACTCCCAACCTGGTGCTCTGTTTAGCCCACCTGGAGCCCCACGCGGGCACCCAAGGACCTCACCCCGTCACCGCGTGGGCTCACACCTCTGCCCTTGCCACTCCCTCCCGCACACCTTCTCTGGGGCCCCCTCCCCTCCGGGAAGGAAGAGGATGTGCTGGCCAGGGACCTCTAGACTCAGAAGGACCCTCTCAGAACCCCCAAGGGGTGGTGGAGACGCTTCTGAGATCCATCCCCAAGGAGAGACAGGTCTGAGGCTGGCACGCCATGAGAGGGATGGAGGCGAGACTGCTGGAAGGACCGGCCTGGCCCAACCCAGTACCTCCTGCTGGGTCTGGAGTAGGAAAGGCGCCTAGTGATTGTCAAAAGGATGAATGAGGCAAGAGATGGACACCCGGCAAAAGAGGGATGCAAGTTAGGCTGCAGGCAGGACTGGCTCGGGCTCTCGGAAGAGGAGTGGGGAGGCTGGATTGAAGGGAGCCTGGCTCACCCTCCCTTACGAAGCGTCCAGGTTAGGCTGCCCACAGGACTGGTCTCAGGATGCCAGAAACCAGGCAGGGGAGGGGAGAGGAGCCCTCTCCTCAGGGGAGGGGTGGGGCGGATGCCAGCCCGGAGGGGGGAGGGAGCTCGGCTGAGGAAGGCAGAGGAGTTTGGGGGACTCCGCGCCTTCTCGGGGAGCCCACTCTGCGGGGGGGATCTTCTTCCTCCAGGTGCCCCCCCGCCCCCCGCCAAGGGGCGGAGACAAAGGTGTGTAGGAGGAGAGTTAAGCGGCTCCCAGGGAGAGGAAGAGAAGAGGAAAGGGAGAAACAGGGACCAGATGCCTGGAGACAGAGATGGGGATGAGAGGGAGACAGGGGTAGCGGGGAGAGAGGGAGACGCACGCGGAGATGGGAAGAGACGGAGACCCGGGAAAGCCGAGGCCCTGGAGAGACGGAGACAGACCCAGAGATGGCGAGAGAGGAAGGCAGAGGGAAGCCTCGCACGGAGAGACCCAGAACAGACCCAGGCGCAGAGACAGACAGAGAGACGGAGACGGGAGGGAGAGACCGAGAGACACGGGGAGAGACAGGGGAGAGGGACTCCGAGAGGCAGCCAGACTCCGCAGGACAGAGACCCCCGAACCGGGTGGAGAGACGGAGACGAGACCCAGACACAGGAAGACGGGGGCGGAGGGAGAGAACGCGAGAGGGGGGCTGCCCCGGACGGGGTGGGGTGTTCTCGCCCCCTCGGAGCCCAGGAGGCACCCCCTTCCCCAGCCAGCCATGCTCCCGGGGACGCAGGAGGCTGAGGATGTCGGCTGCTGCTGGCGCCCCCCGCCCCAGGAAGGGCCCTGGTCTCTGCACCCGGGATATGCAGCCCCCTGGTCCCCCCAAGAATCGAGCTCAGGGAAGAGCCGCTCGGGCGCCTCAGAGGCCCCCCCCGCCTCAGCCCGCCTAGGGTAACACCGTCCTTCCCCCACGCCGCCTCACTGGGGGTCTCTTACCTGCAGCTACAGCCTGGAGCAGGTCCCCCCAGCACTGGGCTGGCCGTGGTGGGCGACTCCGCCCGACAGAGAGAAAGAGAGGGAGAGGGAGAGAGGGAGAGAGAAAGAGAGAGAAGCTGGAGACTGAGAGGAAGAGCCAGGGAGGAGGGGAGGGAGAGGGGATGGAGGGAGGAGAGGAGGAGGGGGGAGGGACACGGGGGAGGGGGAGTCTGCGAGAGAGGAAGGAGGAGGGAAGGGGGAGAGCGCTGGGAGGGAGGAGGAGGAGCCAGCGAGAGAGGGGAGGCGGGCCGGAGGCAGGGGCGGGGCCTGGAGAGAGGCGGGGCGGGAGGAGGGGGGAGGAGGGAGCCCGGGCCACCCGCCCACCCTCCGGGTTCAGCACCACCGGCGAGGGACAGCGGCGGAGGGCGCTCGCGCGCACGTGTGTGCCGTGTGTGTGCGCGCGCGCGCGTGTTTTCCGGGGATGGTCATTCAGAGGCATCCCCCCCAGCACACACAGTCTCTGATCCATAAAAGGGCCAAAGATGCAAAAACAGCTACAAATAGTTCCAGGCTCACAGAACTGAGGGGAGGGCGAGGATGTGGAGCCAGAGTCAGATCCGAATTCACACCGGCAGACACACCCTTACAAAGCAAGCCGGAAACAACCTCAAAGGCACCCACTGATAACAGTAACAGCGGCCATGCCTATGTCCCTTACCACATGCCAGGCACTGCTGTAAAATTTTTTCTAAGTGCTTGACGCACGTTGACATAACCAATCCTCATGACAGCCCTTTGAGGTAGATGCTATTAGCCCCTAATTTTACAGATGGGGAAACTGAGGCAGAGTGGTGAAGTGGGCCTTCAAGCTCTACACTCTGAGGTGCTATATACTACACGCTGTCCTGGGCTGGGGAGCTGGCAAGAAGTCACGAAGCAGACAACAGAGGACCAGGGGCTAGCCCAGACGCTGAAGACAGACTTGAGCCCTGAAGTGGACACACACACACACACTCACCTCCCCAGGGTGCACACATGTCCCAGACCCACATCATCACTAAATTCACCCCCAGATCCCACCCCAGGGTCCCACTCCCACCCAGGATGGGAGATGATGGAGCGCCCCCACCCCCAGCAGGCAGTGGGGGGGACCCTGCCTGTGCCAAGAGTCCGTACCCACCGCCAGGCCTGGCTGGACACCCTCGGCCGGCTGCCAGGAGGGGAGGGACACAGTCCAGCTCCCTGCAATTTCCCACGCTGGAGCCTGGTTCTGGGAGATGGATGAAGACAGGGGTGGCCAAGAATCGGTGGGCTCCTATCTCTGAAAAACCCACTCTGAGACCGGGGGGCTTGGTCTTCACGGTCAGGGCGGGTGGTCAGACTAACAGGTGGACTTCCATAGTAGGAGGCAGACCCAACCCCTGCCCCAGGAAGGAAGGAGCACCGCCCCCCCCCCACCAGCCCCCAGCCTGGATCCCACTGGGAATTCCTCCCTGACCCTCCTGACCTGGATTCTATTCCTGGCCTGCAGTGGGGGAGGCTAAGACGCGTTCCATCGTCTCCGCCCTCCACTGGTCCCTGAGATGAAGGCCTCTGACTCCTCCTCCTGGAACCACAGAAGGGGCCACCGGAGGGGGCAGTTCCCACAGCCACAGGTTGGGGCAGCCAGCCCTGTCCCCATCTCCCCCATTCTCCAATCCTCTGAGCTTTTCAATTCAGTCTAATCTTAGTCCCCTCCAATGCAGTACATCCCAGGCCCTATCTGCCTGGGTCTCGTCTCAGTACTCCTCAACTGGGATCTAACCTCAGCTACTTTCTGCTGGGGTCTAAACTCAGCCCTTGGCACTGGGTCTAACTATAGTACTTTTTGTTAGGGTCCAACCTCAGCATTACTCATAGGGGGTCTAGCCTCAGACCCTCTGCTGCAATGTGACCATGGCATTCCCACAACAGTAATTTCCACCCATAACCTTTCCTCTGAGGCTCAATTTCCTTGTCTTTCCATTGGGGTCTAACCACAGCTCTCTCCACTAGGGTCTAACTTCAGCCCTTTCCCTTACATTCTAGTCTTTTCCACGGTGGTTTAACTTTGGCCTTTCTGCTAGTACCTAAGTAACCTCATTTCTTTCCTCTGAGGTCTACACTATGATTTCACCTCAATCCTGCTTCTGGGTCTAACCTTGGATCCTTTCTCCCCACATCCCCCCTCCCTCCACTCTTTCAGGCGAATCCAGCACCCAACGCAGAGCCTGGCACACATCAGGCACTCATGAAACGCTTGCCAAACGAAAGAACAAAGACAACTGAAAGTCTGGTTTCTCTGGACATATAAATAATGGTCAGTTGACCAGTTCTCATCAGGAGTGGCAGAGGGATCGGGTGAGATCATCCCATTTTCAAATGGGGACACCGAGGCACAGAGAGAGGAATGGGTTAGCTGGGGTCACAGGGCACACAGGGGCGGAGCTGGAGCAGGAACTCACAGCCCCACAGCCCTGGGGCTTCTGGAGAGACCACCCCTCCTTCAGGATGCTCCCCCGACCACGAGCAGCTGGAGGTGACTCCCCCAGTGAACCGCTCCAGGCTGGGGCTGGGTGGTGGGTGGGTGCTCAGGGAGCCGGGGTCTCCGCAGGCCCTGGACCCACCGCGTCCCCCAGCCTTTGTGGCTGACGTCTCCTCTGCTCCACCTGGTGCCGAAGCCGGGTCAGGACCAGCTCCGAGGCCTGGATCAGGCTGTGCTGTAGGGAACAGGAGAAGCGGGAGGGCGGGGCTGAGGCAGAGCGGCGGGCCTGAATGAGACAACCCTGGCGGCCGGGAGCTCGGCCACGGTGGGAGGTCAGAGAACAGACACAGCGTGTGGGGTGGAGACCGGTCTCTGTGACGGGGTGAAGGTTAGACCCAGGGGGACGGTCTTCAGTCAATTTCCAGGGGAGCAAACGGCCTAGACCCAAATGTATGGGTCTGAGGTTAGACCTCGGTGGAAGGGATGAGGATGGATCAAAATATGAGTGAGAGATTGCATTATATGGGAGTGAGGTTTGACCACTGGAGAGAGGCTGAGGTTAGACCACGGTGGGGGAGACAAAGGAGAGACCCTGGCAGACAAGGACAGGCCAACAGGACAGAGGAGGAGCACAGCAAAGTGGAGAATGGAGGAATCTACCACCACATGAGAAACGGAGTTAGAGCCTGGTTGGAGGGTCTGAGGTTAGACCCTATTGGAAACGACAGAGAGGAGATCACAGGGGAATGGCTTGAAAGAGACCATAATGAGGGATGACAGGATGGTGAAACCACAGTAAAAGGGAAGTCCTTTCTCCCCTAGTTGGACCACTGCCTCTTCCACTGTGGTCTAGCCTATGCCCTTTCCATTAGGGTCTAACCTTAGACCTCTCCCCTGGGTCTAACCTCAGACCTCTCCACTGGGTCTAACCTCATTCTCTTTTACTAGGGTCTAACCTTTGTCCCGTCCACTGTGGTTCAACCTCAGATCTTTTCACTGGGCTCCAACCTGTATCTTTTCTCCTGAGGTCTAACCTAGAGCATTCCATTAGGGAATGGATGGTAGGAAAAGGCGCTGGCAAAGAGTGCAGAAGAGGCAGCAAGGTCAGGCTCCAGGAGAAAGAACCAGGCTAGACCACACAAGAAGAGATCCTGGAGCCAGAGCAGAGGGAAGGAGAAGGCAAAGCCCAGATCAGGCGACAAAGGGAGCTGTCCTTGGCCCAGAGGACCCTGCCCTCCCCCAGTAGGGGCCTCCAGCCAAAGACCCCCTTGCCCGAAAGTGGGCTCAGGCTTCCCATGGGATGCAGCTGAGGCCTGATGGCCCGTGAATCCACCTCCTCGCGTGGCTTCTCCCCTCCCGCGACACGTCCCTGGGTGGACACGCCCCCGAGAAAGCGAGTGTGCAAAAACCCCCAGTGCAGGGTCCGCTCCGAGGCGGCCCAGCCCAAGAACCCTGGCTACCTGCAGGATGTGCACGCCCTTGAGGGAGACCACGGCCAGCTCCCGCAGCCCGTCCCCGGTCAGGTCCACGTGAGCCATGGCCAGCAGCGGGCTGGAGAAACTCCGCCGCCACAGCAGGCGGAATCCGCGCTCGGACTCGGGGCCACAGTACTTATAACAGAGCAGCTCCTGCAGCGGGGGGTGAGGGGTCGGGGTCACATGGGGAGGACGGGGGCGGGGGGCGGTGGAGGGAACAGGCGGTGGCCGCCCTACCCCTCAGGTCCCACCTGTCCGTAGGTGGCCACCAGGACTTCCGGCCGCCCGTCCAAATCGACATCGGTGACCAGGGCACAGAGGATGCTGTCAAACTGGTCGCTGCCGGGCAGGAGAAGCTGGTCCTCCAGGCCCCGGCTCAGGAGGTCCCTGAGGGTCCCCAGACGCGCTGGTCAGACTGCAGCGCCCACCCCCCGTGGAGCCAGACCCTGGGCCGGGCGCTCCTGTTCTCAGGTCTGGACACCCGCGTCTCCAACCCGGACATCTTCACATCCACAAGGGGAACTCGAATCATTCGCTCACACTGGCAGCACCCTACTCCCTGCTCTGGACACCCACACTGTCCCCTGGGGGCGGGACCCTCCCTCTCCCACATGGAAACCCACACGGCTCCTTCTGGGCATCCAGACACCCTGGTCCCAGCCTGGACCCCCGAGGAGCCTGGACAGCTTCCCCGCCCGCCACGGGCGCCACAGCTGGCTCGTCCTGGCCCACAAGAGCCGACTAGGGAGATTGTCAGAAATCCTGCAAGCCGGCTGGTCTCGTGCTGGTGGCTCAAAATTCACCCTGGTGGGTGTATTTACAGCATGGAAACCGGCACGCACCAGGGCTTTCTCGCACACGGAGCCAGGTGTTAAGCACCTGTCAGCACACTTTGTCTACCTACTCCTGGAGGAGTGGGCCTCTCGGTCCCCATCCCAAGGCCTCAACATAGCCCTACAAGTTCCAGACTTACACACTTGCGTTCCCCTCCCTGGATCATGCACACCTTTCCCTGCCCAACCCCGAAAAACCTCCCCCAAAAGCACTTTCTGCTGAGCTTGACAAGGTTAGACCACGGCCCGAAGGCATGAGGTCAGACAGCAAGCGTGTGCCCCAGGCCCCTCACCGATACACCACTGCTGGCTCCAACATGCTGGCCACGAGCACGCTGTACTCGTCCTGCTGGGGCCTGTCCTTGGTCTCTGCAGAAGGGATGTGAAGGGGAGGGGGTGGGTCTGAGGGGACAGGGTCCAGGCTCCTCATATCCCACCCCCTGTGGTAAGAGGGATGCAGGAGGAAGACTTGAGGTTGTGCTACAGAGGGAAGGTTAGAGGTTAGACCCTGAGAGCACGACTGAGGTGAGATAGCAGTAGGTGGAATGGGCATCAGACAACAGTTTAGAAAGTCTGAGGTTAGACCACCATAGTAGAAGAGACGAAGGTTAGATGACAGCAAAAAAAAGTCTGAGGTTAGACCATAGCGGAAGTGGGAAGCCTGAGGTTAGCTCACAGAAAGGAATAGTGAAGAAGCCAGAGGGGGGGATCAGAGGAAGTCACCCTAGGGGTAAAGGTTAGCCCACCAAGAGAAAGGCAGCAGTTCAACTCTAGAATAAGGGTCTAAGGTTAGCCCACCAGGGCGAGTAGCTAGAAGTGAAAATCAAGAGTAGAGGCAAGGGAAAGGGCACACAGGAGGGTGGGCTGGGGAGCTGGACACTCAGGAAGAGGGGGACAAACATGGGGGGGAGCTGGGCCTGCAGAGTTGCCCCACCCCCACCCACCCCATGCCCAGAGCTCACCCTCGGGGGCCGAGAGGCTGAACAGGATCACCCGGGAGATGGGGCCATCCTGCAGGACTGTCCACGTCTGCAGAACCTCTGCGTGGAGGGCGAGGACTCAGGACCCTGCCCCAGCCCTCAGCCGCCCCCCAAGGTCCCCGCCTGCCGCCCCGGCCATCACCTCGACTCCGCTGGTCCACGTGGGCGACACGGACATATCCGCTCTGACAGCCGAGAGCCGAGAGTCGCCGGGATGTGCCGGGGAGGTTGTGGACGTGAAGCCAGAGGACGCTGGTGGGTGGGCGGGGGGACAGAGGGGCCAGAGGGCCATCACCGGGTCCCAGCCCCACATTCTGCCTCCCCAGGAGCATCTACCCGCTCCCTGTAGCCCTGGGATCCCACTGGGCCTGATTTCTCCGAGGTAACCCCCGCTGCCCAATTTCTCTAGTGGTTACTCCCCACCACCTGATTTCTCTGAGTCCATTTCCCGTTTCCTCTGGGTTCACCACTGTGGACCAACTGCTCTGAAGTCAGGCCCATGGCCTGCTTTTTCTGAGTTCACCCCCGCTGCCCAATTTCTCTAAGGTCATCCCCACCACCTGATTTCTCTGAGGCTGCCCGTGTCGGTCCCCGCTGGCCTCTCTCGGGGGCTCTCCTACCTGCTGGTGAGGTTCGTGAGCTCCGGGAAGAGGTTTTCCACGGGCTGTTCCTCAAACTGATGCAGCCCCTCATTCTGGGGGAACCAAGCCCCGGCCCCACTTGGAGTCAGAGGCCTCCCCAGGGGTGACGCCAGCAGGGCTGTCCCCACCACGCGCCACCCCACCTCCGGCCCCACCTCACCTCCTTGTAGAGATGAATGGCAGGGTCATTCCCACTCAGGAGAAACACGGTCTCCAGTTGATCCCCGACCTGAACCCTGAAAGCAGAGAAATCTAGCACCCCAGTATGGCAGAACCTGAGTGTGATGTGTTTTAAAGCCCTCCGCTTGCAAAACTCCTTGTCTGCAAGAACCCTAACATTCTGGGGTCCACCCACTGGATCCTGGGCTAGAATCTCAGAGTCTGAGCTCCTTACTATCCTATCTCCTTGAAATGCAGAACTGGAGAAACGAGCCCTCACGGAATCTCAGAATCACCGAAACTTGGCGAGCTAGAACCTTCCACTTCTAGAGCCCTCACCTACCAGAATCTTCATTCTGGATGTGGATTCAGGAACGGAACACGGAGCTCTAGAACCGGCTGCAGAACCTCAGAACACTGAAACCTCTCTAACCGAGAGCCCGGTGTTCCAGAAGTTCTGTTTTCTGTCTCCTTTGAAATACCAGAACTTTTAGAAATTGCCATCATGGACATGCAGACTCAGAAAATGGTAGAACATCCAAATCCTAGAAGCCAGAATTCTCACCTGCCAGACCAGAGGTTGGCAAACTATGACCTCAGGCCAAATCCTCTATTTTTTTTTTTTTTTTAAAGATTGGCACCTGAGCTAACATCTGTTATCAATCTTCCTTTTTTTCCCTTCTTCTCCCCAAAGCCCCCAGTACATAGTTGTATATTTTTAGTTGTGGGTCCTTCTAGTTGTGGCACGTGGGACGCCACCTCAGCATGGCCTGATGAGCGGTGCCACGTCTGCGTGCAGGATCTGAACCAGTGAAACCCTGGGCCGCTGAAGCAGAGTGTGCAAACTTAACCACTCAGCCCCGGGCTGGCCCCCAAATCCTGTTTTTGTCAATAAAGTTTTATTGAAACAGCCACGCCCATTCATCTACATAGTGCCAAAGGCTGTCTTCTCCCTACAATGGCAGACTTGCTCACTTGTGACAGAGACTGTCTGGTCCCTAACAGAAAAGGTTTGCCAACCACGGCGCTAGACCATTGGTGTTCTAGAATGGAATCCAGAGCTCTAGAAAGGAATTCTCATACTCAGGGTTCTAGAACCTGAGGATTCTATCTCCTTGAAATACGACCAACGTTAGGACTTGATTGTTACAGAACCTCAGAATTACCAAACTGTAGAACTTTCAAGTCTTGGAATCTCGGAGTTGACAATTCTAGAAAACTCGGCATCTCGGGATCTTGGAATGTCCGAATCTAGAACATCAGAACCTGAGACTTCTAGATGTCTAGAACACAGGCATTCAATTAACTCTCAGGTTATCTAGTTCAGGGACGACACAACACTAGCCAAGTCTGGTCCATGGCCGCCTTAAAATGATGCTCTAAAAACAAAACTAGAGTCCGCTTCTCTGTGGGCAGGTGTGTGGCCTCCAGTTCGCTACAGCATCCCTCCCCACGCACACATACTCATTGTATGACGCCCGCGGCTTACGCACTCTGCATGGCACAGCTGGAAAGGCGTGAACTGGAGCTCCAGGTTCAGGCAGCTCTCTGCAGGGGGAGCACGGGCTGATGTGCAAGGGGCCCCGCAGGCCCCCTCCCGCCCTCCCCATCCCTCCTTCCTTCCGGGCCACACTTACGGGCAATGGAGTCGAGGTTGTACTCAGAGCCAGGCTCGTAGTCACAGTAAATGTTAAGAAAGGGGCTGCCCTTGTCCCCGGAATCCTGGGGGAGGAAACTGGCCTCAGCGGAGAGTAGAGGCGGCAAGAAGGATGCGGACCAGCCTCCGTGGGACGCAACCCGTGTGCCCGGAGGAGGGAGCGGGTAGGTGGAGGGGGCCTGGGTACCTTGATGAACGTGATCCCCACAACTAGGCCCCGCTTTGGGGGCGACTTGTTGAAGGTGTCGATGGAGACAATCTCGGCGTCCACTGGGAGGGGACAGTTCAAAGTTCGCGTTTCAGGCAGGCTCGTGACCCCAATATCCCCAATCACGGTGACCCCTGACCTCTAGGACTCGGTCATCTCTATCCACTGCAATTACCATGACCTCTGGGTCCGCTTGAGTTCTCACCACCGACACCACGGAATGAGGGATTCTAACCTGAGTCTGAGCAACCTGGAACCCTAACTTCTTCCGGGCCCCTGTTATCCCTGCCCTCTGACCCAGTGCCTCCTGATGTATAACCCTTGACCCCTCCTCAACCATTGCGGTGACCCGCCCCCGAGCCTCAGGGGCCTTCTCAACACCACGTCCCAGGACCCCCGGCCCCAGGGCGCCACGCACCGGGGATGTAGTTGAACTGCAGCTCCTTGGCCACCGGCCGGATTTTCTGTCGGAGGTCCTGGTAGCGGAAGCCCAGCACCTTGCCTTTAAGGGTGGCGGCCAGCAGCTCCCCGCGCCCGCCCGCGCCGCCAGCCAGCCCGTACACGTTGCTCTGCGAGGAGAAGCGCGTGAAGCTGTCCTCGCGCAGCGGGCAAGGCCCCACTGCCACGGCCGCCTCCCCCATCACGCCCCTCGGCCGTGCACCCCCGGCCGCCCCCGCCGCTCCCGAAGCGATCTGGCCCGCCGGCGGCCCGCCCGCCGCGCAGACTGATGACGCAGAGACGCCGCCGCCGCTGCCCTTGACCAAGATGGCTGCCAACCGGGCTGCCTGGGTCACCGCCGATACTTTGCCCCAACGCGCCTGCGCGCTCCTCCCGTTCCTGTGGAGGGCCAGGGAGGGGGCTGCCGCGAGCGGACTGTGGCCCGAAGATGGGAGGTGGCGGCCCTCGCTGTGGCTTGTGCGCGCAAGGTAAAAATAAGAATCATCATCATAAAACTCACTATAGCCCTCACGTGCCAGGAGCCGTTCTGAGCGCTTTCCATCTGTCGATTTATTTAAAACTCACAAGCCGCCTGGGGCGGGGACTACGACATCTGTTTTAAGGATGAAGGAATTGCGGCACAGAGAGGTAAAGTATTTGTCTAAGATCACACAGCTAGCAAGAAGCAGTCAGTATTGGAGCCCAAAAAAGATAGCTCCATAGTTTATTACTTTGTAAAATGCATTCTTCTTACCCCAAGGAAAAAACATCTGGCTGGCTGTTTTGGCAAATAACCACCTCCTTTATCGAACGCCTACTTTGTGCCAGTCAATGTTGGCCCTGATTATGTCATTGAATCCTCACGACCACCCTGCTATTGTTACCCCGCATGCATTTATTCAGCTTTACTATGTGCCAAGACGTCCTATACAAATTTATCTCAATAAACGTTTGCAACGACCCTGGAAAGAGGTTTATCATCCCATGTAGGGAGTGAAACAGGCTCAAAGAAAGTCCCCTGACTGATACGCTAGTGAGTGGTGGAGAAAGGATGCACCCTGGCTTTCTGACCCCGAGGTCTTCAGCGGGGTTCCTGTGTATGCTTTTTTGTCCCTAGAAGGGTCTCAGGGGTTTGGGGACTCTCTGTACACTTGCATATCGTTTCCAGAAGATGTGAGCTGGCCAACCGTTCTGGCCACCTGGAGTCAGCTCGTCACCCCCGTCCACACAGAAACACGCACTCGCACACGCACACCACGAGATCCGTGACAGCAGGGACTGGGTCTCCTGTGGTCACGGTCGCACCCCCAGCACCTGGGCAGCAGGGCGTGACACCACGCAAGCACTCTGTAATGTGTGTTAAACCCACAAACCCCGCAAGGCCCTGTGCCCAGCACCTAGCACACCATTCCCTACGGGCCGGGAGAGGAAAGTCCCCCAGGACAGAGTGGGTCTGCAGGGCGGCGAGGAGAGGAGTGGGTGTCCTCTCCAGGGTTCCGGCTTGGTGACCTCCCGAGCTCCCGGAGGGCAGGGCTGGCCGTGGTGTCTGGGGCTGCGTCCCTGTGTCCAGGCCAGGGCACGGCACACGGCAGGTGCCGGGTGAACACTTGTCGAGTGAAAGAACGTGTGGTGTAGTTCCGCCACTTCTCAAGAAGGTTTCCTCTGGGCTGCCCTCTCCTCACGTGGTCAAGTCTAAACTATGGTCATTGAGTGTGTGTTGAGTGAAGGAAGGAAGGAAGTTGTAGGGTGCAAAGGAGAGAATTGCCCTGTCCAGTGGTTTCCAACACTAGCTGCACATCTGAATCACCTGTGGAACTTTCAGGACAAAGCAAAAAACAAAAAGCCCCAAAGGGTGAGGAAGCTCGCCAAACCAGTTCAGGGTGTGAGCCAAGCCTGCGCCCCCCCATCCACCTGAAGCTCCCCCGGGCTGGGGGACCGCGGTGCAGGTCCCTGATGGCACAGACTCGGCGCTGCCCCCCAGCCCGTGCCGTGGCAGACGTCGGTGACCCAGCTCAGGGCCAGGGGCCCCCGCTGAGCTCCAGAAGGCCAATGTCCATCTATGGCAGCTGGGGAGCCGACGGGACAGAGGAGCAGGGCGGGGGGTCTGCCTCAACAGGGCAAACCTGGGCCTCCCCAGGACTTCTTCCAGGCTCCAGGCTGGATGGAGCGCCTCCAGGGGAGCTGCCCTGCCTCCACCCCGGCCTGTGGCAACTGTCCGCCTGGGCACTGAGCCTCTGCTGTCCCCGCAGGGAGGAGGGCCCGCGCAACGCACTCAGGCCTCTCAGAGGCAGGCCCGCCGATGTGACAGGGTGTGTGGCGGGGTGCGGAGCAGGGTGGCTGAGGGCTCCTGGCACCTCTCCTCCACTCCCCGTACCTATGGGCCCTTGTTCTCTGCCCCCGGGGCTGCTTCCTCCTCCCCTCTCCTGCAACAGAAGGAACAAGAGCCACTGGGGCCTCCCACCCTCCTTCCAGGGAAACGTGGACATGGGGCGAGGACGGGAGATTTGGGGGGCCTCTGCCACCCCTTCTCACCCACTGTTGCATCCCATGCTCCAGCCAGCTCTGTGGGGTGGCACTGCCACCTACTGTCCCAGCCTAGGAACCCGAGGCCCACAGAGCCCAAGGGCCCAGAGGGCGCTCGCTGCATCCAGACAGGTATTCCCAGACTCCCAAGCCACGCCCGTCCCCGCCCCATGGCCCGAGCTCCCCTCCCCAGACCCCTGGCCCCGTCCCCTCTCCGGGCCAGGCTCGCCCTGAGGACGCGCACCCTCCTTTCCCAGAGTGTGCCCAGGACCCGAGGGGCACCAGGAAGGACAGAAGACGGAACGCAGGCCCTGAGGGTGAAGGGGCAGCACAGGTGAGCAGGAAGAGACTCATGCCGCAGTGCTGTTTTTATTTCCTTTCTTGAGCCAGCTGCAGCTTCTGCCCAGCAAGACCCCACAGCACTAGGGAAGGAGCGGAGGGCGGGCGCGGGATGTCCCTCTGCGCTCAGGGCCTGGGGTCTCTCCTGAGAGGTCAGCTGTGGAGGCTGGGGGAGGCTCCTGGTGCGGGGCTGGGGGGGAGCCCACCCCAACAGCGAGAGCACATGTTGGGGCTACCTGTGCTCAGGGCTCGGCTGGGGGACGAAGTGGGGAGACCGAAGGCAACCTCACGACTCAGCTGGTTGGAGGACGGGGGTCAGATGCTGACCCCACCCCCTGGCAGCAGCTACAGCAAATAGGTCTGTGTCAAAGATTGCGTCTTTTGGGGTGGAGAAGGGCACCTTTGGGGGCTTAAATAAAGGGGCAGAGGGCGAGGGATGCAGCGAGAACAGAGGGGCCGCCTGGCCGGCAGGCCCGCCCGAGGCCGAGGCCGCGCTGGACCCCGCTGTGGCAAGGAGGCTCCGTGTGCAGGGAGGGGCGCGCAGCCAGGCCTCAGGTCCACCTCTCCGGGCTCACGTGATCCTTGCTGGAGGGAGAGCGCGGGCAGGAGGGGCTAGCGCAGGTCCTCCTCGTCGCCCTGGATGGTCTTCTTGACGCGGAGCAGCATGGTGGTGAGCCACTGGTCCAGCCGCGAGATGGAGTCGTACTCCTTCACCTGCGACAGGGCACGCGGGGGACCTGCCGGGGCGGCCAAGCCCACGCTGGGCCGAGGTTCCCTCCCTGCCCCCCGGCCGGGAGCTCGAGGGCCCCAGGCCCTGGATTCTCTGGACGTGCCCCGCTGGCCTCGGGCCCTGAGGAGCGAGGGGAGGTGAGGCCCCAGCCAGCCAGAGCGGCTCCCTGTGTCTTCACGAGCCTGAGGTAGGGCTTCCCTCGGGGGGAAGAGATTTTGCAGATTAAAGGAAAGAGGTCCAGCCTCCTTGTTTCATGGATGGGAAACTGAGGCCTGCAGATGGGAAAAAGGCCTGTTCCTTGTGCCCTGGGAGGGGGAGGCCAGAGAGGGACCCATGCCCTGTGGTGCCGCCTCCTCTCCCTTCTCCGTGCTCCCTGGCTGAGCTTCCCAAGGCCCCCCATAGGGGCTGTGATGCCTGAGGGGCACCCAAGGAGACACACGCCTGACAGACACGGTCTAGAGAACCGGAGGAGAACTTGAGCTGGACACACCTGGTTCCAGAATGTTCAGAACAGAGGGAGGGAGGGAGAAACCACTCTGTGGGGCGGCTCCCTCAGGGAAGGTGGCGCTGGATGGCGGGGCCCTCCCAAGCGCTGCTTCTGCCCCCCAGCTCCACTCCCCCTTCCCCTGGAGAGGGGATGACACGACTCGTCTCCCTCCCCATCTGTGCCTGTGGGTCGCCAAAGCGCCCGAGGTGGGACGGCCCTCACCTGCTCACCCGGGGATCTGAGTGGTGCACAGGCCTCGGCCTTCAAGGGCAGACGGATGCGGGTTCGAATCCCAGCTCCGCCCCAAGGCACCAAGGACGAGTGTCCGCACCCCATTTGGCCTCAGGGCCACCATCTTCCAGAGGGCAGAACACACCCTGCACCTCTCAGGGCAACTCGTGAGTGAGGATTCCGGGGTGACTGGAGAGAGCAGGGAGCACACAGCAGGGGCCGCGGCCGGAGACAAAGGGAGAGGCTCACAGAGAGTCTGAGAGGACGGCCACCCCGCCTGCCACTCACCGCCTCGGTGTAGCCGTCCACGTTCTGCTCCTCGTGGGCTTCTAGCAACTTCTGTGGGGAAAGTGGCAGGCAGGGGTCAGGACCCAGGCTGGCCCGAGGGCTGCCCTGATCAGATCCACACCCCCATCGGGGTGGGAGAGTCGGGGGCACCCCCATGCTGACGGACAGCAAACAAGGGGCTGTGTTCCAAGTCTGCCCTTGGCTTCAGAAGTGGCTCTCGACCTCCCTGACACAGAACCTCGTGTGTGCGTGCGTGCATGCGTGTGAGTGTGTGTGCGTGCATGCCATCACGCGGCCTCCCAGCTCTGGCCCTGGCTCCAGTGCTGCCTGAGCCCTACTGCTCTCACGCTAACGGGACCCCAGGCCTCCAGCTTCCCCATCCACGGCTCCGGCCACCGGCCTCCAGGCCCAGAGGCAGGAGAGGGGTGGCAGGCGCCCAGCACCCACCTTCATCAGCTTGCACTCTCGGGAGTCGGAGAACGCGGGGAACAGCTCTTCGTACTTCTGGACAGCCAGCTGAGCATCGGCGAGGGCAGAGGAAAGGGAGGGGGCAACCTGATCAAGCGGCCTTCAGAGCCGCTGGCCTAGCAGCTGAGGGCACCTGGGCACACCTGGGCCCTGAGCCAGCTCTGCGCCCCTCTCCTAGCCCCCAGTGTCACCTGGCTCTGCGCCTGGTGGCAGAGACAGCTGCGGGCGGAGGAGGGCGGGGGGCCAATGAGAACCCTGCCTCCCCGATACAGCCCCCATGCCAGGCCTGGCGCTGCGCACTTCTCACATGGGACCGTCAGGAGGACCCAGGAGGCTCAGGGGACAGTGACCCGATTTAGAAAGCGGGGACAGACCAGAGGGCAGTGATCCACTCAGGGAACAGGGTAAGCGGTGGGGCAGGGACCTGAACAGCCCAACGCCTAAGCCTGAGCTCTCATCTGCCGTGCCAGGTGCAGGAGCAGGAAATGCCAACTCCGGCGGAGTACCAGCTCCTCCCCTCCGCATTCTCTGCTCCCCCTGCCCAGCCCTGGCCCCTCCCTTGCCAAGAAGCCCTGAAAACGGGTGGTTCAAATCATGGCGCTGGGAGTCAGAAAGATCTAGAATCCTGGGCTGCACTTGACTCGCCATGTGGCCTTGAACAGGGACTCTGGTCTCAGCCTCAGGGTCTTCATCTATAAACGGATGAAGGGGAGCCGGCCTCACGGGGCGCAGTAAGGATTTGACACGTGCTCTCACGAAAGAGAGAGCCTGGCACCGAGGGAGCCAGGAGCTGGCAACTCCAATGCTACAGAGACCAGGCAGGTAACATCAGAGACCGAACCGTGCTAGTGCGAACAGGCATTTCCTGCCCGAGGCCAAAGGTCAGGGGCCAGATGTGAGAGAGACTTGCCTCTGCTAAGGGGCTGAGGGGTCACTTGGCCTAGTGAGCCACAGTGCGGGGGCGGTGACCCAGGGTGGGGGCAAGCTCAGGTGGGCTCACTGGCCGGGCTCACCTTGGCGTTGAGCATGTCGATGCAGAAGTGGCAGAGGGCCGCCTTGAAGAAGTAGTCCTTGGCGCTGTACTTGAGGAGGGGGCTGTCCATGGCAGTGGTCCCCACCTGTGGGCACGTGGAAGCAGCTGTGTGAGCTTGGGTCGGGCAGCCAGAGGGCCAGGTCACTACCAGCACCGGGGAGCAGCTGGAGCTGGGTCTGTGCCCGGGGTGAGGCCTGTGGGGGACCCTGAGGGCAGGAGGCCAGGGACCAGTCCTGGGGGATTGGCAACCGCCACACGAGTGACCGAGGGCCAGGGCATGATGGGGCGGTGTTGCCACAGGGCTGAAGCCAGGTGTCCGTGGGCCTCCTGAAGTGCCGACATGGTGGGAGGTGGCGGCCCTGCTGTCATGCCCGACAGGAGGCTGGCATGTCGGCGGGCAGGGGGCGGCAGGCTGCAGGAACACGGGAGGCGGCGCCCGCCCCTCTCTCCTCCAAGGCCAGCTGCCTGCCTTTCTCCGGGCCAGGCTGAGCCCACCAGGACGGCTCGGGCCCGCCCAGCCCGCCCCGCACAGCAGAAGAGAGTCTGTGCGCCCACGTCACGCTCCTCCCCGCTCCCGCCATGCTGAGGGGCTGGGCACCCCAGGCCAGGGCAACTCTTCTCGCTCCCACCCGCCTCTGCTTCTTCAGTTGGCCTCGCTCGGGGGCCACGCAGGACGCGCTCTGTGAGGAGCGTGGGAAGGGCACGTCCAGGGAGAGGGCGGTGGCACCAAGTGGGGCTGTGGCTGGAGAAAGTGTCTGGCCAGGCTGAGCAGAGGGCGAGGGCGAGACGACAGAGGGAAGTGGAGAGAGAGGGAGGGCGGCAGAGGAGCGCTGTGGGACACCAGCCCCCAACCTGTGCCCACCTGCTCGTAGATGTCAATGGCCTTCTGATACTGCTCCAGCTGCGCGGCGTAACCGGCCACCTTCAGCAGACACTTGTTGGCCGAGCTGCACAGGGCAGAGAGGAGACGGGGGCGGTCGGTGGCTGGGCAGGGCCCCAGGGCTGGGGCGGCAGGGGGGAGCCGGATGCCAGTACCTGTTGGACTCCTCGCCTTTGTAGTAGTCGGCAGACTGCTCGTAGTGGGCGATCGCCTGCGGCACGGAGGGAGGAGAGGGCGAGCGGCCGTGGTGCAGCCCGGGTCACTTGCAGGCCCGCCCTCGCTCTGAGTGCTGCCAGCGCCCCACGCCCCTTCCCAGTACTCAGACCCAGAGGGCTCCCCCAGTTGCTAGCAGAGAGGGGCCCTGGTCCCGAGACGGGCTGCTGCAGCCCTGGCCTCTGCTGGCCTGGCAGGCCCTGGCGGCCACTCACCTTCTCGATGTCCACCAGCTCCGTCTCATAGATCTCAGCAATGGAGATGTGGTGCTTGGCTGCGATGGTGAACCGGCCCTGGGTGCGACACGGAAGGGTCGGCCTGTGACCAGTGGCGACCTGAATGCCTCCAGCTCAGCCACGCCCCTCCGGTCCCCAAGGCTGGTGGACTGCTGCCCCCCCCCGCCGCCCGAGGGGAGGTGTGTGGAAGAGACCGCCCATCAAGAGGCAGAGATGCTTCAGGGGCTCTCGAGGGGGGCCCAGGTCTGTGTGCTGCCCTGACCGGGTAGCCCTGGGCAGTCACTGCACATCCAGCCTCCACCTCCATCCTGGCCACGGGGGCAGGTGGCGTGGCGCCAGGGAGAATGGGACTGAGCACCAAGCCTGCACCCACCCCCAGGGCTGGTCCATGGCCACCCGGTTGCTGAGGGCAGCAGGAAAGGGCAAGGCCCCGGGTTCAGCCAGGCCTAGTGTAGGGTCTCAGAGACCCGTGTGGAGGCCTGTGTCCCCGGGCTCAGCCAGGCCCTGTCTGGGGTCTCAGTGACCCCTGTGTGGAGGCATGTCCCCTCGGGCTCAGCCAGGCCCTGTCTGGGGCATCAGTGACCCCTGTATGGAGGTGTGTGCCCCCGGGCTCAGCCAGGCCCTGTCTGGGGTCTCAGTGACCCCTGTGTGGAGGTGTGTGCCCCCGGGCTCAGCCAGGCCTAATGTGGGGTCTCCGTGACCCCTGTGTGGAGGCATGTCTACCCGGGCTCAGCCAGGCCCCGTCTGGGGTCTCAGCGACCCCTGTGTGTCCCTGGGCAAGTCACATCACTTGTCGGGCCCCCTCTGCTGCCTGTCGAATGGGATGACCCCAGGGCCCCCACTGGGCCCCCACTGAGCCCCCGCATAGGGCTGCTGGAGAGGATTAAATCCCTCAGCTGGGGTGCTTGGTCCAGAACGGGCACCACAGTCACTGTTGTAAGTACAATGCGACAGCATCGCCTGGGCCCCACAGGGGCAGGACCCCTGGTTCTTGCCTGGAGGAGGGATATGACAACACAGAGGTCGAGCGTGAAGAGGCAAACAAGAGAATGACCAGGAGCCTGCCCAGTTTGGTCCATGGTCCCAGCTCCCTGGCCTTGGCTGGCAGCCGCCTCTCCGGGGCTCCTGTCAATGGGGATGCTCCCTGGGGCAGGGCAGGCCTGAGCCGACTCTGGGCCCTGCCTCCCTACCCCCTGGCCTGCCAGGAGCTGCTGATCAAATGGGATACTGGTGGGCAGGCTGGGCAAGGGGAAAGCGCTGGACACACATGCCCCAGTCACCGTATCTTCTACAGATGAAGACAATGACGGCCCATGGGGAGGGGAGAGGCAGGACCCGATCTGGGGTGGGGCCATCAGCCCCTGGGATGTGCTGGGACTGCAGCCAGGAACCATGCGGGTGGGGAGCTGGGTGAGGACCCAGCCAGCCCAGCCCAGCTCAGTGACCAAACTTCCCTGGCTCCCACTCCCCTCCCCGCCTGCTTCTGGTGCTGGAAGAGAGGAGGTGAGGCTGGGGCAGTAAGGTGGACCAGGAGGGGGACAGACGGACGTGCGGCAACCCTTACCATGTCTGTGTAGATCTCAATTGCTCTCATCAAACAGTTAATGGCCTCTGGGGAGAGAAGAAGGGAGGAGGGAGGAGAAAGGAGTAAGTGAAGGCACTGCCGCAGCAGCTGAGGAGAGGAGGATGCCGGGCAGGCGCTGCGGCCACTGCGCAGAGACCAGCAGGCACTGGGAGATGCCGGGTCTATGCTCTGCGGGGCTGGGAGGGAGGGAGAAGGCGGCCCTGAGTCTCAGGATACCTAGTTGCACTAATTTATTCTGTAGATGGTGACCTGCTGGTCACAACTTCAGGGAGGAGCCCTGCCGACGTGGCTGCCTCTCCCTCGGGCCGCCATGATGCCACCACATTCCCAGCAACCCCAGGGACACAGCTGGCCCTGGGTCGGGCTGACATCCCGACTCCCATCCCATGGGTGTTTTGAGCCAGATCTGTCAAGGCCCTGCCTCAAAGGCCAGAGCTGCTGGCAAGGGGAGAGGCGGGGCCCGAGGCAGCCAGGCCTGCATCGCCGGACACCCAGGGTCCACCCGGGCTTGGCCACCTGTTCACTGTGGGACCTGAATCAGCCACATGCCCCACACCTGTCATGGCAGGAGGAGGCGGGATGCCGTGACACCAAGGCCCCTTCAGCGGGAATCTCACCACGTCTCTGCCCAGGCCTCGGCCCTCGGCAGAGCTGTCCATGCCCTCTCTAACCCAGCACAGCTCCCCACCAGCTCCTCAACCACAGGTTTCACCAACAAACCCACCCAGCGGGATGGGGTGGCACCTGAGAGGACCAACTGGGCCACTTCTGATTTACTATCTCTTGCAAGACTTCAAATTGGGGGATGCTTTTTTTCTTTTTTGACAAGTTATTTGGAAGAGAGAGAGAAGCACGAGTGGGAGGCATTTTCTAGCAGACAGAGATGAGCTCTCGGGCGGATTTTTTTTTTAACATCGTTTTAATGCATCTCAGGAGGAAAGGGTGTGGGGGAGGGGGAAAGACAGAGAGTCTGGACAGACCACAGGACCTGGTCTCTGAGCCGGGGCCAGGCTGAAAGTTTGGCCCGCAGTCCAGGACGTTTGCAAGGCTCCTGATGCACCACTGGGTCTCCAGTCGGCCGGGCGCACTGGGCCTGAGGTCACGCGGTGCAAGGCCTGGCGGCTGCTCTCAATGGACTAACAGCCTCCCTGCCCGGGGGACACGAACAGAGGCCCTGAGCCTCAGACCGTGGCTGGGACTTCGGGGAGCCCACACGGCCCCTAAACTTACATGGAGAAAGTGGGTATCTGTGAGCACTGTTCCGGGGGAGGAAGGAAGGGTCTATAGGTTTGGTCCAATTCTGAAAGGCCTCCGGGGCCCCAAAAAGATCCAGAGTCCACCATTTGGTCACAGCTCCCTGGCCAACAGTTGGAAGCTGGGCCAGTGGAGAAGAGGAAAAGAAGGAAAAAGGGGGCAGAGGAGAAGGCAAGGGAGAGAACACAGAAATCATGGCTGGAAGCGGTGGTACTTCAGCACTCACGCACTCTCTAACAGAGCGCTTCTGGAAGGAACTGATCAGCTAACCACAGGGTGCAACCCAGATCGCAACACCGTGATAAGGACCGTGATAAGGACAGAGAGCAGAGCGTGGGGCGGCAGGGAGGGGCTCTGCACAGGCTCCTCCTCCATCCTCTGCCCCAGGGGGAGGGGAGTGGCCGGCAGGCCCCCAGGCAGGTGACTGGTGGACCCCCCTCCCTCTCCTGGAAACACCTGGGGTGCCCCGCCTGGCACCTCAGGCAGGGGTGGCAAAGGCTGCCCCAGTGAGATCAGCAGCCGCAGAGGGGAGAGGCTAGAAGTCCCCCGGCAGGACACCCCGCAGCTGCCACCCTGGGCCTGCTGGCGCTGGCGTGCCGTCAGCAAAGAGCAACAGCAAGGAGCAACAGCGGGGAAGAAAGCTTAGCCGAGGGCGGCAGCACGGAGGCACCGGGCTAAGCCCCTTCACGCCTGTCCTTGCTCTGCGACAGCTGGCTCTGAAGGCAGCAGGCTGCCAGCTGACGCCCACATGAGTGCCACCGACGCACTGGCTGCAGCTGGCTTATCTCGTCACCAGGACCCTGAGGAGAAGCAACCAGCACACCCATGGCGGGCACAGCAAAACCCACCACACATGTCCACCACCCCCTCTGTCCACCCTCAGAAAACTGGAGCCAGAAAGGGGCTCCGCAGTGATGCAGCCCGGGATGGCGCGGGGGCATGAGGCCAGAGAGGGAAGGCGCAGCTCAGGGAGACAGGGCGTCTGCCACCCAGGGCCCTCTCCCCAGCCCTGTGCTCCAGCCCCTCCGGTCAGCGGCAGGCCCTCTCCCATCACGCCTCCGGACTCAGCCCCAGGTGCCTCCTCAGTAAAACGGGGGTCAAATGACAGAACCCCACGAGGACATGGAATGGCTTAAAGGAAGATGCTGAGTGTCTGGGTGGGCAGTAGGCACCCGGTAAATGGCAGCAGGGGTAGGGCACGTGGGGCCACTTCCCCGGCTCAGGTGCATGCAAGCACACGTGCGTCCTGAGGTCCAGCCATCAGACAGGCAGGTAAAGGCCTCCCTGGCCTGCGTCCACCCGGAGCAGCCGGCAGTGGCTGAGAAACTCTGGGGAAGCACGGCTATGGGCGTCACCTCCCCACCTCCAGCCACCAAGAGGGCAGCAGGCCACCCTGGCCCACACTCAGAGGGAGAGAGCGAGGACAGGAGCCAACTCCTCTCCTTCCGCCCCACCCAGCTCCGGCAGGCCTTCGGCAAAGGTGCACCCAGCTGCCTCGAGGGGAGCGCCTCCAGGACTCCTGTCGGAAGTGCTGCCACACCGAGGCGTTCCAGGCAGGTGAGGCAACCAGCAAGGCCCCGGGCAGCTGGCTGCTGCTGGGGAAACTGGGCGAGTTTCCAAGGGGGCCCTCCAGCTCTGTTTCACAAAGCACGGGGCCAAGGGGCGGAGGCTAGGGGAGCCCAGGCCAGGACCCTGCCTGACGGGAGCCAAGGGCCGCCCTCACCGGATTGTTCACTACAGGCCAGATGCCACACGGGCAAGTCTGTGCTTCATCTCACGTGTAGGACCCCGCTTTACCAGACCAGGAGATGGAGCCCAGAAGATTAAGTGACTGCAAGGTCATGGGGCCAGGCTCCACCCAGACCTCAGAGAGCATGCTGCCCACATCCCCCCGGGCCCTGACTGGGCGGCAGTGGCGCTGGGACAGCTCAGTGCTCCTCCCTGCTTGGCACTGAGAACCAGGGCTCCAGCCGAGGCACCCGCGCCCAGCTCTGCCCAAACAAGGCTCTCCTCCACACCACCGCCTCTCACGTTTCCTGAAAGGTACCCCACCCCAACCCCACCCCCCAGGGCAGTGAACTGTGCTTGCTGATCCCTGGAGAAACCAAGTTGGTCTCTGTGCCCTACAATGGGCACGTCATCACCCCTAACGACAGCTGCTTTCTCATTGGCCTGGGACGCCTCAGCCACCCCGCCGGGCTTCCTAAGGCCAGGCATGGCCATGCCCCTGACCCTGGCCCTAGCACCCAACACACACCCTGCAGAGCCTGGAAAGGCTCAGACCAGAGGCCTGGGAAGAAGGCGACATCACAGAGCCAGGTGGGGCCTGCTTGTGCAAAGCGCTGGGCTTGATCAGAGAGCAAATGGTGTTGAGCACACGTCACGCAGCCTGGCACTCCGCCGCAGCCCAAAACAAGGCCTTCCAGTCACTCCGGAGCAGCAGCTGAATGTCACAGATGCTAGGGCCACATCTCCAGGCCAACCAGTTCCCCAGGGAGCAGAGGAAGGGCTGGGGTAGGGGTTCCATGAGGGACACACAGATGTCCCTGGGCGATTCTCGATGAAAACAAACCCAGGGTCGCCTGGGGTCATCATCACAACACCCACGCGGCCTGCTGTGCCCAGCGCCACCAGCCAGTCGCACTCAGCTTTGTGCACAGAGTGACAGGGCCCCCCCAGCCACGAGGCCTCCCTTCGGGTTCTTGCTAAGCCTGAGCCCACCATGTGACCGCTCAGATCAACATTTGTGAGACCCCCGGCTGCAGACGAGTGACTGGTCAAGTCTAGGGGACAGAGAAGAGCTCCCTGGTCGACAGAGATCAAACCCCTGACTGGGCACTGAATGTCCCCGAAGGCGGTAACGGACCTGCCAGCAACGCCAGAGCACTGGTATGTGAGCCGGCGCTCGCCAATCTTTGCAGAGACCTCCGGGAACTGCTGCAAACTGTCCTCTCCTGGGAAGGATGAGTCTTTATTCCAAGATTATGCAGCTTTTTTTTAAAAAAAATTCATGTACTTCCTATTCTGAGAGGACGGTGACCATAGATGGTCATTAAAAAAAAGTCTTTGCTTGCTAAAATTAAAAGTTAGCAACCTACGTCTGGCACCAAGATTAAAAAGATAAATTAAAATTCCAGCTCCATGAGACTTGAAAGCCTGGCACCCGTCGGGCTGCGCTTCCACTTCAGGATGAGCCCAGTGGGACAAAAACGGTCTCTCATGATGAGTCAGTCCCCAGCACGCGCTCACTTTAAGGAGCCTGCTCTCCAGCGCTGGCAGCCCAGGCTCTCCGACTCTGGGGGGCGGGGGGTGGGGGGGTAGCCAGGTTAGCCAGGTTAGGAGGATTTCCGGTAGGTTTCGGTAACGACTCCTACCTGGCTCTGGCTGGCCTCGGGAGCCCCTCCCAGCCTCTTCTGCATGTTAATTCTGACAACAGAACAGATTTCCTCCCTCCTGGGCGTGCGGTGGCTCTGAAATGGGACTCCCACTCCCAAATGCTCCCAGGCTCCGGGAGGGGGCGATCAGCTGCACACACCGAGCGGAGGGGGAGGGGGAGGCTTGGAGCGAGATGCAAATACCACCCGGAAGGGAGCCAGCTCTGAAATCAAAGTGCTGCCCCCGCCCCCAGCCTGTCACATGTCACCCATGTCGGCCATGGAGAGAAGCTGAGCCGCCACCGACTGGAGGATTGCTCCACAGCGCACCCCGCAGGGGCTCTGGGCAGCCAGCCCGGGACCCTCGGCAGCCCTCACCTTGGGGGTCAGCCTTCTTGAACGCGTTGCCTGCGTCCACAAAGCAGGTGGCTGCATCGTGCTTGCTCTGGAGCTGCAGGTGCAGCTGGGCTGCCTGGCAGAAAGCGTTTCCGGCAGCTGCAACAGAGAAGAGTGACCCTGGCTGGGCGGGGCTCCATGCTCTGTAAGCCCCTCAGACACTGCCTGGGAGGTGGGCGAGCTCTTGAGAATGTGGCAAGGGCCCCCGAGACAGGAAGACACTGGCCTCAACCTCAGGCCTCCTGACCCCAGCAGTGCCCCACTGGGAGTCTCAAACCACAGGGCTGGGAGCCACCACCCAGAGGCAGAGCCGGAGGGGTGCGGGGAAGAGAGGGGCAATCGAGACTCACCTACACGCTTCCCTGTGCACAGCCCCTTTCCGAGTCCGAGCTTTCTTCCCCCGACTCCCATCTCTTCCTGTCTAGCTTGCCCCACCCCTCTGCTCCGTCCACATTCTAGTTCCTCCCGCAGTCACTACAAGGCTCGTGGGCAAGGCACTAGGGGGGACACAGAGTGTCCGCTGCCCCCAGGAGCTTCATGTCCAGAAAGGGCAACAGGATGTGGGCACCAAGGGCTTGAGTATGTGGGGATAGGAGCCCATGGCCGGAGCAGAGGGCAGTGGAGGCCACAGCTGAAGGCCACTCTGTGCTGTACTGGCTGCACACTGGCACCTTCCACAGGTCCCAAGCCACTCTGTTCACGCATCTCCAACCCTAAAGTGCCTTGCAGGAGACAGCAGGCTCTCTCCTCGGGGGAGAGGGCCCTGTGCTAACTGGGAGCTCCACAGCCCCCTCCTGCAGCTCCGAGGCTGCTTCCTTCATTCTCCTCCAGCTGGATTCCAGTCAGAGCCCTGGGCTGGGGGAGGACGAGAGGGCCCGCCCTGCAACTTCAGAGAAGCAGGGTCAACAGGCCGCCCGGCTTTCCAGGGCTGCTGTGACGATTCAATTCAACAGTGCGTGCTTGGGGCTTAGCTGAGCGCGCAGTGAAGAGGAGCTGTGATCAATGTGATCACTGGAGCCACTGGAGCACCCCCAGCCCAGAATTCAGACTCTGACGGAAGCACCAGGGAACAGCTTCGGGGGAAACCTGAGATTCTGGATTTAAAGGGAAAGCCCTCGAAGAGCTCATCAATCCACGTGGGTATGTCGGGACTCAATAATCTATTTATGCGTCTCTCCTTTCCGTCCCTCTCTCCAAGGCCCTAGGACCCCAGCTGTAAAACAACCCAGTGAGCTTAACACAGCCAGAGGGCAGGCCAGTGGGTTTCTGCCTGGAGATGCACCAAAGGAGGGGCCGCAGGCTAACGTCCCAGCCAGGCTTTCAGGACGGAAGCTGAGGGAAAGAGGCAAGCGAGCCACGGAGGAGCTCTGCTGGGGGTCACATACCGCTCCAGTTCTTGGCCATTTTGAACATGTTTGCCGCTCTGGCGTAGATCTCGCAGGCTTCCTCCACTTTGGATGAGCCCCTGGGGAAAGAAGGTAAGGAGAAGATGGAGTCTGTGCCAAAGAGAAAGCAACCTTCTGCCCCAGCCCCTCACGATCTCCCTGTGAGGCCAGCTCCCCGCCGGCAGCGGCAGCCCAGGTCTCTGCTCCAGGCTCGAGAGACGCAGTCCAGGGTCCCGCTCCCTCACAGAGGCACGCCTGATGTGGGCTGCCTGGGCGCTCCCTGGGGACGGCTGGGTGGCACTCACTGTGATACCAGCCCTCATATCAGTTCCCCCACACTGAACCCACCGTATATGGGGTTAAAACCAAAGCACTCAGCCCCTGCTTATTCCTCAGCTTCCTGGCCCCAGAACCCACTGTACCCCATGGAGACAAACGGCCAGGGACAGCCACCTGCATTCATTATCTCCTCCTCCTCCCCCTTACAAGCAGCCCCCTCAGGCTGGTAGTAAAGCTCCAACCAGAAAGGCCGTATGCTCCCCCTCCCCTACCTAAAAACCCCAATAAAAACCCTACCTTTTAGCTTTTCGGGGTGTTAGGGATTTCAGCGTTAGCTGCCCTCTCTCCTTGCTCAGGACTGTGCAATAATAAAATTCCTACTTTCTTCCACTACACCCGGTGTCAGAGATTGGCTTGCTGTGCAACAGGTGAGCAAACTCACTTCAGGTTCCATATTTGGTGACCCAGGTGGGACAACGTCCTAAGTGGACGTCTCGCCTGTGGCACACCGGCCTCTGGCTAAAGGCCTCTCTTGGAAGCTGTCCTGCAGCTGCCTGAGCCCCTGGTCTCAGGGACAGCCCCAAGTGACTGGCTGCTGACTGGATGTGGTTGGCCCACAGTGCTTTTGCTGTGGTGGTGGAAGAAACTAGGTTCAGGATCCAGGAAGAGATCTCTTGTAAGTCGCTGGTAGTTTTTGTTTTCGTCCTTGTGCTAACCTTTTCCAGCAGGACCAGCTGGAAATAATGGGTACCTGGCAGCCCTCTGGGCTCTGTTTGCTTTGAAGTTGCAACGCCCCGGCCAGATTTTGGGAAGTCCCCTGGGTGTGCACACCGAGGTCCCTTGTCCTTGCTCATTTGGGAAGATCTCTGTGGCGGATCTTCATTTGTTGGGTGCCCCCCGAGTGTAGGAAACGGACTAGGCTGGGACTGGAAGCACTTTGGTTTTTGGTTTTGGTTTTGGTCTTTGTTTTGGCTTCTCTTTGTGGCTGAGGGTTTTTGGCAAAGTTCGCTTGTTTGGTATTTGTTGTTGTCTGTCTGTTTGTCCTTTTAAAAGTGTTAACATGGGAGGTGCTGCGTCTATTCCACCTAAGAGCCTGTTGGGAAAAACTCTGGCTGACTGGTCGGCCTGTAGTTATAAGCCAATGTCTAAAGAGGGATGACGTTCCTTTCTAACACCACGCGGCCACAATATTCTTTAGACTCCAGAGGAAAAAAAAATGGCCTAAAAATGGATCCGTAAGTGGGGAAACTTTTCAGAGAGCTCTCAAAAACAGCTGTTTTATTGGTACCTATGAAAAGACCAAATTAAAAGGAAACTACAATGACTAGTCTCAAACACTTAACCCAACTTGGGGTCTCAGCTTCTTCTCGTGGCCTTACAGACGCTAATGCAAACATTATGTTAACAAAGAGAAATGAGAAAGAGAAGAGCAACAGGACTCATTCCAACAAGATGGAAATCTTCAGCTAGTTATTAAAAACAGAAACAGGATAAATGGAACAGACATGAAAAATGTTAAAACAAAGGTTTTGATAAAACACTGCCCAAGGGTGGATGGCCCCCCAACATGAAAGGACAGCAGACAGGCCTGTTCTACTCCCCTCAGTTTGAAAAAATTAAAAAGCCTGAAGGCAGAAATCACAGTGACAAACCTGACCAACAATTGTGTGGGGCAACAATTAGGCTACTAAGGTTGATGAGACTATAAAAATTAAAGTTTTTGAGCTCATATTATATAAAGAGGTTATGTCAACTGTGCCTGAGTGTTTTTTGGAAATGGATGTCATGCCTGGCTACAAAATGCTTCCCGTACACAGTATCATAATACTGCAACTTGTTAATGGGGTTCTAATATAAGTTATCATTACAGGCATAAGTGTTGACAAAATTAAGATAAAGTTTTGTAAAAATTGATATACTTAAATGGGGCACTTTCAGTTTACCCCAACTGATGTATTTACAGATGTAATTGGAAAAGCCAGCTACAACAATGGGAAGCCTATTTTAATCTTTTGAGGCTTCTAAATAAAATCAGGAATACGTTACAGCCTCTTTAAAAGAAAATAACCAATTAAACATGCCAGCAGGTGAAACCAAATCTGTGGCTTCTCTCTCCTCTCTGTGGAGCTTCCCAGCAAGCTGAGCTCCACTTCAACTCCCCCAAAATTCCTGACCTAAAATTAAGCAAGTAAAAATAAGTAAACTTTTGAGGTAATTTAAAATTGTAATGGCCATTCTGGGGAGCCTCTGTTTTGGGTGAGTCCACCTTGAGGTCACCCTTAAAAGAGTGGATTCAAAATCTCTCAGAATGGAATGCAGTCTTTGATTAACACACAGAAACTTCTGAAACACAAACTTATTTAACATGATATAGAATACACTTTGGTACATGAAAGCCTGTTTAAGTTTGCTGGTTTGATTTAAATAGGCACGTCCTCAAAGTTACCAGTGTTGGATACGATGCAGACACACAGCCTGGGTTTACCGGTCCAACGAGCTCACGTCATCTCTGTGACAAAATTTATCAGCAAGAGTAATGACTCAGTATAACAGCTAATTTTGTTTGCTGTCTCAGGAGGTTTTTGTAGACGATCTAAATATGATTGCTAAAGACCGGTAAACTAAACAAATGTAAAACGATAAAAGTTTTTGGAAAAACTTTATAACAATAATTACATATTATGGTGTATGTACTTAAAACAGCTTAAAATGATGGTTAACTACTTTAATGTCACACGAAGTTTTTAAGAGTAATTTAACCATAATTGTTAAAACTGGGTAAGAGTTTTTTTTTTTTTTTATTAAAGATTGGCATCTGGGCTAACAACTGTTGCCAATCTTTTTAATTTTTTTTTTTCTGCTTTATCTCCCCCAACCCCGCTGTGTACATAGTTGTATATCTTAGTTGCAGGTCCTTCTAGTTGTGGGATGTGGGATGCCACCTCAACGTGGCCTGACGAGCAGTGCCATGTCCGCGCCCAGGATCCGAACCCTGGGCCAGCGCAGCAGAGCGTGCAAACTTAACCACTCAGCCACAGAGCTGGCCCCTGGGTAAGAGTTTTTAAGTACAATAATTATGTTTCATAGTCTGCATACTTAAAAAACAGTTTCCAAAATCTTTTTGGAAACAAACTTTATAGCTTTACTAAGTTAAATAATAACAGTTGATTGGGTATCTAGGTCATTTCCACATAAGATAAAATATTAAAGGTTAACTACTAAGCATAGATTTGTCTGCCTTTGGTTTCTTATCTCAAAGAAACTGAAAAGTGCTTATGTTTATTGATAAACGTGTTTTATGTAGGCTGAGGAATTTTCTATGAGAAAACAGATATTTCTAAAAGGTCTGTATACAAGGAAAGTAAAATATATGTTTTCAAGTAAAAAAGGTATAAAGAGTGGAAATATTTTTGTTTCTTGAGTTAAGAAAGATAAATTTGTCCTAAAGTACCAAGACAAATTCTGAATGTAAAAAATAAGTAGCAAAAGCTTTGTGAAAGTAAAACCCTACAGAGTTTTATGTATAGTCAAGTTGGCTGAGACTGAAATAAATTTATAAAGTCCATAAGTTTCAATATCAAAAGTAAGCTGGTGCAAAATCAAAATTTGGTTTTCTTGCCCAGAAGGATAATATTTTTAAACTTTTGGTGTGTTCTTAACAAAGAGGTTATAAAAGATTTTTCTTCGCCTTTTAATGTTTTTGACAAGCTCCCCCCAACAAATATTCAAGTCCTGAATAAAGGCTTTCTTTTGACCTGGAAGAGGAGGGAGAGTTTCTCTGGGGATTTTCAGAGGCCCCTGGGACTTCAGAGAGAAACTTCCTCTCTTCCTACAAAAAAAGAAAGCTAAGCTAACTAGGCTTATTCAGTATATTAGATTACATGGAAAGCATTGTCAAATAAGTAATAATAAACTTTCTTAAATGGTATTATGTGGATGAGTGTTATTAAGTATATCTAAAATTCTGATCTGTTCTGATTGTCAGCCAAGATTCTGGTTATTATCTCAAAGTATTATATGTCACAAGAATGGTCAAGTGTCCTTGTCAATTACTATTTTTGAATGTCTTATTTACAGACAGTTGTTTTACTCTGATGTTTTTGTAAACATGTCTCATCTTCAGAGAAATTCATGGAAAGGACTCTGATGCTCTAGAACACAGGTTTCTGATAAACTTTCAGATTATAAAACTGAACTGGGTAGGAAATTACAGAACTCTAACAGATAAACTGATGACTTCATGAAACTGCTGACAGAAGATTAAGATCGAGAACCAACTACCCGGGACTAAATGAACTGATGAGGATGATTTATAATTTTTACAACTTTTGCTTGAAATACAATTGATTTTTTAAAGGGTTTTTTTTTTTCAGATTTAGAAAACTTTTTTCTCTATTCTCTTGAGGAACTATGATTTATAGCAATTTGTAAAAAAATTGAAACGCTTGTCTTTTTCTCCCTGTATTATCCCTCCAAAATGTAAAAACTCCTGATCAGTAAGGATTCTCATTCTCGTGGCAATATGGTTGTCTGCATAAGTTCAATAAGAATCTGTTCTTCTAACAGGACACAATTGGAAACACTGGTTATATTACCAAGGCTTTGACTGGAATGTTATATTTGAGGAAAACATACTAGGCTAGGATATGACCAGACGGCTTTTGAGGAACGAAGGTTGACTTTCCTTTGAAGTTCATCTGAGATTTCCTATAAAGGGTTCCAGAAAAGCAGATTCAAAAGAGCCTATATAATCGATTATTCTTGCTGTACTTACGTAAATAATTATGTCAAATTTATTAAAACTAGACTTATTTTGCAAACCATTTAGCCTTAATTTGGCTATGTTTAGTCAAATTGAGGGTGATTTTAGAGGAAAAAAATTATGTTTCAATAAAAACTATAGGACACATTCAGGATACTGGATTCTAGTTCTGTAACTGAGGGTTTGTTTTATATCTGTTAACTGGACTGGATCCTGACTTCTTCTAGTTTCCTGAAACATCTGGCTACAAACCGCAAAACTACCAGTTCCAGGTTTTTTCCATCATTTTCATTTGGGATCACTGAAAACTAACCCAGCCTTTCTTCCCCAGAAGTCTTGCAGATTGAAGCTGGAGGATTTAACATAAACTTGAGACACCCCGTCTACTGCTGCATAAGTTGCTCAGAGAGCTACCTGAGTGCCTGATGACACCATCAGAGACATTTCAAACGGCAAAAGATGCTTCAACCCTGACTCCTAGGAAGCTTCTTGACTGGCTGCCCCCTGGACTCAAGACCTAGTTCATAATTTGCTCCAACCATTAACCTTGTCTTTCTGCTTTTGTTTCTCCAGATGAAAAAAAAAAAAAAGTTGTTTAAGGAAGATTAGCCCTGACCTAACATCTGCTGCCAATCCTCCTCTTCTTGCTGAGGAAGACTGGCCCTGAGCTAACATCTGTGCCCATCTTCCTCCACTTTATATGTGGGGCGCCTACCACAGTATGGCTTGCCAAGCAGTGCCATGTCCGCACCCGGGATCCGAACTGACGACCCCCAGGCCGCTGAAGTGGAACATGCAAACATAACCACTGTGCTACCAGGCCAGCCCCAAGATAAACTTCTTATTAAACATCTGGTTACTTACTTACACAATATGAATCTACCTTTGGGAGCCTACCTGCATCACTACCTTGTTAGAAGACCGGTTCAAGGAGATGGAAGAACCTGCGCCCCAATTCAGCAGGAAGTACCTAGATTGGTCACCCCAAATCCCTCAAGAATGAGGCATGAACATAAAATGGGGGGGGGGGGGATTGATACTGGCCCTCATATCAGTTCCCCTACACTGGACCTAGCATGTATGGGGTTAAAACCAAAGCACTCAGCCCCTGCTTACTCCTCAGCTTCCTGGCTCCAGAAGCCACTATACCCCATGGTGACAAACGGCCACGGACAGGTCACCTGGATTCATTATCTCCTCCTACTCCTCTCTTCAAGCAGCCTCCCCAGGCTGGTGGGAAAGCTCCAACCAGCAAGGCCATATGCTCCCCCTCCCCTACCTAAAACCCCCAATAACAACCCTTCCTTTTAGCTTTTTGTGGCATTTGGGATTTCAGTGGTAACTGCCCTCTCTCCTTGCTCAGCACTGTGCAATAATACAATTCCTACTTTCTTCCACTACACCTAGTGTCAGAGACTGGCTTGCTGCGCAACAAGTGAGCAAACTCCCTGCAGGTTTGATATCAACCACGGGGCCTTTCTGGCCTCCTGATGGGGCCTGCCTCTCAGAACTTCTTCCACTTCCTGTCCAGGGTGCTCTGTGACCACTGGTTCCCAGGCTTTCTGCAAATCCTTTCCCTAAGAAACCGCAAAACATTCTGGGGGAAGAGCCCCACCTGGGGCACCTTGTCCCTTCCCCAACACCTTAATCCTGTGCCTTGCACACTGCCGTTGTTCAAAGAAGATCTCTCAGCACTGAAAGTATGTCATTGCCAATTCAGGACCGGACACATACATTATAATACAGACACACAGAGAAATTCTATTTTAAAATGTGTACACAAAAGTCCCCATTTATGTTAAAACAAAAAAAGCTGAGAAGAGAAATGTATATGTTCATATAAACATAGAATATTTCCAGAAAAATACACAAGAAACTGGTTACAGCATTTTTCTCTATGGTAGGGTCTGCAGAACTGGAGGCCAGGTTTGAGAGACAGACTTACACCCCTTGTTTGTACTGTCTGAATTTTTTTAATCATCTGCACGTTCTAGCTATTCAAGAAAAAATATATATATATTTTAAATGTTAGGATGTGTATTGTGTCCTGTGGTCCTGCAATGAATTACATTTCTAGCAATTTATCCTAAGAAACTAATCAGAGAAGCTACAAGGATGTTCAGCACAGCATTATTTAAAATGGTGAAACCACCCTCAAAAACTTATTGTTCAGGGGCCGGCCTGGTGGTGCAGCAGCTAAGTTCGCCCACTCTGCTTTGGTGGCCCAGGCTTGCTGGTTCAGATCCCGGGCGTGGACCTAGCACCGCTCATCAAGCCATGCTGTGGCGGCGTCCCACATACAAAACAGAGAAGACTGGCACAGATGCTAGCTCAGGGACAATCTTCCTCACCAAAACAAACAAAAACAAACCTACAGTGCAACAGCTGGGGCCTGGGATACACAGAGTAGTGCATTTTTAAAAAAATAAAGAGCACCCTGTTCGGGCAGCTTTACCCTGGCTTCCCAACCCCCAAGCAGAGCATAAGAACTCTTCCAGAATTGGGGGACCCTTTGTTATCACCTCAGCAGGAGTCCCTGCCACATCCTTCTGTCCTTCCGCCTCCAATAATCTAACCAGGCTCAGCCCACGAGGTCTGTGGTCTCTGCAACTGTTCAAACTCCCGTCGCCCACAGAACCAGGAGAGCAAAACCCACACGCAGGAGTCCCATCAAGAGGACTGGCAGACTCTCTCTTCACTGACATCAACCCGCGTTTTGTTTTGAAGGAAGAAAACAGGGGAGTATGTCCCAATTACAAGCCACATGAATGATCTTCACCGTCCTACCCCTCCCCCTGGTTTCAATTGGCCCTGGAAACTCGCCAACATGGCTGCCGAGGGCCTCTGGTGTGACTCTGGGCGCTGTGTTCCAGGGGCCTCTGGTGTGACTCTGGGCGCTGAGTTCCAAGGGCCGCTGGTGTGACTCTGGGCGCTGCACTCTGGGGGCCTCTGGTGTGACTCTGGGTGCTGTGTTCCCGGGGCCTCTGGTGTGACTCTGGGCGCTGTGTTCTCAGCACTCCTTCACTCTGGAATCACACCAGAGCCCCAGAGCAACCCTCCCTGCAGATTCCACTCAACAGTTCCGAGTGAGGCCCGGAGCCAGGATTCTTAATGGTTTCTTTCCCCTCCTGAAAGCCCTAGTACATAGTTGTATATTCTAGTTGTAGGTCCTTCTAGTTCTTCTATATGAGCCACCATAGCATGGCTCCTGACAGATGAGTGGTGTGGTTCCACGACCAGGAACTGAACCCAGGCCACCAAAGTGGAGCGCACTCAACTTAATCACTGGGTCATCAGGGCTGGCTCTGGAATCAGGAGTCTTAACAATAGTCCCAGACGACTCAGAAGATCAGGTGAGTCTGGGAGGGAAAACGCTGACCTAGTCCCCCTGCCCCTCCTCCCCCCAGGGCTGGCGGGCTGGGCCTGGAATCCCAGGCTCCTGAATCCACATCACATCCAGAAAAGTCTGGACGTCTACCTCTGCCTGTGGGGGCTGCGCTGACGCTGTCTCCCCAGCCCTCTGCTGCCCCCAGCAAGTGACACTGAGCAACGAGCTCCTCTCACACTCGCCCTGCTGGGTGCCCCAGTCTTCCCTCCACAGACCTCACCCCGGCTGGCACAACACACCCTGCACCCACGGCCCCTTGTGGAGTGACTTCTGCAGAACCCGCTCCTGGCCGTGGAGAGGGGAGGAACTGTCACAAGCTTCTGGCAGCAGAGGTTTCAGAAGGCTCCCTTGGGGCCAGGCCGGTGGGCCTTCTCTGGACTGTTCTCTTAAGGGAGCCGGGCGCACACACAGACCACAATCACAGGTCTGCCCGCCCCATGGGTCCCCTAGCACAGCCTTCCCTTCTTTGTGGGTGCGCTTCAGTGCTGCCCAGACCCAGAAGTTCTCTGACAGAGCTCAGGCTCCTGGATGGGCACAAAGCCTGTGTCACCGACAGGCCCAAGGTGGGGTGATCAACAATGAGCAGTCAGCCCCAGCTGGTTTGCTTCAGCTCAGTGGGTCCGCGTGGCCACAACACAAAGCCTGCTGGCTGTCGGGCTGGAACTCCAGGGTCCCAGACAAAGCCGGAGCAGCCCTGCACTGGTCAGCGCTTCTAACGGCGGGGTGGAAAAGCCAGAGGGATTAACGTCCGCTCAGGCCTCTGGGCCTGCCTCCTCCTGCTGTGCAACGCTTGGGTCCCGGCCATTTTCTTGGCCAGGCGATGACAGGGGAGGCAATCTCTGGAGCCCCAGCCTCCTCTTTTAGAGATGGAGGTGGAGTCCCCACAGGGGGAAAGTGACTTGCCTGGGGTCACTGGCAGATCCTGAAGGAGAAGCCATCCGCAGGGCCGTTTATTCATCTGGGGAACAAATACCTGAGTATTTATACATGCCAGGCACTGCAGACAACGGCAAGAAACAAAGGAGAAGGCCTGGCCCTGGCAGCCAGGGAACCAGCACCCCATCCAGAGGGGTTAAGCTCTCGCGGGACTGGGGCGGAGGGCTCCTCTGGACGGGCAGGTCAGGGAAAGCCACTGCGAGGACGTGAGACTGGAGCTCAGCCCCAGTGATGACTATGGAAAGAGGGGAGAGCAGTCCAGGCAGCAGTCACAGCATGCACAGAGGTCTTGAGGCAGGAACAGGCCTGGCCAGTTCGCCAGGATGGCTGCGGTGCAGGGAGGGGCAGGCGGTGAGGCTGGAGGCCAGGAGAAGGGTTTAGGCCCTATTCTGCTGTAACAGGATAGTTCTGGCAGGGAAAGAGTGACCAGAAGGAAGGCGTGCCCAGCTCCACAGCTCTGCCACACTGACCCACCTGGTACATCTGCCTGGTTTACCACAGGGCTTATCGCCCAGCTCAGATCAGCTCATGTCGCTCATCTAAGGGTGGCCTCCCAGAGGCCAAAACCCACAAATCCCCCGAGGGGGAGAAACCAGGCCTTCTCCCTCTGACTCCTGCATAAGGAACGAGAGCTGGGCCAGCCTCCTCTAAGAACTGGGGTGGCAGCGTGAGCCACAGCTGACTGGCCCGCCCCCACGCTGCCTCTGCTTCGCTCTCCCCATCCCACGGCTCCGAGCCATGCTGGGAATAGAGGGAACTGGTTCGGGCCGGCCTGGTGCAGGGCTGTCTATAATTATCGCTCAGCTGTGCTTTCTCCCCCTCCCCAGGCGGAGGAAGCAGCCTCAGGTCTCCCAGGCGCAGCCACCACCTTCCGGGGCCTGCCATATGGAGGGGAGCGAGCGGAGCCAGGAAGGCACAGCCGGCCCGGTGGGACTCAGGCCAGGGGAGGTCTGCAGGGAGAGTCTCAGCCTCCCGCCCTCTTTCCTCCATCCCCTGGGCACCTCCTGGCTCCCAAACACGCCTCCACCCCACCTGCAGGCTCCCAGGGACTTCAGAGGGCAGGACAGATGGAGTCACTCCCACCTGAGGCCCTCAGACTCCCCAGCCCTCCTGCCCCTCGTCCTCGCTGCCCGTCGGTCCCGGCAGCACCCGGGCGGGCAGAATGCCTGCTCTCAGAGGCTATGCTCCGTCACTCCTCCCTACGCCTGAAGGGGCACAGGGTACCACCCCGCTTCACAGAGGAGGAAGCTGGGGCTCAGACGGATTGAGGGGCTCGCCCAAGCTCACGCTGCCAGGAAGCAGCAGGGCCAGAAACAGGCCTCAGGCCCTGGGCATCAGCCCTCCCTTCCCTCTCACTCGGTCAGTGACCTGGGAGCCTTCTGTCCCTGAGTCCCAGAGTCTTCTGGAAAATGGAGGCTTCCAAGGGTCCCTGCCTGCTCTCGCCTCTCCTGCAGACCGAACAGCCAGTGCTGCTCAGGTTTACCCGTGCTCTGGGCTGCAGGCCTGCTGAGCGGCCCCTAGCAGGGGAGGATTCACTCAGCCGGCCCCCACAGCCCAGCCCCCTGCAGAGCTGCAGGCAGCAGGAACTCCAGAGAGCACGAAGGTCCACGCATAGTGAGCAGCTGGCCATCAGCCTGCTCCTCTGCTGACTGCCCCAGCCGCAGGAGCCACAGCAGGGGGCCTCGGCCTCCCTCCCGCACGCGCGGCCTGCAAGCGCTAAGCCACTTGCGGCCTCCTCCACGCCTGACGGTATGGGCTCCTGCAGGGCAGAGCCCACAGGCCCCAGGGACAACAAAAGGACACGGCTTTACAAGCTAACTTCCCAGCTCTGAAACTGTCCCAGGACACTCGTGACATGCCTGTATGGGCAAGGGGTAGAGAGAGAATGGACTTGGGGGCCGAGTGACCTCGGCTGGGATCAGTCTAGGCACTCTGCTGACCGTGTGACCTCGAGCGAGCAATCTCTGAGCCTCGATTCCTCTCCCTGGAAGATGGAGAGGAGGAAGCTGACCCGGGAGCTCTCTGTGGGATTAGAGGTGACGTGCGTGCAATACCTGGCACGAGTGCAGCCCGGAGCAGGTGCTCAAACGGCTGCTATTACAGGAAGGAGGAGAAACACGCTCCAAGGGCTGCCAGCCACCTGGCGAAGGGAATTCTCGAGTCACGTGGGGCAGTGGAAAAGTCTCAGCCCGTAGGCAGGCAGGCAGGCCTGCATTCAAGCACCTGCTCACGGTCGCCAGCCCGGGGTCCTCATGTGTAACCGGGGAGGAGACGCCCCGCCTGGCAGAGCATCTCTCCAGGTAGCGCCTGGGAGAGCCTGGCACACGGCAAAGGAGAGCATTGCTCGCATCAGGCTCAGAGAGAGCCGAGCCTGGAAATGTGTGCCCCCTTCACCATCTCGGCGTGGGCTTCACCTCCCGCACCCCCAGATCAGCTCAGTGTCGCCCCGCCCCCTCCAGTTTCCACAGAGCCCTGGGCCTCCCGCCTCCCCCAGCCCTTACCACATCAGGCTGATAGTTCTTATCTCTGGCCATTGCCCTCCCGCCTGTAAGTGCAAAGGCGGGGCCCGCGCCCTCTGCACCCCAGTGGGATCACTTCATCCCAGCCTAGGAGCTGCACGTTTCTCTTTCGTAAAAGATGTTTCAGAGAGACTCGTGCCTCTCAAAACGTCTGCATGAGGAGGCGGCAAACCCCCGTCCCGTGAGACGCGCAGAACCCCTGGACTGCAGTGAAATGATGCCCGGGCTACCCAGAAACCTTGCGTGCCCTCAGGAGAGACTCCACCCCGACACTGGGCAAGATGTGCCAGGTTCCAGCTGTGTACGTGGGAGTTGGCAGGGCACTGGGAATGGCCGCAAGGCCCGCTGGAGGGGCACTGGGGGTCTCGCGGCTCTGCGGCTGGAAGGCGGTCTGGAAGCTGTCACTGCCACTGCAGGCTCAGCTCCGGGCCCAGGCGGGTCAGTACAGGGACCCTCCCTGACCTTGGCAGCACTCCTTCCCTCAGGAAAGAAAGCCGGGTTCCAGGCTCCTGGGGGCCACTGGGGCTAGAGATGGTTCAAACAGGAACTCATCTGTCAACATTTGACCTTTAGGATCCTTCTGTAGGCATAAAGGACACGCGGCCATCTTTCTCTCTCCAGGCCTCCAGCTCCACTTCCAATAACAATACCTAATAACAATACCTAATAACAATAATAGTAAGCACTTAATAAGCACTTACCAGGGCCAGGCACGGTGCTCCGCCCACTGCACCAGCACAAGCTCATTTACTCCTTAGAATAATCCTAACAAGTAGGGATTACTATGACTTTGATTTCCCAGATGAAGAAACTTCCTACGCCTGGCGGTATCGGGGTGGAGAGAAGTTCTTACTTTGGATTTGGGGGACAGGGTGAGGGTGAGCCATCAGGGAGGAGGAAAAGCCCAGGGAGCTGCTCAGAATGTGCACAGTCCCAATGCGGGGGGTGGCGGGGTTGGGGGGGGGTTTGAGGGGGAGGAGGGAGCAGGAGCGATGTACAGGAGCGCTGATCCGCTAACTGGCCGGCACCGCCTCCCTCGCAGGCTGCTGGCGCACCAAAGCCCCCTAGCGTCTGGCAGCCCAGAAACACGGAGGAGCAAAGAAGGCCCTAGCCTCCGAGGACACGGGGCTGCCCCGGATCCCAGGGGGGCTATGCTCCTTGGCCCTCTGGACATGAGCAGCGACCCCTCAACTTGGGATACTGTCATCGCTGAGGTCCCTAAAGCGAGAAGGAGAAGCAGGAGGGACAAGCTGAGTGACACGCCTTCTCCAGTGCCCGGAAGCCATGAGGGCCTTGAGAAATGATGGGTTGTGAAATGCTGAACATGTGCAGCTCCGGAGGAAGGAGGTACCAGGAGTGGTTCCTGCCCATGTCCCCTTGATGTCCTGACCCCTCGATGTTCTCCCAGCTCTCAGACAGACAGGCTCCGGCCAGGGGTCTCCCACCTACATCCCTGCCCTCTCCTCTCACCTTGCTCCCTCCCCTCTCAGCACCATCTGGACTGCTCCCAGAGCTGGAAGGGACCGGGATGAAAACACCTGGTCCTTCTTTCAAAGGTTTGGAGAAAACTGCCATGACGGCGAGGAGGAAAGCAGAATCAGGAGGATGCTCCAACATCCTTCCTAAATGAAGGGCCCAAAAGGGGTCCAAGCCTCAGGGAGAAACTAGTGTGGCTGTGAAACTGCCTTGGCATCAGACAGGCCATCTGGACACAGATCTCCCACTTACTGGGGGACTGGACAAACACACCAAGCTCTCTGAGGCCCCGTCTGTCCAGCGCCACACGGATGCTGTGAGGGTTAAATGTGAGGACGTGGATGAAGTGCCTGGCCCAGGCCTGATCAGAGTCAGGGTGGTGGTGTTAGTGCCATCGAGTGGATTCGGACTCCGAGCACCCCATGGACAGCAGAGCGGAGCCTGCCCGGTCTTTCTGCGCCATCCTCTCCCCTTCCGGCCTCCATCAGACAAGGCTCCATTCTATTCACAGGGTTTTCATGGCCAATTTTTTCGGAAGTGGGTGGCCAGGTCCCTCTTCCTAGTCAGTCTGAGTCTGGAAGCTCCACTGAAACCTGTCCACCGTGGGGGACCCTGCTAGTACATGAAACACCGGGGGCACAGCTTTCAGCATCGCAGCCACCACAGTGTGACAACCAAGAGCCGGGAGGTGTGGTTCCCTGACTGGGAAGGGAACCGGGGCCGAGGCGGTGAGAGCACAGAATCCCAACCATGAGATGAGCAGGGCCGGCTCAGAGTGAGTACTTAATAAACACCCTCTGCTGTTATCACCGTCCTGGCCCTCACTGTCCCCCACACCAGCTGCTGCCGTCCTTCCTGAAAGGCAAAGGGGAAGCCTCCAGGACCGGCCCTGCTAGGCACCGAATGTCTGTGTTTTCCCAAAATTCACGTGTTGAAATCCCAACCTCCGAGGTGAGGGTACGAGGAAGCGGGCCCTTTGCAAGATGATCAGGTCACAAGGGTGGAGATCCCAGAGCTAAGATAGTTCGACACTTCTACCTGTTCCCTCCACGACACAGGGACAGAGCGAGAGGACAGCTGTCCCTGAAGAGGCGGGCCTCACCAGAAACCCAGTCTACTGGCACCATGGTCCTGGACTTTCCAGCCTCCCAAACGGTGAGAAATACATTTCTGCTGTTTCTAAGCCACCAGTCTGTGGCATTTTGTTATGGCAGCCCCAAAAAGACCAAGACAGACCCCCAGTAAGATCCTCAGTGCTCCCAGCACCTCAAGTCCAAGCCCCTCTCCCTAGGCGCTGTGAGACGGCGCCTTGCTCTTGTCCAGCTTCACCCCCTCTTCTGCCCATTCTAAGTTTACACGCTAACACGGAACTTCCTGTCTCAAATGTCACCCACTGAGCTTCACGCATCTGGGCCTTGCTCAAGCTGTCCCCTCCGCCTGGAGCAGTGCTCCCCCACCAGAGGGCACCCCCAGAACTCCTGTTCATCCTCCCAGATGGAGGCCTCTCCCCTGGGAGCCATCGCTGGTCCATCTGGATCTTGGTTCCCCGTCATTCCGGGCTACAGAATTGTTCGCACAATTCCTGCTGCCTGGAATGCTCCCCGAGGCCCTCACTCCCTAGGACCAGGACTGGCTCGTCTTGGGGTTCCCGGGGCCCAGCTCACTCCTCACGAAGGGCCTTCCTCCAGTCCTGCAGCTTCCTCCCAACTCAGGAACCTCCCCCGAATGGCATAATCTAGCCCTTAGTTGCCCTTAACGATTTTGCTTTACTAGTGTTTGGCAAGTGTTAACCTTGCCTTCCTAGCCCAGGAGCACGTCTCGGCGGCTGATTTAGCTGCTCCCTCCCAGCACAGTCCAAGAGGACACTAACCCCCAGTCCAAAGGGACCAGAAACCAAAAACTACCCAGGAAAACCAGCACCGAGAACGGAGCTCTTGGCACCACCCCAAAACACGGCACCTGAACCTCTCCCCTCGTGAAGGAAGCAAAACACGCACCAGCCCTCTCTCCACTCGAGACCCTAAAACAAAACATTCCTCACCCACTCAATGCAATGCAGCAGCCCCAGTGCTTCTCCACACCCGGAATCCTCAGCCACGTGATTCAAGTTCTTTTCCTAAACACTGTCCAACATCAAACAACCAGGGGCGGCTCCATGTCCTCCCCTGGAAAGAACCACCTGCTTCTTCATTTCTCACCACCCTCCGACACCGTCTCTCCTGGCCCTCCGGCCCGCCTCCCAACCCCCTCCGCAGCCTCCTGGCAGACTCTCCCGTCCGCAGCCTTCCCCAGTCTCTGCCTCTCGCTGCTGCCAGACTCCAAGCCGCACCTGCACCACCGTTCTCCCTAACTCTCCACAAAGCCCCCAGTCCCTCTGGGTCTCCGCCAGTCCCAAAGACAGCACAGCCTCTCCAGTCCCCTCCAGCTCTCTGCTTCCTCTGCCCCGAGCCTCAAGCCCTTCCCCTAACCCTACTAAGTTCCCAGGGCCGCGAGTCCCTGTCCCACAACCTTTCAGCTCCTCCCTCCTCGGACCCCTCCTTCCCTGCTCCCCACCAGGTCCGCAGAGGCTCCACACCTGTTTCCTTCCTGGAAGTAGAAGTGATAACAGCTAACACTCGCAGAGCATTACCCGCATGCCAGGCTCAGTTCTAAGCGCTTTACGATCCTAGCATCAAATATCTGAGACAGGTTTTACCAACGATCCCCTCTAACAGGGAAATTAAACAACCCACCCGAGGTCGTGAAGCAGCAGAGCCACTCTTCAAACCTGGGCTTCTGGCACTCCCAAGCCACTAAGAGTCCTCCAAGGTTGGTCACCAGAACGACTTTCACGAGCTAACGTGAACTTGATCTGAAATGTCTACCAGACTGTCGGCTAATTCTGTCTCCCGGCCCCGCGCAGGCCCTAGTCTCAACAGCCGGTCGTCCTGCTCACACGCCCCATCCCTACTCCACGACCACACATTGTGCTTTCTGCCCCTTTGGGTTTCCTCCTCCTCCTTCTCTCCCTCTTATGGCTCCATCTCCTAAACCCAGCCCCCACCCCACCCCAGCCTCCAGCCCCGCAGCGCAGGCCATCTCCCCCGGGAACATCCGCTCAGCTCTCCATCCACTGTAGGGTCTTCCTACACCGATCTCCATCACCCAGGGCCGCGCTCGCCGCGGGCACCTCCCAGTTCATCAACGCGGGCTCACCCAAACCCACCGCCGCCGGCGCCGGGAAGGCCGACGCGTGCGGGAGGCGCCCCTCGGCCCAGGCCCCGCCACGCCCTTCTGGGACCCTTCAGACAGGCCCTCCCGGAGCTCCAAACGCTTCTCGACCCGTCTTCAGCCTTGGGTCCCCTTCCTGCCGAACGACGGTGTCGCCGCGGCCCGGTGTCCTGGGTCCAGGGCCCCCCCAGCCATCTCAGGCCGTCTCTCCCGACACCGCGTCGCCGCAGCCCGGCCCCGGCCCTCCGCCCGGGTCCCCTCCGCTGCCTGGGACGCTGTCCCCTGGTCCCGGCATCCCCTCCGCCCCGACCCCGCCGCCTCGGGCAGTGACTCCGGCGTCCTCCCAGCCTCGCCCCAGCCGCCCCTCGGCGCCGTTCTCACCCAAAGAGGCCCGAGAAGAAGGACTGCGAGTTCTTCACTTTGCGCTCCGCCTCGGCCAGCAGCGCCATGGCCTCCGCTTCCTTCCCGGAGTTGTCCATGGCGGCGGCAGAAGGACTCAAGAGCCGCCAGACCCCGGCCCTCGGAGGACTCAGCGGTGGCCGAGGGGCGCAGACGGGTCGGGGGAGCTTAGCGGGCTGCGTCGACGTCGCACCGTCGCACGCCCCCTGCGGCCCGGCACCACGTGACGCGCGCCGACCAACTAGCGGCCTCGTAGCTCGGCGTGCCCCCCCCCCCGGCCCCGCCCCCGCCTGCCCGGGCGCGCCTCCCCGTGACTCACGGTCTCCAATCGGCGACCCCCTGCCTCGACGCATGCGCACACGTCCGCTTAGGGAGACCCTCTCTCTTCCTGGTGCGCCGTACGACGCCCCACGTGACTCGGCACAAGCCAATGGTAGCTCCCACCGTCAAGGCCCCGCCCAGTGGATGGATCCTTCTCCACCAATCAGCAGCAGCCTCCGGCCCCGGCGGTCGCTCTCCGCGGCGAACTTGGGCCCTAGTCAGCTGACCGCAGGCCGTCACGTGACAGCGCCCGGCCCCTGGCGGAAAGCACGCGCGCCCCGCCCGGGTCTGACAGCTCTTGGCACAGAGCTTCGTCCCCGCCCCGCGCCCGATCGCGCGTCCGCCTCTCGGGAAGGCCTCGGCGGTGAGAAGGGACCGGTCTGCCTTCTCTTCCGCCCTCTGCCGGCAGGCGCTGACACTGGTTTGGTGAGGCCAGGGGAATACTTGAGAGGCGGTGAAAGAAACGGAGAGCGGACGTCCCCTAACTCTGGTTTCATAAAAAATAGCTGGTGGGAGCGTGTTAAAAATTCAGGTTCGAGCAGGCCTAGTGCTCAGATCTTAGTTTTTAGTACCATTCTCCAATAAAAGGAACCAGGGCCCCTCGGATAAATGGCTGGTTTTAGGACTGGGCAGGAAATGACACAAGATGAGCCTGGAGCACCTTGTAGCGCCAGAGCGCTCGCTCGCTCCCTGTGTCACTCACACACACACACGCACACGCACACACACACGCGATGCCGTATGTCAAAGAGACACCCGGGCGAACTGAAAGAGCTCCCAATGGCCAAAGCGGGAACGATCTGAGCAACAAACCAAAGGAGTATTGGATCATAACCCAATGTACAAAATATCCATGAGCCTATGCTGATAGAAATGACTGAATAAATAAATGAGGCAGGATAGACAAATACTCCGTGCAGAAGAATTCCAAATAATTTATGTAAATACTCCACCCTCAAGAAGAAGGTGGAGCGTAACTCTTCACTCCTCAAGTGTGGCCTGTGCACAGTGACTTCCGCCCAGTACAGTGTGAGAAGGGAGGCAGGGAACCAAGTTTACAGGGTAGAAACCTGACGAACTGTCAGCCGGGTGACGGAGGTTAACCGCAGCAGTGGGAAGTCCCGCTGACAGCATGCACCCTCAGTAACGTGAAAATGTCATTTCACCTCTGTGTGCTTTCTCCCAGTCTACTCATGAGAAAAACATCAGATCCCACTTGAGGCACAGTCTTCAAAATACCTGACCACAACTCCTTTAAACAGTCATCAAAAACAAGGAAAGTCTGAGAAACTGTCACAGCCAAGAGGAGTCTAAGGAGATACCACTACTAAATGTAATGTGGTGTCCTGGGTGGGATCCTGGAACAGAAGAGGGACATTAGGTAAAAACTAAGGAAATCGGGATACAGTATGGACTTTAGTTAATAATAATGTATGACTAGTGGCTCATTAATTGTAACAAATGTACCATACTAAGGTAAGATGTTAATAATAGGGGAAACTGGGTGTGGGGAGTGTGGGAATTCTCTGTACCATCTTCCCAATTTTCCCATAAATCTAAAAACTATTCTTCTAAGAAAGCTGCTTTTAAAAACTTTCAGTTCCAGGTCCTACCCACCATGATTCTGATTCTGAAAGTCTGTGGTGGGGTACACGAGCATTTTTTTACAGGACCCCCAGATGATTACGAAGCAGATAATTCCAGGAGTGCCGCTTGGGAAAATGCTGTTATCTGAGGATGGGCTGGGGGTGGAGGTTGGCTTTGGGAGGGTGGTTAATCCCCAAGAAACCTTCGCCCAGCTCTCTTCTGACATTCAGAGACTCTTCTGCACCACCCACTTGTCGTTGCCACTGTACTCTGACCATAGATCAGGTCGGGGGTAAGTCTGGATTACCACAAGCAGTTTCAGTTCCGTGCCCGTCTAAGCAGGACTATTATAAAAGCTTCCCTTTGTTTTAAGCTGTTAAATTTCAGGGTAATTTGTTATGCAGCAATAGATATCTAATATACCACCCAACCCTTCAAGCCAGAGTCTTTCATTTACAGAGTCATCAAGCAGAACCTGTTATTTAGGGTGGGACCCAAAGAGTAACGGCAACAGCATGAGTGCTCGCTGCTCATTACACGGTAGCTACTCGGTTCAGGTGGCTACACCCTGCCAAATACTTAATTTCCATTTTCTCATTCCACAGATAGATAAGGGTAGGCATTTTCCATCCCACTTTACAGAATGAGGAAACTAAGGCTCAGACAGGGAAAGTGACTTGCCCAAGGTCACAAAGAAGAGGAGTCAGAATGTAAATTCTGGTTCATCTGACGCCTGCGCCCTTTCTCTTAACCACAATGCCCCAACGGCTTCAAACTCAACTTCCTCCTCTGCTCCTCCTCCCTCCTGAGCTGGAAGATTTACTTAGCTGAAGTGTGGCCCCTCTGGGAAACCTCGTGACACTAACCCCCCCTTCACCCTGCCGGTCCCTCAGAACACAGCACTCGCTGCTGTAGACACAGTCACACCTCGATGCAATGAGTCCTCTGATGTGTCCCCCTGTTCTCCATCTGAGGTAAGGGCATCTACTCGGCCGCGCAAACCCAAACCTACCACGCCAGCCTTGATCTGTCCTTCCGCGTGACCTGTGACCCATCACTGGGTCTGAGGCTACTTGTAAGATGCGTCCCTAATCCCCGAGTTTCTGTCCCTCTTCACTGCGACCCCAGGCCACGGTCACCCCACCATAAAGCCTTCCATCTACTATGCGGGCCTGCACTCTAGCCTCCTCCAGCCTCCACATGGCAGCCAGGCAGCTCAACGCCCTCCGCTTGCCAGAGTTTGCACTTGGCCACACCACAGCCTGGGATCCAGATCTCCTTCCCTGGCCGTCCACCTACTGCCAGCTGCCACATCCTGTCACTCCCTGGGACTTGGCCCCCGGCTTTATTTTCTTCATGTCTCTTTGTGGCGAACACCAGGTCTGCCTACCCATTTCTGCTTCCTCTTCTCTTCCTGGCCAACAGAATTCCAGTTTTGATCCAGGTGGCCACGGACTTGAGGGGGCACCTGTTTCTTCCCAGTCCTGGAGGCCAATCCTGCGCGTCCAGGATAACTGTGGCCATCTCCTGCCCGCCTGCCGGGGATCGGTTTAGAAAGAGCACGGCCTGCAGCTCCGGCTGCTGAGACCTGAGGGGCCTTCGTCCGGGGGCTACTCCCAGCTCTGCTCATTCTTGAGGAGGGACCCGAGGGAGGGAGGGATGTGTGTCTTCCCCGCACCCCCGAAGGTTTAGATGTTGGTGAGCGAGGAGGGGAGTGTTGCTGCTGCGGCAGCCAACACACCGAGGCTGGCCGCTGCTGGTGGTCCTCGGTTTCCCGGCTCAGCCGCTGCCCACGAGACATCCTGATTGCTAAAACCTGTGCTGACTCTTCTGTTAACAACTTAGGACCAAACGCCTGCCCACGATCGATAGCTAGAATCACCTTCTCACTTATTTATTACTGCCACCTCCCCGCTCCTAACATGGAAACTCCATGAGGACAGGGGTTTGTCCTCTGGCATCACTGTGTCCCCATTGCATGCACCATCTGGCGCATGCCACAGTAGGCCCTTGCTCAATGAGTGAATGGCCCCCAGCTTCTCCAGGGAGGGGACCTGGCTTGCTCGTCTGTTTGGGTCCCGCGAGTGGCAGGGGCTCCAAAGCCTCTGCTGGATCAACAGGCCAGGGAAGCCAGGAGACAGCTGCTCAAGAACCCAATTTAATAAGATTTCCAAGTCGACACGTACAAAAAAAACCTAACAATGTACAAGTCACTGCAAGACTAGGGACTGAATTTGGAATGCAGAGAGACCCCCCAGGTGAGGGGGCCCCAACAGGTTGGAGATCTGAAGGTATTTTCCCACTGATTCTCTATGTCTTGGCTTTATCTAACAAATGGAACCAAACCCTCAAACTGAGCTGAGATTTAAGAGCTCCGCAGATCTAACGTGGTCCCTCCCAGAGCCTCCCTGCCCTGGGAGGAGTGGAATCGAAAGAGGAGGAGAGACTATTAACCTAGAGAGAATGGAGCCTCCGGCACCAGCCGACACAGACTTCACGGTGGTCCGATGACCGTGTGCTTCTCCTGCCTATTTGTGACCAAATGCCTGCCATGTGTGCAAGCTGGGCTGACCAGTGGGGGAGAGTTGGGGTCGGGGAGGGCAGAGGGGTGCCCTAAACACCTTGGAGAGGCTGAAGGGAGATGTGACGTGACAGGGCTGGAGGTCCCCTCCGCGACCGGATGCCTGGCCCGGCTGCCAGCCGGAGTCACCACTGCAGGGGCCCGATGTCAGCCCCGATCTCCTCCTCCTCCTCCTCCCTCAGCTGGAAGGGCTTCACCGGCCACTTCACCCTGACAATGGGCTCCACGTGGTCCTGAAGCCGGTGCCGTTTCATGTGGGCATTTCGACTCTTGATCTTGTCAAACACCCTAGGAGTCAGCCAGGGACAGGAGTCAGAGCAGGGGCAGGCAGGTCGCCCTGAGGGCAACCGCAGGGGGCTGAGGGCAGGCTGGCGTGAGCACTTCGCGGAAAGGGCCGGTACCTCTCACACTCTCGGCAGGGAAAGACGCCCTGGCCCTCCACGCTCCCCGGTGGCTCTGGGGTCCGCTTGGGGCCAGTGTTTGGGCAGGAGTTGAGGATGGACTCCCTCTTGTAGCTCTTGGTCTTTATCTTTAACTCGGAGGGTGGACGGTGGCTGGGTCTCTCCCGAGGGCTGCAAGTGACCTGTAGGGGGCAAAAACAGCGTTAAGGGCAAAAGCCCTTCTAAGGGAGATGCCGGGATCCAGGGCACCGACATCCTCTGCAGGAAAGCCCCTCCCATGGGGCGCCCTCCCCCAGCCGGCGACTTGGATGGGCAGTGGGCCTTGGATCAGCGCTGGACCCCAGACCCCGGACCGTCTACCTTTGCTTCTGTCCTGTCCACCTCATCCGAATCTCTCTTGACTCTCTTTTCCAGCCCGGGAGCTCGGCTGCAGTCAAACTTGATCATTTTCTTCCAGATGTAATAATACTCAACACACTGGGCTACAGTCTTTGTCTGGATCTAGTGAAAGGACACAGAAGCCAGCTGTGGGCAGTGGCTCACAGCATCCACGAGTATCGCAGTGGACCCCAAGTCCCCTCCCCACGGGGCCAACACCACTTTTTGAAAGCCCTCCTGAAACATCTTTCCCCTCTGGCTTGGCATGCCCCTTTGCTACAAGGGGCGGAGAATCACAGAGTCCTCCCGGGTGATGAGAGTGTTCAGAACGAAAGCACCGTGACCAACGCCATCTCAGCTCTGCAGGCTCTGAACAGCAAGCCCACCCCAGGAATCCTTCCCCATGGGAAGATGCACACGAAGGTATGCCACAGCGACGCTCACGGTGACATCAGGCCTGATGGCCACAGGTTTACCAACAGGGGCTAATTAAAGCAGAAGGCCGTCATGCAGTGGACCACACAGCCTTTGCAACAGCTAGGCAGAGCCCCACAAGGCTGAGCAAAGTGGCCCACGAGCGTAGGGGGAGGTTCTGAGAGCACGGCTGGATCTGAGGGCGTTTGGAGCCTGCCATTTGCTCTTCCTTCCACTAAGAAGTGACCCCATTAACGACAACTTCTGTAAAATCAAGAAGGATGGGACAGTTTAATTGTTCTAGGAAGAAAATTTCTCAGGAAAATTAAGCTGGCCATTTAACATCAGGAGCTCACTTTAGAGAACATTTTCTCCACGTGGATTTCTTTCAGCTTCGTGTGTATTCACAATCTGGGAGTCAAAACAGTACATCCTCTGCCTGCCTAAGAAATATCACTAGGTTTAAAAAGAAAGCTGGGCTTCTGCTTCTAAAGAAGATGGAGCAGCAGGAACCAGATTTACCCTCCCATCCACAACAGTGAAAACAAACAGTCCAAACACATGAGACAACGGTGGGTAAGACACTAGGCATCAGCCAGGGCAGGGGGATCCAGGCAGAGCCCAGTGGACTCCCCAAGTTGAGATTGAGTGGAGCGTCTGGGGCGACCAAGGTGGTGAGAGTCACAGGACAAAGTGCGGCAGAGGAGAGAGCTGCACAGAAGAAGGGCTCCAGAGACCTGGAGAGAGCTCTCCTCGAGTTCAGCCAAGTGCTGACCAGCCCGTGCTTTGAGAAGACTGCCCACCGCTGGGTAAAGAACCATCCAAAAGGATCAGAGGGAAAGGTGTCTGTCGCTAACACATGGCTGGGAACGTGTCTGCTCCCACCAGCCGGGGGGCACACCTCATAGTCCAGGGGGCATTGGCAGAGGAATGAGAGGGGTTTTGCCTCAGTAATGAGGAATGATTAGACCTAGACAAAAAACTGTTCTGGGCCCATCTAAAAAAAAAATCTAAAAGCAATGCCCAAAAGGAAGAGGCTGTTTTCAAGTACCTGTGTTCTAGAACATAGTTCAAGAATATTTATAAGAACGCAAAAATATCCAGCACCCAACGAGCTAAAATTCACAAGGCCTGCAACCCAGTGAAAGATGACCAGGCACGCAAAGAAGCAGGAAAATATGACATACGATGGGGGGAAAAAATCAACCCAGAACAGATACATATGTTAGAATGAGCAGGGAAGGACATTAGACTGTATAATATATGTTTAAAAAGTAATTATAGACATGGAAGATAGAAAAGAGACACAAATAGAACTTCTGGAGATGAAAACTACAATGTCTGAGATGAAAGCTACACTTCATGAGATTAATGGCAGATTAGACACTGCAGAAGGAAAGATTAGTGAACTTGAAGACACAGCAACAGAAGCTACAGAAAATGAAACACAGAGAGAGAAAAAATCAATAAAAATGAAGAGTATCAACGAGCTGTGGGACAGTTACAGGAAGCCTGACACACATCTCCTCGAAGGAGAAGGGAGGGACAGAAGAAATATGTGAAGAAATTAGGCTGATTTTCCCCAAATTTAATGAAAACTATAAACCCACAGATCTAAGAAGCTCAACCAACCTCAAGTACAAGAAAAAAAATGAAGAAAACCACACAAAGCACATCATAATCAAAATGCTCAAAACTAGTGATAAAGAGAAATTCCTACAGCCAGCCAGCCAGAGAAAAAAGACACATTATAAACAGAGGAACACAAAGACAAAGAAATCAGAAGATTTCTTGTTGGATACAATAAAAGCCAGGAGAAAATAGAGGAACATCTTTATTACTGAAAGTAAAAAACTGTCAGGCTAGAATTCTATACTTAGCAAAAGATCTTTCAAAAATGAAGGCAAAATACTCTTTTAGACTTACCAAAGCTGGAAGAATTCATTACTAGCAAACCTGCACTACAAGAGATGTTAAAGGATTTACATTTACTTTCTTCTGGAAAATGACACTAGATGGAAATATGGATCTACACAAAGAAATGCAGAGCAATGAAAATGGTAACGACGTGGGTAAATACACACGACTTATTATTTAAATTTCTCCAAAAGACAAGTGACTATTTAAACAAAAGCACTGATAACATATCGTGGGGTTATAACGTACGTAAAACGAAACGCGTAACAGCAACAGGATAAAGGTCAGGAGGGGAAGTGGAAGCACGCTGCTGTAAGGTTTTCCTTCTGCACATGAAGTGGTATCAAACTCTTGAAGGCAGATTGTGATAAGTTAATGATACGATAAACTATAAACCCAAAAGCAACCACCAAAATAAAGAGTTACAGACAGTACGCAAACAAAGGAGATAAAACAGAACCCTAAAGTTTACTACATTAATCCAAAAGAAGGCAGAATAAGTGGGTACGGAAGTAAGAAGAGATGAGACAAACTGAAAAGAAACAGCAAGACGATGGACTTCATCTAACCACTTCAACATCACACTCAGTGTGAATGGTGTAGACACCCCAGTTAAAAGGCTGACTATTTGACATGGAATAAAAAAGCAACACCCCAACACATGCTCCTTACAAGAACACACTTTAAATAAAAAAACAAATAGGTTGAAAGTAAGAGGATGAAAAAAGATATATATGCAAACACCCATCATAAGGAAGCTGGAGGGGCTGGCTCTATTAATATCAGAAAATATAGATTTTAGAGCAAAGAGTAACACCAGGGATAAACAAAATCATTTCATAATGATAAGACGGTAAATTAATCAAGAGGACATAAGAATCCTAAATGTTTATGCTTCTAAATCGGAGCTTCAAAATACATGAAGTAAAAACTGACAGAACTGCAGAGGGAAACAGACCCACAATTACAGCCAAATATTTTAGTATCTCATTCTCAATAATTGCTAGAACAAGTTGACAGGAAACGTACGGAAGACCGGAACCACACTGTCAGCCACCCTGAACTGACATTTTAGAAAGATCTTGAACAAAACAGCAAAATACACTTTCCATGAGTGCACTCAGATCTTTTACCGAGATGTAGACCGTGTTCTGGGCCATGAACAAGGGTCAAGAAATTTAAAATGATTCAAGTCATACAAAGTATTTCTCTGATCACAATGACATTCAATTAAAAATCAATAACAGAAGAGACGTGGAAAATCCTCAAATATTTGGAGCCTAAATAACACACTTCTAAATAACTCATAAGTCAAAAAAGGAATGAAAAGGGAAATGAAAAAGTATTTTGAACTGAATAAAAATGAAAATCCAACACACCAAAATTTATCAAAGCAGTATTGTGAGGGCAATTTATAGCACTAAACACCTGTATCAGGGAAGAAGACAGGTCTCAAATCTATGACCTCAGCTTCCACCTTCGGAAACTAAAAAAAGAGCAAATGAAACCCAAAGCAAGCAGAAGAAAGGAACCAATAAAGAGCAGAGCAGAAATCAAGTATTTATTTATATATTTTTTAAAGATTGGCACCTGAGCTAACATCTGTTGCCAATCTTCTTTTTTCTTTTCTTCCTAAAGCCCCCAGTACACAGTTGTAGATTCTAGTTGTGGGTCCTTCTGGTTGTGGCATGTGGGACGCCGCCTCAGCGTGGCCTGACGAGCGGTGCCACGTCAGCGCCCAGGATCCGAACTGGCCAAACCCTGGGCTGCTGAAGTGGAGCGCGTGAACTCAACCACTCAGCCATGGGGCTGGCCCCCAGAAATCAATTAAATAGAAAATATCAACATAACCATAAGCTGGTTCTTTGAGAAAAATCAATAAAGTTGATAAGCCTCTAGCCAGAGTGATCAAAATAAAAAGACAAATGACTAATATAAGGAGTCAGGTGACATCACTATAGTCTACACACACAAAAAGGATAATATGAGGATATTATGAACTGTATGCTAATATATCATCAACTGAGAAGAAACATACAAATTCCTTGAAAGACAAAAACTACCAACAGTCACTCAAGAAGACATTGATAGCCTGAATAGCTCTACATCTGGTAATAAATTGAATTTTCAGTTCAAAACCTTCCCACGAAGAAAACTCCAGGCTTAGGTAGCTTCACCACCAAACAGTTCTAAACAAACTCTTCCAAAAAACTGAAGCAGAGAGAACACTTCCAACTCATTCCGTAAGGACACTGTCACCCTGACAGCAAAGCCAGATGATAATATGACAAGGCAAGAAAGCTACAGACCAACATCCCTCAGGAACATGGATGAAAAATTCTAAACAAAATTTTAACAAACAGAATCCAATAATATATATATAAAAAGGACAATATACCATGACCAAGTGGAGCTCATCTCAGAAAGGCAAGTTTGGTTTAACATCAAAAATCAATGTAGTTCATCATAGGAAACTAAAAAAGAACAACCATACGAGCATCTCAAAAGACGCAGAAAAAGCATCTGATACAATCCAGTATCCACTGCTGACATAAACTCCCAGCAAGCTAGGAACAAAAGGAACCTCTTCAACCTGATGAAGGATTTCTACAGTAAACCTACAGCTAACATCATACTTAAGAGGTAAAAGACAGAGTGGCTTCCTTTCGAAGGTCATGAACAAGACAAGGACGTCCACTCTCCCCACTTCTACTCGAAAGTGTCCTGGCGGCTAATGAGCCAAGAAAAAACTGAAGACATCCAGATTGGGGAGGAAGAAAAAAAACTCTATCTGCAGCTGACGTGATTGTCTATGTAGAAAATCCAACGGAATCTACAAAAAACCTACAAAAACTACTAAGTGAGTTTAGCAAGGCTGCAGAACAGATCAATATAAACATCAATTTTATTTCTATACACACAAGCAACAAACTATTGGAAATCGAAATAAAAAAGGACCTTCTGTGACAGCACAGAAATCAGAAGTACTTAGGAATAAATCTGACGAAAGGTGTGCAGCATCTGTATGCTGCAAACTTCCAAACATTGCAGAGAGAAATTAAGGATTTAAATAACTAGAGAGGTTATGCCTTGTTCCTGGGGCAGAAGACGCAATATTGCTATGATGTCAGTTCTCCCCAACTGATCATTGAGTCAACACCGTGTCCATCAAAATCCCAGCAGAGCTGAAGTTTTTTAAAGAAACTGACAAACGAATTCTAAAATTCCTATGGAAATGTAAAGGACGTAGAATAAAAAAAACAACTTTGAAAAAGAATAACAAAGTTGAAGGACTAACATTTTCTGATTTCAGGACTTCTTAGAAAACTCCAGTAATAACGACAGTGTGGTAATAGCTTATGGTAGACAAATGGATCAATGGAACAGAACAGAGTCCAAAACAGACCTGTACATATATGGCCAACTGACATTTAACAAATGTGGAAAGGCAACTGAGTGGATAAAATATGGTTTTTACAACAAAAGGCACTGTAACAATTAAATATCCACATGGAAAAAATGAACTTCTGTCTATTCCTTGTAGCCCATACAAAAATTAACCCAGAATGGATCACAAATCTAAATGTGAAACCTAAAACGATAAAACTTCTAGAAGAAGACGTAGGAGAAATCTTTGTGACCTGGAGTCAGGCAAAGATTTCTTAGATATGACACCAAAAGCATGGTCCGTAAAAGAAAAATTAATAAGTTGAACTCAAAATTAAATTTTTTTCTTCAAAAGACATTCCTAAGAGACTGAAAAGCTGTAGATTTGGAGAAAATATTTGCAAAGCATATATCTGGATAAGGGACTTGTATCCAGAACAAATAAAGATCTCCTACAACTCAAAAAGATGCCAACACCCCAACAAAAACACAGGCAAAAGCTGTGAACAGACACCTCAGCAGGGAAGGCCCACGGCAAATAAGCACATGAACAGATGCTCAGCATCATTAGTAATCAGGGAAACGCACTGAGATACCACACACTCATTAGAACGGCTAAAATTAAAAAGACCGACCACATCAAGTGTTGACGAGGGCGTGGAGCAACTGGAGCCTGCGTACCCACTGGTGGACATGTGCAATGGCACAACCACTTTGGAAAACAGATTGGCAGTTTCTTAAAAACTTAAACATATACCTGCCGTACGGTCCACTCGTTCCCCGTAGGTATTTACCCCTGGAAAAAGTACATATCCATATAAAGACTTGTATGCAAATGTTCACGGCAGCTTTATCGTAACTGTCGATCAGTGGAAACCACCCAGATATCCATCGACAGGTGGATGATTAACCTGTGGTGCATCCACACAATGGAACACTCCTCACCCATAAAAGGGAGTGAACCACCAGTACACGACAACACGGACGAATCTCGAAATCTCAAAATAATTATGCTGAGTGTAAGAAGCCAGACAGTGCCAATCAATTCATAGTGACAGACAGTAGATAAGGAGCGGACCAGGGACGGGGCGGGGCAGGAAAGAGGGGTTCCCAAGGGGCAGGAGGAAACTTCGAGGGGGATGGATGCGTTCATTATCTTGGTTGTGGTGATGGTTTTACAGGTGTACGAATATGTCAAGACATCAAATCTTACGCTTCGATTATGTACAGTTTTGTGTACATCAAGTTACAAAAAGAACAAAAAAAATCAGTAAGACATTAAATGTAGTGTGAGCTCATCCTTTTCTGAGTACCTGCATCTACGTGTGCAGCTGGCCGGGGGGTCTAGTGGTTAGGATTCGGGGCTCTCACCCTGGCCTGGGTCCCCTTCCCAGTCAGGGAACTGGCAGGACAGCGGCTGCTGCATGTGGCTGTGATGCTGAAAGCTGTGCCCCTGGGATTTCAAACACCAGCAGGGCCCCCGTGGTGCACAGGTTTCAGCGGAGCTTCCAGAGTAGACAGACCAGGAAGAGGGACCCGGGCACCCACTTCCGAGGAAACTGGCCATGAACACCCTGTGAACAGCAGCGGAGCGTGTCTGATGGAGGCAGACGGTGGCGCAGGGCTCCACTCTGTTGCACACAGGGTTGCCGGGAGTCAGAATCGACTTGACGGAACTAATCAAACCCAATATATGTGTGTAACACCTGTACGGGCAGCAGCCTGAAGTGTACAGCCAAACAGTGGGAAGTCGGTCAGAAGCACGGCTGCGGGGAGGGACGTGGAGGGCTTTATTCTGAGCACGTGACGCATTTCTGTACTGTTTGGACTTGCTCACAACCAGGGCTTTTTTTTGGAGGAAGACGGGCCCTGGGCTAACTACTGCCAGTCCTCCTCTTTTTGCTGAGGAAGACTGGCCCTGAGCTAACATCCGTGCCCATCTTCCTCTACTTCACATGTGGGACGCCTACCACAGCATGGCGTGCCAAGTGGTGCCATGTCCGCACCTGGGATCCGAACCAGCGGACCCCGGGCCGCCAAAGCAGAACGTGCACAGTTAACCGCTGCGCCACGGGGCCAGCCCCGACCAGGGCTTTTGAAATGCATTAACTGCTTACAGTGGGAGCAGAGCGTGCCCTGACGGCCCTCTGCTCCAACTCTGCTCGGCTGTGGGAGGTGCCCGCCCCCGCTCGCCTTACCGTCTTGTGTATCAAATAGAAGTCCTTCTTGTGGGCACAGAACGCCTTCTTAAAGAGCCTCTTCTCTATGGGCGTCCAGATGTCCGAACCTAGCGGAGAAACAGCCAAGAGAGGGGAGGACGTTTCTCCTTCAGGGACCGCAGCCCCGGCTGAAATGCAGGCCACTCATCTTTTCAAAGCTGCCACTACCGAGAGCCGGTTAGGTGCCGAACATTCTGCGAAGCCCCGAACCTGCTTTATTTCATACAATCCTCACAACCACCTTAGCAGGTCGGAACCATTACTGTCCCCACTTTACAGATGAGGCTCCCACCACTTAACGGTCTCGCGAAGGGCAGGCGGGGGCCCCGGGCTGCCTGACTCCCGGGCTGCTGTGCTCAGACGCTGAACCTGAGCCTCCACCTCCCTGGGGCCAGGAGCACCCCCTTCCTGGAGGGCAGGGCCCCCTAGGAGACCCCTGGTAAAGGGGACGGTGGGATCCAGCTAGAAGAGAACGGCGCCCCCTGGGCTGCCCTGGAGAGGATGAGCCCTCCGGAAAGGCCGGAAGCCCCGAGAGAACTCCGAGAGGCTCAGGCAGAGCTTGAGACTGATGGTCACCAGGGGTCTCAGCCGGGCGGCGCCCAGGCCGCAGCCTTGCTCCAGTCACCTGTGTAGCGGTAGTCGGTGAGGGGGTGCGTCCGCGGCTTCTGCGGTCCTCTCAGTAAGAGGGTCTCCAGGGCAACCTGGAACAAGAGGAGGTCAGGCCACCAACCGGGGGAGGGCGGGGAGGGCGCGGCCCACCTTCATCCTCTCCTCATTCAGTAGCGCCCTCCCTAAAGCCTGCCCTCCCCCGGGGCCACCCCAAGTGCCTGTGAGCTGTCTGAGGCACACGGACTTCACCGCTAGGCGTACCGCCGCACGCAGCTGCCATCACTTTTTCAAAGCAAGAGCTTCTCAATGGAGGAAGCGGCGTGTGCGTCTATTCTGGCACGAGCTCCTCGCTTCATCAGGGACCAGTCTGGAGGAGCACCGCCCTGGCCCCGTCTTCACAGCACTAATCATTATCTGACAATATTTTTAATACTTTTTTTCTTTTTTTTACAGAGGAAGATTCACCCTAAGCTAACATCTGTTGCGAATCTTCCTCCTTCTTCTGTTGCATCACAGGTTTTCACACGTGGGTTTTTAATCAAAACCATAAAGCTCAGGAAATAAACCAGATTATTGCAGGACCTAGGCTGGGTCTACTGGGTTCCCCCTGAGATATGTGCTCTGTTGTCGCCCCAGTGAAATAACTGGCTGGCTGAGGCCATGTCAGTGCATTTCCCCTCCAGTTCACAAGGACCATGCCAATCCCAAAGCCAGGGGGAGAAGAATGGGGGGGCTTCTTTCAGTTTTCAGTGACTGCAAACCCCCAAGCAGATGGCACACGGCATGCACCCAGAGCCCCCAGCCCCAGGAGAGCAGGGAGCTGCCCCAGGCGCCCCGAGCCCTGGCCCTGCCGCCGCCTCACCTGAACGTTGCCGTGGGCTTCGTGCAGACAGTGCAGAGCGAGCTCCAGGTTGGTGCCCCCGCCGGGCATCACGCTGGAGCAAGCCACGTTACAGAGCTCAGTCACTGTGTTTCCAGCGAGCGGTCCCAGCGGAGTGTGAGGGAGAGGAGACAGAGGGAGTGAGCGAGGGCCAGGAGGAGACATCCCCAATAGCAGGGGCGCAGGGGGGAGGGTCCTTGTCACCATCTCCCTCACATCTCGTTGATGGCAGGCTGAGGGAAGGGAGGGACAAGGAGGAAGGGCAGAAACTCTGCTCCTGGCACCTGCTCTGGACCAGCTACTGTGTGAGATTGGGGGGGGGGGGGGGGGGGAGAAGGCAGCACGGGAGGAGCAATATGGGGCCAAGGACTAGCTTCCCCCGGGGACGGTGGGACGGTGCTCCCTGGTCAAGGCAAGAACTGGGAGGAGAAACCCCGTGGAGATGGAGGGGGAAGCAGGGGCCTTGGGAATCTGGCCTCAGCCACCTCTATCCTGCGTTTCTGGGTTGGTCATCACATCTCCCCATGGCTTCCAGACCAGAGAAGCGACATGCTCATCAATTCCAGCCCGCGATCTCTCCTGGAGCTCTGGGATCTCCGCCTGAAACCGGCTTCCTATGTTGATGTGTCTAAAAGGAGGCCACACACACACAGGCACGCAACACATACAAATGTGACTAAGACGGGAAATAAGAGAGACACGTGTGCTGTGCCCTGCTCTCCGGCCACAGCCCCATTCTATGGAAGCCCTGCGCCATCTCTCAGATGCACTGGGTGGTCATCACCCCTGCCAGACACAGGCAGGCATTCCAGAAACCTGTTGAAGGATGTTTCCTTCCTCCAGTTTTCTTTATCACTAAATTTCTGGCCTCAGGTGTTTCGCTTGGGGTCCCGGACGGGGGGTACCTGCTGACACCTGTCACACTTCTACATCCACAGCCACGCCCCTCTAACCACATTCCATGGACGCTCACGAGTCTCACGCTGTGCCATCAAGCCTACCTGGAACCTCCCGGGAAGTCTGTCCCTCATGGGCCCAACTCTGGTCTATCTGGACAGAGGAATATTGAGAGAACTTCCCACATATACCTGGAGAAACCCACCACCTCTCTCCTGGGGAGGCTCGGTTACTAGACCTCATCCCCCTGGGATGAAGGAGCCCTTGGGAAAAGCGACGCTGGAATGCAAGGTGGGTGAAAGTGTCCCCACTTTGGGAGGACCCTCAGGTTCTAAGTCTGTTCCAACTCACGGTTCAATGCTGATCTTAGTGTCGTCCTTCACCACACAGATGCCAAAAGAGCCATCCATTTGACCTAGAAAACACACAGTGAAAATCCTCAAGAAGACTGACTAGAAGGGATCCGCAGGGCCCCTTCTGCCTGCCTTCACAGGGCAGCTGAAAGCAGACTCTTTCAGGTTATACGGTATGCAGGTTCCTCAAAAAATTAAAAATAGAACTGCTAAATGATCCGGCCATCCCACTTCTGGGTATTTATCCCAAAGACCTGAAATCAGGATCTCGAAGAGATCTTTGCACTCCCATGTTCCTTGCAGCATTATTCACAATAGCCAAGATGTGGAAACAACCTAAGTGTCCACTGACGGGTCAATGGATAAAGAAGATGTGATATATACATACAACGTAATACTAATTAGCCTTAAAAGAGAAAACTTCGCAATATGCAACAACACGGATGCACCTTGAGGACATTATGCTAAGTGATAAGCCAGTCACAGAAAGAGAAATACTGCACGATTCCACTTCCATGAAATATGTCAAGTAGTCAGATAATCAAAGAATGGAATGGCGGTTGCCAGGGGCTGGGGGCGTGGGAAATGGGGAGTCGCTAACCAATGGGCATGAAGTTTCAGTGAAGCAAGAAGCAGCAGCTCTAGAGATATGCTGTGCAAGGCTGTACTTGTAGTCACAATTCTGTATTGCACACTTAAACATCTGTTAACAGGATAGATCTCATGTTAACTATTATCACAATAAAATAAAATTTAAAAAAAGACTGCATGGAAGGGGGATAGGACTTCTAAAAAATGAATAATAAGGAACTCAGCAAAACAACAAAGTAGCTGATGAAAATTCTATTAAAAAATAGTAAGTTAAAGTCTCTGGAAGTTGTCCTAAAAGCATACAGCATTTTAAGAAATACTCACTCAAGAAAATCAACTAAACCTTGGTAAGAACAGTGAGATTCTGTGGCAACTGCGCTGTGACGCGCGCCCGCATCCACCCAGTCCCCAGCTCTGCGTAACAGCTCTACCCAGAGTGCTCCACTCCAGGCAAGGGAGCCAAGAAGACAGGGGTCCCTCTCTCCCCAGCTCTCATGCTTAAAGAATGAAAGGAAGGTATAGTAAAATTTCTCATCAAAGAGAGAATATCATTAAGAGACAGAAGTCATAAAAAGAGAACCAAATGGAAACTCTGGGGTTAAAAAAGTACAATAACCAAAATGAGGCTCAACAGGAGATTTAGGGCAGCAGGAGAAATGATCAGCAAAGTTGGAGACAGATGAAGAGAGATTATGGAATCTGACGAACAGAGAGAAAAGAGAATGAAGGAAAATGAAGAGAGAAATGGGGGACATCATTAAGTGCATCAACATATGTGTAATGGGAGTACTAGAAGGAAGGGAGAAAGGGACAGGAAAGTATTAAAGTACTAATGGCTGAAAACTTCCCAAATTTGATGAAGAACAATATACACATCCAAAAAGCTTAAGAACTCCAAGTAGGATAAATACCAAGAGCCCTACATCCAGACACATCATAGGCAAAACGTCAAAAGCCAAGGATGAAGATAAGATCTTGAAAGCAAACAGAGAAAAACAACTCGTCACATATGAGGGCACCCCCCCCCCCCCCCCCCTGAGGTTAACAGCTGACTTCTCATCAGAAATGATGGAAGTCAGAAGGCAGTGGGCTAAGACATTCAAAATGCTGAAAGTAAAAAACTGTTGGGGCCAGCCCAGTGGCATAATGGTTGCGTGCATGTGCTCTGCTTCGGCAGCCCGGGCTTTGCAAGTTTGGATCCCAGACATGGACCTACGCACCACTTGTCAAGCCATGCTGTGGCAGGCGTCCCACATATACAGTAGAGGAAGATGGGCATGGATGTTAGCTCAGGGCCAGTCTTCCTCAGCAAAAAGAGGAGGATTGGCAGCAGTTAGCTCAGGGTTGATCTTCCTCAAAAAAAAAATGGGCAAAGGTTCTGATAGACACGTCTAAGAAGATCTATAAATGGACAATACACATGTGGAAAAATGCTCAACATCATTAGCCATGAAGGAAATGTAAATCAAAACCACAATGAGATACCACTTCACGTCAACGAGAATGATTATAATAAAAAAGACAGACAATAACAAGTATTGGCAAGGATGTGGAGAAACTGAAATTTTCATATAAAGCCAGTGAAATTTAAAATGGCCCAGCCATTCTGGAAAACAGTCTGGCAGTTCCTTAAATGGTTAAACACAGAGTTAGCCTATAACCTAGCAACTACATTCCTAGGCATATACCCAAGAGAAATGAAAACATGTCCCATAAAAACTTGTACATGAATATTCCTAACAGCAGTATTTGTAACAGCCAAAAAGTGGAAACAACCCAAATACCCATCAACTGCTGAATGGATGAAATGCGGTATATCCACACAATGGGCTATTATTCAGTCATCAAAAAGAATGAAACATCAATACATGCGACAACATGGATGAATCTTGAAAACGTTATCTAAATGAATAAACTACATGCAAAATGGCACTTTATATGATTCCAATTATATGAAACGTCTACAACAGGCAGATGCATAAAGAGAAAAAGTAGATTGGCGGTTGCCCAGGGCTGAGGAGATGGGGGCTACGGGGTGCGTGTGTTGTCTGCTACTGGATACAGTGCTTCTTCTGAGGGTGATGAAAATGCTCTAAAATTAGATTGTGTGAGGGGTGCACAACCCTGTGAATATAATTTTTAAAGTGTATACTTTAAGTGGGTGATCCATACGGTATGTGAATTCTCTCTCGATAAAGTTATTTTGAAAATCACTCAAAGGGCAGGTGGAAGAGTGGTCAGGCTAAATGGCCTCATGGTTTTCTTTCGGGCTATAAGGCTCTAAGCGCCTAGAAGACTGCTGGCCACAGACAGCCCCGGCCCCGGAGGCCCGCCATGGACGCGCAGACGGCCAGCCCAGCCGGACTTACCGCGCAGGGTGCTGAGGAGCTTGTCGGGGCTGGCCTGGGCAGACGCGGCGCAGAGTGTGCTGAAATACAGCCCCGAGCCCTCGCGGATGGGGCTGAGCATGGGGGGTGGCGTGTAGGCCGAGCACTGGAACAGCCCCTTCAGGAGGCGGTCCACCAGGAACACGGGCGAGCGCAGGCAGCTCTGGTGGCAGCCTCCCGGGCCCGGCTCCCCAGGCGCGGAGGGCGGCGGAGGCAGGAACAGCACCTTGGGCTGCGGGCGCTTCTTCCGCCTTCTCTGCTGGCTGCTCTCCTTGCTGTCTCTCTCGTCCCCATCTTTCTCTTGTCCCTGGAGAAAAAGAGAGTTCACAACCACAGGGCTCACTGGAGGCCTCCTCCCACTCAGCCATCTTCACGATGGGCCAGATGGGACCAGGGGACTGCCCACAGGACAGAGAGAAGTACGACACGCACACACCTGTGCATCCGCACGGGCAACCTCAGCCAAGGAGGCCAAGCAGGGCCACCGCGCCTGGGCCAGACCCCGGATCCTAAGCCTGGCTACATTCTCGTGCCCACAGCCCCAAGGAGAGGCCCTGACTCGGAGGATCTGGAAACGTGTGAGGCTAAAATTGACCATCAGAGAGAGGGGGCCAGAGACGCAGTGCAACAGTGTGACAACATGAAAAACCTCCCCTCCAAATGACAGCAGCTCCCGTGAGATGGACAATGGGATCCAGTCACGGACTCGAGGGGCCTGTGGGTCCACACACTCTGTCCCCGAGTCCAGCACAAGCGTCTCCGGGTGAGATCCTCAGCTCCAGCTGACGGGACTAATGGCCTGAACTTGCGAAGCTCACCCGCACGTGGTCTCCCCTCCTGCCAGTCTTCCTCCTCCTCATCCTCCAGGTCTCGGTTCCAACACCCCCTCCTCCAGGAAGCCCTCCCTCACCTCCTTAGGTTGGTCTCCCCCAGGTCCTCTGCACCCCCCAGGCCTGCCCACCCTGGGTCATCATTGTCTGGGGAGTGGTTTGTCTACCCCATTGGACTGTGACCCCCAGCAGGACAGGGCTGGGGCTGCTGTGGTCGCTGCAGAGTTCCTAGCACTGCCCAGCACAGGACTGGGCAGAGGACGCTCAGTGGATGTTGAATGACTGAATGAACGCACAAACCAAGTTCTTCTGGAATCAGGATCTCCCGTGGTATCTGGTTCGGGCTTTTCCCACAGCTTCCACGGGGAGGTGTGGAACCAGAAGGAAGGAAGGGGCTAGTAAACACCCACCTTGGCCGTGCTCCCCGGGGGTCGGCTCGCTAGAGCCCCAGGCACTGACACAGGGGTCCCCCAAGAGGCTGTGGCTGTGTTGTCCAAAGACTTCTTGGCTCCCGGGGGACTCTGCCCGTCCCCCTCTGGCCTCAGCACCTGTCTCGGGGGCTTGCAAAACTCTGCGCCAAACACCTAGACATGGAGAAGGGATGGCACTCTCAGAGAAACAGCTGGCAGGGGAAAGACGGGCGGCCTCTGGGCAGCGAGGCTGGGGGCAGGGCCAGGGCAGGGACCACCCCCTCCGAGAGGCACAGCCCTGACTCCCGGCCCCCTGGCCAGGCTTCCCCCAGCAGGACGTGTCCATCCTGAGACCAGTGACACCCCGCCGCTTCTCCCCTAAGCCTGTCAGAAACCCTGTAAGCAGAGAACCTGCGGCCGGCGCCCCGTCACCTGCTGCTCCTGCTTCCCTCGAGGTGACGGCCACTGGTCGCTGTGAAAACACATGTGGCTGCCCAGCCCTCTCTCGGTATAAAACATCTGGCTGCAATTCTTGCAGACGTAAGTGCTCCTCGGCTCTGCCCAGTCTGCAGGGCCCCCGTTTTGCTGGTTACTGTGGGTGGACATGCAGGAGGGAAGAAGGGGAGAACGGGACTACGATTTTGTTTTTGGTTTTTCAGTCTGAGCCACTGGCAACTCTTGACGAGCCCTAAGACGTGGAGACAACACCCCAACTCTTCAGGGCCCGGCGCACGCCTCCTCAGGGCGGGAGCGTCCCGTGCTCGCTCACCCCGGGCCAGCGCAGGAAACCCCCCGAGGACTCCTGCGCGGGGAGCCCCCCGGGCGGGCGGGGAGCGGCTTCCGAACTTACCATCCGCCCGCCGTGTTCTCCTCCTTCAGCGGATGGGGGAGCCGGTAGATGTTCCCACCCTGAAGATGAAAACACATCTGAGCCAGCAGCAGGCGGGAGCTGAGCAAGAGCTAAACTCTGAGGCTCCCAGAAGAAACACAGGTGTCGTTCTCTGCGACCCCGGGCTAGCCAATGGTTTCCTGGACGACGCCAGAACAGAAGACAGAACAGACAAAGCGGACTTCACCAAAACTTAGAACTTCTGCGCCTCCAAGGACACTGTCGAGAAGGGCAAAGACAGCCCACAGGACAGGAGGAAAGAGTCGCAGGTCATCTACCTGAGAGGGGACTTCTGTCTATCACACACAAGGATCTCTTACAGCTCATGACAAAAAGATAACCCAATTTAAAACTGGGCAACGGATCTGAACAGACACTTATCCAAGGAGGACATACAAACGGCCGACCTCAGTAGCCATCAGGAAAATGCGGATCAAACTGTAATGAGCCACCCTTCACACCCACGACGATGGCTGCTCTGAGAGGAAACGACGGGACCGTAACAAGCGTTGGTGGGGACGTGGAGAAGCTGGCGCCCTCCACACTGCGGTGGGACGTGGGACGGCGTCACTGCTTTGGGAAAGTCTGACGGTTCCTCAGTTAGACACAGAGTGACCCTATGACCCACCAATTCCACTCCTAGGTGTTTCCCAAGAGAAATGAAAACATACATCCACACAGAAACTGGTACACAAAGGCTCACAGCAGCACTGTTCACAAGGACCAAGCAACGGCAACAACCCTAATGCCCAGCCCCTGACGGACGGATAAACCAGATGTGATATATTACTCCAAAGGAAGACTATTCGGCCATAAAAAGAATGAAGCGCTGATCCAGGCTACAACATGCAGAACTTTGAAAATATCATGCTGAGTGAAAGAAGCCGGACACAAAAGGCCACGTAAAGGATGATGCTAATTATAGGAAACGTCCAGAATGGGCGGATCCATAGAAACAGAAGGCAGATCCGCGGTCGTCAGGAACTGGGAGGGATGGAGAGATCGACAGTGACAACTAAGGGTGTGGGGTTTCTTTTTGGGGTGATAGAAATGTTCTGGCAAAGAGCAGTGATGGATACACTAAAAACCGCCAGACGGTACACTTTAAGATGGCGAATTAGATGGTATGCCAATATTGAAGCTGTTTAAAAAAGTTAAAAAAAAAAAAAAAGGTAGCTGTGGCGTGACAGGAAGGATGCTGGAGCTCAGCACGTCACCAAGAGAAGTGGCGAAGCTGCCTGCACCCAGGACCTCACGGCACGATGTGGGGAGGAACCAAGCTGATGCTCCACAAGCACCGACGGGCGGCAGGACCCGGACTCACGGCCAGAAAAGACTTGGCGTTTCACGTGGGGAGACTCGAGGGGAAAGGAGCTCTATCTCATATCCTCTGAAGAAGTCAAGGAGGCGAACCCACAAGGGAGAGAAAGGCAGAGAGAAAGCAAGCACAAAAAGCACAGTGAGAAAGCAGCACGGCACAGGGCGTCTCTGACAACTCCATGCAACCCTCGTTCTGGTTTTGGGGTTTTTTTGGCAGGGGTGGGGCTAATGGGGGGAACCACAATCTCTCTGAACCTCATCCCCCCCATGAAACTGCATCTGAGAATTCAGAAGTTAAATGAAATGCCCGGACAACTAGAAACGTGGAAACGTCTAACGAATGAGACTCTCGCCTCATGGGAGGTGAGGTCACAGGAGAGAGGGTCCCGGTACCTGGATTCTGTTGAATATCGTCAGCTTGGACTTCGGGTCCCGGGGGGGGTCCACCGGAGGCCCGGCAGACGAGAAGGAGGCCATGGCCACCTGGCTGGGAGACGCCGCACAGCACATATCCATTTTCACCTTCTCCTTCCGGAAGCCAGAGAAGCGCTGGGCCCTGGGGTTGCTGGAGAAGAGCCTGTAGCCTCCGCCCCTGGAGCAGGCCAGGCCCTTTTCGCCCTTCGTGGCTCCCAAAGCCATGCCATTCTCAGCCTGGGCCTGCTTCCCGGGGAGCTGGGCTCCGGGCAGCTCGTCCCCACCTAACTGGGTCTGCCGTGGGCCCCCGGGGGAGAAGATGTCCCCCAGGTCCAAGGTCCCTTTCGAAGATCTCAACTGCTTGGCCAGAGAGATGTCTGGATTCCCAGTAGGGTCCAGACATGACACTGTGAGGGACTGTGCAGCAGTGGCCACTTTGGGCCCTCCCTTTGAGTCCCGCCTCACATTGGCTGGGGAGGCCTCTCTAGGGAAGGCGAGCACGGTTTTCCTCCTGCGGGCTGGGGATCCCTCTGGCTCCGGGTTCCCAGGGCCAGGGTGGAGAGAGTCAACAGCGGGTGCCAGGGCAGGGGGCTGCTGCGGCCACGGCCCCTGCAGTGGCTTCAGGGCGGCCTGCTTGCCCTCGGGCACGGGGAGCTGGGAGGAGGCTGCGGCCACCTGGGCATGGGAGAAGATGCGCTGGGACTTGGTGAGCATCTGGAACACCTGCCTCTGCTCGTGGCTCACCAGGGACTCCTGCGACTTCAGGAACAGCTGCCGGAAGAGCGGTGTGGCATCCGACGACGGCAGCCCACTAGGCTTCTGGACACCCTGGAGGCCGGGCTCCCCAGGGCTCGGCCACGTGAAGGAGTCGCAGTCAAACTTGCTCTTCTTGGAAGCCCAGGGGTCGTCTTCCTCACTGGCATACCTGGGGTCGCCCGACGCCTCTGCAGGCGCCTTCAGGAGCGAGGGAGGGAAGGGCAGCGTGTCCTCCAGGCTGGTGCCCGGGCCAGGCGAGGGCTCCCCCACAGGGAAGGACTCGGAGCCCTCCTGGGACGGCAGCGCAGGCAGCTTGTGGACAGTGAACATGTTGTTCCCTTTGCTCCTGGGGCAGCCGGGCCGGTTCCGGAGCCACTTGAAGTTGTGGCTCGATGGCTGGGAACCGGCAGACGCCGTCTCGCCTCGGAAAACAGGCAGGCAGGCAGGCAGGGGGCCGCCCTCCGGCCAACCTTCCAGGGAGGACGGGAGCTGGAGCAGCGACGGCTCCGACTCGGCTGGGTCAGCGCCGCCATTCTCCGCCGCCCTCGAGTGGATGGTGGTGAACACGTCGGCAGCAGTTGGCTCCTTCCGTGGGGGGCAAGGCTCCTCGGAAACCTCAGGGCCCAGGATTCCCGAGGCCGCTGTGGTGCAGGAGGAGCCCGACGAGGGCGGGCAGGGGTAGGCCACGCTCCTCCCTTCGCCGCTGTCCGAAGGCCCCGCCAGGGCTGGGCCGGGAGAAGCGATCTTCTGATGGACGATGCTGCTCACAATACAGCGCAGGAGGTCTCTGTTGGGCAAGAGGGAGCCTGGGGACCTGGCTTCCGAGGGCCCCAGGGAGCGCAGGCCGCCCGGTGCAGTGGGGCCGGCCGCCTCGTGGGCGTGGGGCGAGTCCCCGCAGGCCTCCTCTTCCGGGGGCGCTTCCTTCAGGATGCACAGGCCGTGCTGGACCTCGTAGTGCCGGCGCAGTGAGCGGTAGTCGCAGTAGCTCTTGCTGCAGCCCTGCTCGATGCACACGAATGGCTTGGTCTTCTGGTGGGTGAGCATGTGCCCCGTGCTGAAGTCACATGTGAGAAGGAAGTCAGCGGGCGCCCGGCGCGGGCCTGCCACTGCAGAGCCCAGACGCGTCCCCAGGGCCAGGGCACGTCTGCACCACAATTCAGAACCTGTACTCGGCGCCCCAGGACAGACATGAGCGGCCCCCGCCAGGGTCAAAGCAATCTGGAAGGGGCGCTCCTGTCCCTCACCTTTAAGCAAACCCCTTATCTGAGAAAAAAATCCACAGAAGCCAGGCTGGAGGTCCCCAAAGTGGGTTCCCAAGGAACACCGGTCCTCCAGAGTAGCTCCCTGAGGACCTGGGCTCAGCTAGCTAATAAGCCTTGAAAAAGCACTATTTACTCCTTGGTGGTTCACAGTGCACAGCAGCAAATTTAAAAGCCACATAAGGAGACAGACAGAGAGACATCTGTGCAACTTTCGATGTCTCTCAGACTTATTGGCTCACAGGACCATTTTTTCAAATGGCCCCTTTTAGCATCCTTGAGAACCAGAGTTCTGCAGAATGCACCGGAGGAAATGCTAACTTGGGGATGATCTTTCCTTCAGCAAAGGAGTCTTGGCCTTATCATAGGATTCCTCTAAGGAGACAGCTATCTGGAACCCACTATAGCAAAAAAAAAAAAAAAAAAAAAAAAAAAAATTCACAGATGCCCAATCAGTAAAAACTTTCTAGAAAACAGCCAAATTGCCTATAATTTCTGCAAATATAAATGAATACGAATATGTATCATATTCATATCATACTGATACCGACGTTAACGTGTTATAAATATAAACAAATGAGTAAGTCAGCCTCCGGGTTCCCAAGAGTCCTACTCTGGACAATCCTATTATAAACGGGACACACGGGGATGCCCAAGAAACAATCAGCTCTTCCCCAAGGCTGACCCGTGGCCTCCCTCTGAGGGAAGCATCAGAGAAGGAATCGGGAGACCCAATTTCTAGCCCCAACTGATCCCCACTTGCCACATGAGCATTACTTCCTTTCCCTGGGGAGGGGGTGGGAGAGGGGATGAAATGAAGGGGAGATTAATCAAAGCCCCCTGGAAAGGTTCGGAGAGCTATAACAAAGCAAAGGATTGGCCTCTCCCACTGGCAAGTCTCTTGGTTTGAAAAAAGTCCATCTTTCCTTCCTCACTAGCAAGAAAGGCTTATTGTTTCCAAGACATTAAGAACACAGGGAATTCTGCTCCTAATCCTTATAATGGGCTTTCTTTTTAAAATCAAGTTAAAAAAAAAAAATCAAGGGGCTGGCCTAGTGGAGCAGGTTAAGTTTGCATACTCTGCTTCAGCAGCCCAGGGTTTGCCAGTTTGGATCCCAGGCATGGACCTACACACTGCTCATCAAGCCACGCTGTAGCAGCGTCCCACATAAAATAGAGGAAGATTGGCACAGATGTAGCTTAGGGCCAATCTTCCTCACAAAAAAAAAAATCAAGAATTTTTAAAAAAAGGAGTTACAAAAGAAATAGAAGAATTACACTCTATTGCCATGTTCTAGAAACCGGTGTTTGAGAATTTTTCATGCCCCTGTGTTATCTCAATACATATTCCTTATGAAACGCAGATCCGTTCTCCTCAGACACCTACCAGGGACTCCAAATATTTCTCTAGAGTGCGCCCAGTTCCCTCCAGGATGAAATCGCCCCTGGAGTGAGCCATCACAGGCCTCTAAACCAGCAGCACTTTCCCCCCTGGTGTGAATCTGTGGTTGGACGAGTGACCTCTGCACGGCAGCGTGCCAATGGAGCCGTGAGGAAGCAGAGGTCACACTCGGTGGGGGACAAGGTAGCGGGAAACCCCAGAGAGGGCTAATCTGGGAGGGGACGAAAGGACATGGGACCATGGCTGCACCTCCCCCCCCGCCAGCTGGGTCGGCCCAGACTCCCACATACAGGTGGTCTTGACGCTTGAAGGCCTTGCTGCAGATCTTGCACACGTGCTTCCTCTCCTGGCTGTGCGTCAGGTAGTGCTTGCTGAGCGAGCTGGCGCTGCTGAACACCTTCCCGCACAGGCTGCAGTCCAGGAGCAGGTTCTGCGGGGAGCTGTGCGGCCGCCGTCCCTTCCGGGCGCTCCCTGAGGTAGCCCTGCCTCCGTCGTCAGCGTCTTTGGGCATCTTAAGTGCGCTGAGCCCCAGGTCTAAAGAGAGCGAGAAAGCATGGGTTACAGGTACTTGGGGAGACCGAGGGTGCGGCTGGAGCACCCTGCAACTCTCAGAGCCACGCAGACTGAAAGAGTGGGCCTGAACTCCTCCTCCAACTCCTGCGGCCCTCAGTGCAGAGTAAGCAAGGTTTGGGGCCAGCGAGGGAGAGAAGGACCCTGGGCAGGCCATGCCCGCAGGGCAGCCCCCGGTCCTGGTGCGACACTTGGATGATGGCAAGAGGGGGAAGCACTTCCAGGACATGGTGACCGAGAGTGGTGGAGCTTGACGACCACACATCCATCGCACTCTTGGAAGGACAATCCAGAAATACCTCATCTCCAGCCTGGTGTGACTCCTTTCTCCCAGCCAATTCCACTTCCGGGTTTTTAAATTAAGGAAATTAACATAGATCCGTACAAAGAATTAGCTGCAAGGGAGTCATGGCAGCGCTGTTTTTCCTGGAGAAACATTAGAAACAACCTAATGTCTGACAAGAGGGCAACGGGGGGCTGCATCCTGGTTTCAGTGGCCGAGGACACAAGCATTTAAGATAAAACTGTAGAAAAATATTCTGTGACATCAAAGGATGTTCATGCCATACTACCGAGTGAGACAAATGCAGCCTGTTACAAAACAGAATCATCCTTGTCTTTAAAACAGAAAATAAATTTGAATCGAAAACAAACTGAGAGAATGGGACTGACTGGTAGGTTATGGGCCATCTTTATTTCGCTCTTCTTGTGTTGCTGGGTTTCCATGTTTGCTGTATCCCATGGGTACAACAATGGGAAGGTATTTTTAGGGATCGCGTCATCTGAGGACCAGGCAAAGGGATGGGGATGTTCAGGTGTGAGAGGGCGCAGACTGCTCTCTCTTGCTCCGAGGCACAGAGATGGGTTTAGTGACTACAGAGTAAAGGAAAGCTGACTGCACAGCCCTGGAGACGTAAGGGCCAGGCACGAGGGCTCTGCAGGCTGACCTTGGCTTCCCGGCCCCTGTAACGCCCGCTCCGGTGCTCCGAGGCACTCAACAACCATCTGACGGACGGATGCATCTTGGAAGATTTTTCCACCCCTTAGACTGGTCTTCAAGATGGACGGGATTGCCTAACGAGATGGCAAGTTTAGAAGTCACCATTTATCTAGGATGCTGCAGAGGCGGGATCCGAGAATCCAACAGGCCAGGGCACGGGGAGGGGGCTGACTGAAGGACCCCAAACGCTCATTCTCTGTGGCTGAGACGCAGCAGGAGAGACAGAGCAGAGAGAAACCTGAAGTGGGAGTCTCGAGGCCCCGACTGTCATCCCAGCTCTGCCTCTGGCCGGGGGCCATCAGTCACTAACTTCCCTGGCCTTCATCTCCTTCACATGAGAAATTACTGTGACGAGTGGCCGAAGGATTCCAACAGTCTAAACAAGGAAAAACAGAACTCTTTCACAGCAAAGTCCTCCGGCTTGCTAGGTCACTTTAAAAATGCCCATCAGGGGGCCGGCCCGGTGTCACAGCGGTTAAGCACACATGTCCCGCTTTGGCGGCCCGGGGTTCACCAGTTCAGGTCCTGGCTGCGGACACGGCACCGCTTGGCAAGCCATGCTGTGGTAGGCGTCCCACATAGAAAGTAGAGGAAGATGGGCACGGATGTTAGCTCAGGGCCAGTCTTCCTCAGCAAAAAAGAGGAAGATTGGCAGCAGATGTTAGCTCAGGGCTTATCTTCCTCAAAAAAAGAAAAAAAAAGCCCATTAAAGCAACTATTAAACTAGAAAACAAAATGTTGTTTCAAACAATTGGCAAGGACACTGACAAACAGCCTGCAGAGTCAATGGCTGGGAAGCCACACGATCTTCCCAGACAGCAGTGTTATGAGAGCTCTGAAACTGTGTTCTCCAACGGCAAACCCACTTGGAGGAAGAGGTTCAAAGAACGAATCCAGAGGAAAACTCGATATAAAAAGTTGTTCACAGAAACACTGTAGCCGTCTAACAAGCAAGAATATGCTCTAACAATACAATGGAATAACTATTAGTGTGATAGTTGAAAAGTCTACCTTCATATAAGAAAGCAAACACACTAAGTTTTAAAAACTTCAGAGAGAATTATACACTTAATGCATCTGTGCAGAAACACGTTTATCTGAGTGGCTTTACCCATGTTTTTAAAAATTGACGTGTGGGAGCCAGGCTGGGGATTTTTCTTGTTATTATTTTTCTTTATTTTCTAAGTTTTCTTTAATGAATACGTATTTCTTTTCTAATGTGCATTGATATGGACCTGACTTTAAGTTGAAGAAGTGTAAAGAGTTAAACTTTAATGTTCAGTGGATTCCTTTTTTCATAAGAAAAAAATTTAAGTTTAAAACAAATTAGGGAAAGTTGAACTAGATTAACTATTTGCAACATTTTTGAGGGGGGCACAAACCCTATAGAAATCTAGCGAAAGCTAGTTTCTCTATCCAGCAAAAGGCACACAGATTTGCAGTACCAGCATTTCTCAGGTAATTTCTGCAACTGGGGTTCAGAACCCTAATTACTGGCCCGGTGCGTCTAACACTGCAGACATCCCATGATTCTAGGATCTCCTGTTTAGCCCCCGTTCCAACGTGAGAGCCAAGCTGGCTCTCGGAAAACTAAGGGAGGTGCGTCTCTGAGGGAAGGGCGCCCTTGTCCCCAAGGCTGTACTGGTCCCTGTCTCCACTGCCAGGTCTTGGCCAAGAGCCACTCTCCAGACAAGCGATATCATGTGTGCAGGGTCTCAGGAGTTTTCCCTTTCAGCAAGTCTTCAGGGCGTTTCTTGAGCGGCTTGTCCCAGTGAATATCTGTTTGGCAGGGCCATTTCAAATGGGGCCTCCCACATGCATGGCATGATTATAAATATTGAAGAGCTCCAGCTCAGTCAACCCATGTAAGCAAGTTACCCAAGAACCCATGAAGAGGGTTAAAAACAAAAAATCGGGGGCCGGCCCTGTGGCTGAGTGGTCAAAGTTCCACGCCTCTGCTTCGGCGGCCTGGGTTCGTGGGCTTGGATCCCACACACAGATCTGCTCCATTCGTCGGCCATGCTGTGGAGGCGTCCCACACACAAAGTAGAGGAGGACGGACACAGATGTTAGCTCAGGGCAAATCTTCCTCACACACACACAAATTGGATTTATCTTGTGGGGGAAGCTTGAAGGCACACCGAAAGATGTCACCAAGGTCTCTAAGTAGTCCATTCGTTCTCCCTTCGTTCCTCCACTGCTGATGAGAAAGATTCAGAACTGAAGCAGTGGACTGCCTGAAATTAATTCTAACAATATTCGTAAAAATAACTACTATCTGGGGCTGCCCCGTGGCCGAGTGGTTAAGTTTGCGCACTCCACTGCAGAGGCCCAGGGTCTCGCCAGTTCGGATCCTGGGTGCGGACATGGCACCGCTCATCAGGCCACGCTGAGGTGGTGTCCCACGTGCCACAACTGGAAGGACCCACAACTAAAAAATATACAACTATGTAGTGGGGGGATTTGGGGAGAAGAAAGAATAAAAAAACAAAACAAAACAAAAAAACTATTATCTGCCCGGTGTTTTACAGTGTATGAAGTGCTTTCACATTCATCTCTTCCTTTGCCTCTCACTGCTACGACTCGGGGGGCAGGTCGAGTGGGCATCATTGTCCCCCCACTTTACAACAAAGACACTGAGCCTTAGGAAGGTCAGACCACCAAGGAGCAGAGGGACCGGATCTCAGTTCCTTCTGGAAATGTGAGGAGGGCTTCTGAGATGTGGCAATGGATGGGGAAGTCTCCCATAAACTCAGCCATGCCACACACAGGATCAGAACAGCCCCAAATGCCCAAGTTCCTCAACCTCATTCCCTAGGATGGGGGTTCAGGCTCCCTGACTAGGAAGTCGGGAACAATTCCCAGGTAGATAAAAGGTAACTGCTCCCTAATCACCTGTGGAAGAGAGCAGTGTTCTCCACCAGTCTGCGCAGAATCAGTCCCCAGCTGGCCCCAGGACCCTTCAAACAGCCTGCCAGGCCCTTGACCCCGTGGACGGCCTCACCTTGTAAGGAAGTCTGGGACTCCGGATCTGCAAACTCCTCCAGCAGCTTCACGGAGTCGCTGTCCCTCCCTGAGTACAGGGACAGGGTGTCCAAGTTGTCCTCCAGGGCCTCGCCGGGCACATCAGGTGTTGGGAGGCTGGGGTCCAGGTCGGAGCTACTCAGGTCAGCATAGAGCAGGTCTCGTGGGCTGGGCCCCAGGTCCCGGTTGAGGGTGTCACTGCAGTTGAGCCCCTGGCTCTTGGAGAACGAAGGGAGGTGCGTCTCCGAGGGAAGGGCACCCTCGTCCCCAAGGGTGTACTGGTCCATGGCTCTCCGGGGCCAGGTCTTGGCCAAGAGGCACTCTCCAGACGAGCAAGGCCGTGCAGGGTGTCAGGGAGGAGAGAGCCCTGGGTGGTGTCTAACTCCTGAAAACGAGCGAGGAGACATCAAAGTTACGAGACGGCAACACAGAGGGATGGACAGAGCGAGGCCTGGGGTCTGTCCTCTGCCCCTGAACAGCCATGCGACCCTGGGCAAGTCCTTCAGCTCCACGAGCCCGTTTCCTCATCAGAGTGCCTCCACCATAAGGCTGTTGTAAGGAACAAATGAAAGGATTTCTGGCAACATGGGGGACTAAAGTGACCTCCTTCTCCAGCTGTAAGTATACAGGAATATGAGAAAAGATCACTTTTAACATGCAGCCAAGTTCACGGGACAGGTAAAACCCCAAGTGCCAGTAAGAACGAGAAAACCCAACCCCAACGGTGTGAGCACAAGTCGGCCCAAGGGGAAAATCGGATTCAGATGTAGAGCCTAGAGCTGCTGTCCAATATGGTGGCCACTGGTCACTTGTGGCCAGAACGCACTTGACATGTGACTGGCCCCAAATTGAGACATGCTGTGAGTGTGAAACACACACTGGATTTGGAAGACTCAGTAAAAAGAATAGTAAGTTTTCATATTGATTACATGTTGAAATGATAATATTTTGGATACAGCAGGGTAAATAGAACATTATTAATATATAAATATTATTAAAACGAATTTCATCTGACTCTATCTTTTAACGTGGCTACCAAGAAGTTTTAAATTATATATATGGTTCATATTACATTCCTATTAAAGAGCATTAACCTGGAGGCTGGGACCTGGGGTCATAACAGACACACAGAAAAGGACACGGGGCCTCGAGCTCACAGGAAATGGAGACCTGGGACCCTGGAAGAGCTGTGCCATCCACAGAAAACCCACGTAAACGGAAAGAAAAACTGCACACAAGCCTAGAAAAGCATCCCACAAACTGGAAAAACAACAGGACAGTGAGAGACAACAAAACCTAGTATAAGAAAAGAAAAGGTCACTCTGGGACAAGAACAAACATTTTTAAAAAGAGACAAGTGGCCGGCCCCGTGGCCGAGTGGTTAAAGTCTCGTGCTCTGCTTCGGTGGCCCAGGGTTTTGCCGGTTCGGATCCTGGGCGCGGACATGGCACCACTCATCAGGCCACCTTGAGGCTGCATCCCATATGCCACAGCTAGAAGGACCTACAACTAAAATATATAACTACGTACAGGGGGATTTGGGGAGAAAAAGCAGAAGAAAAGAAAAAAGAAAAGACTGGCAACAGTTGTTAGCTCAGGTGCCAATCTTTTTTTTTTTTAAAAAAAAAGACAAAAAAAAAAAAAGACAAATAGAACTTCTAGAAATGGAAGACATTTAAATTAAAAACTTACCGGAACGGTTAAACAGCACAGAGAAATAACAAACTGGCAGAGCAGTCGGAGGAAATCCCCCCAGAACTCAGCTCAGAGAGATAGAGAAACAGAAAATATGAAGGAGCAGTTGAGAAAATATGCATGGAGAAGCAAAGGCAGAAGTCTAACGTATGTCGAACAGGGGTCCCAACAGGAAAGAGGGGAGAATGCAGGAGGGACGGGAACTTCCCCAGATGATGGTGGAAGACTTTCCAGAATCATTAACACTTGAATCCAGACGTAAAGATGCGACTGTTGAAGGCGTGCGGTTAACAATGACCCAGCACTGCAGGGCAGGGCCGGATAAATGAGAAGGAATTCACTCCTCCACACCCAGGAGAACTCCAGAACACTAGAGACAAAGAGAAAATCCTAAAAGCCACAAGAAAGACAGGGAGGTGGTCTTCGAAGGGATGCCGGCTCGCCTGAGGGCAAACTTCCCCACAGAAACAGCTAGAAGACCAGAAGGACACCATCTGCAGCCTGAGGCAGGGCAGGACTCGGCAAGGAACTCAACACAGGATCTTTACAGACACAACAGGCTTTTCCAGACCTAAGAGTTTACCCCACAGATCTCGGCTTGGAGACTACTATAGGTTTTAAATCATTGGGAAAAAAGAAAGAGATGATGATTAACTTGATGCTTTAAATGCGCTAAGCGTAACTACCAAGAGAAGAGGAATAAACTATGTAACATCTAAACTAGCAGAATTTATCCCCCCAAAAAAGAGAGAGAGAGAGAAAGACTCAAATTACTAAAATTAGAAATTAAAGAGGGGACATCACTAACGACCTTACAAAAGATAAAAGGATTATAAAGGAATACTATAAACAATTGCATGCCAACAAATTGGGTAACTTAGATAAAAATGGACAAATTCCTAGGAAGATACAAGTCACCAAAACTGACTCAAGAGGAAATAGACTGTCTGTATAGATTAAAAGACTGAATTAGTAATTTTAAAACTTCCCACCCATGCCATCACAGAAACACTGAAAAAATCAACTTTATTAGAACTCTGGAAAATAGTCAAAGGTTTACAGCAACCAAGCGAAACTTTATCAAGAAAAAGGAGACCCAGCAGGAGAGCCCTGCCCGTCCCCCTCCCCCAGCACAGCGGCCGCCTTGGAGACGGTGCCCCTGCTCCCTCTGGTGTGGGCTCCCGGCCCTGGAGCGAGCAGAGAGCACCTTGTTCTCAAAGAACTGAGGTTGTCGTCTTGACCTGCAGGATGGCTCCTGAAGGTCCAACATGAAGCGCTCCACCTGACTTTGCCTAACTTGGAGCTCTCTGAGGGCAGAGAGCCGCTATGGGGAGGGCACTTGTTGAAAACATTAAAGACAATGGAACAGTTGCTACAGTCTGGGGCAAAGGGTATTAGTTGGGGCCAACGGCAGACATGCCACCAAAAGCCTGGGAGGAAAGGCTGGAGGGTGAGATGCTTGGAGAGCAAGGGCTTTGAAAATCATCCACAACGTCAGTTTCTTACAAAGCTAAACATGGTCTTACCATACGACCCAGCCACTGCACTCCTGGGTGTCCACCCCAGGGAGCTGAAAACTTACATCCACACAAAAGCTGCATACGAACTTTTACAGCACATTTATTCATAACTGCCCCAAACTGGAAGCAAACAAGATGTCCCTCAACAGAGGAATGGATACACAAGCTGTAGCACATCCATACAATGGGATATTACTCAGCAATAAAAAGCAAGGAGCTATTGGGGCTGGCCCGGTGGCATAGTGGTTAAGTTCGTGTGCTCTGCTTCAGCAGCCCAAGGTTCGCTGGTTTGGGTCCCAGGCACAGACCTACACACCACTCGTCAAGCCATGCTGTGGTGGAATCCCACATACAAGAGAGGGGAAGAGGGGCACAGATGTTAGCTCAGGGCCAATCTTCCTCAGCAAAAAGAGGAAGATTGGTGGTGGATGTTAGCTCAGGACTAATCTTCCTCAAAAAAAAAAAAAAAAAGCAGGAAGCTATCAAGCCATCAAAAGACATGGCAAATCCTTAAATGCATATTGCTGAGGGAAAGAAGCCAGTCTGAAAAGGCTGCATGCTGTGTGAGTCCAACCACGCGACATTCTGGAAAAGGCAAAACTACAGAGACAATAAGAAAGTCTGTGGTTGCCAGGGTTCCGAGGGTACGGAGGAGGGATGATGGGTGAGACACAGAAGGGAGTTTTAGGGGAGTGAAACTATTCTGTATAGTCCGGTAAAGGTAGACACATGACACTACGCATTACTCAAAACCCACAGACCCACATAACACAAAGAGTGAATGACCCTAACGTAAACTGTGGACTTTAGTTCATTAAAAAAAACCTTGCACACATTCCGGGGAATCTAGAAAACCGTGTGCCTAAGACAGGCACACCCTCAGGAGAGCTTAGAGCGTGGGGGAGGCTGAGCAAAGGTCACGGCAGAGCTGTGAACTGCCCACTGCTGCTGAAGGTGAGTCCCAACGCTCACATGCAGCCCGCCTACAAACACTGGGGTTTTTCTTTTTCCTGCTCCAGGTGTGTAAGGACATCTCTGTACATCACAGGCTGACCACCAAACTCACGGAACAGAGATTCCACTCACCACACACGACGAAGAATACAATCTTTACAAAAATAGCCTGGAAAAGTCACTACCCAAATGAACAATTACAACCCACGGTGGGCAGCCAACACAAAACCCGGGGTGGCAGGGAGAACGTGACTTCCAGAGTCACCCCGTTATAATTACGAAGTGTGTAAACAAATAAAGTGGGGCCCACTCAGAGGGCCATCCGTCTCATACAAAAGGAATCAAACAACACGCGGCCTTCTAAACGTCTGGCTTTTTTCACTAAGTAGAGTGTTTTCAGGCATATCCCCATCACTTCATTCCTTTTTGTGGATGAATACCATTCCACTGTCTGCATAGACCACATTTTCTACATCCATTTGTCTGTTGATGGGCATTTGGGTTGTTTCCATTTTTGGCTATTCTGAACAATTCTGTCCACACCTAGACATTTAATAAATGCTTGATCACTCATTGATAACATATCTAGCGGATTCTAGAATAACTAGAGTTTGGGCCTGGATTCCTAGGCCGTTGGTTTCTACCATTTTTAAATTTTTCATGTTGAGCTGTAAGAGAACAGCTGCCCCCCCATGTCTGATTGTCACATTACGTGGCTACCTGTGTGTGTGTGTGTGGCCTACTTCGGGAGCTCAGACTAAAGTTGACTACAGCTCCACAATCCTGAGTCAGAACTCTGGGACCCAAGTGAGTTTCAGAATTCAGAATCTGGGGGATTTAGACAACATATTTTAAGTAACTCCCAGGGGGGTCCAGGGCAGCACCTGTAACCAAATCATTCCTGTGCCGACACCCTAAATGGAATGTGGAATAAATGGAATAAATGAAGACAGCAAGGAGCAACCTGTAAGTTCAGGTTTGGCCACCAAAAGAGGTTTGAGACCCCTGGGCATTCTCAGACCTTTCTGGGATTCTAAATGGCAGAGAAAGGAGTGTGGACTATATGAGTTTATATTCCGAGGCAAAATGAATTTCTCTGCCAGTTCCAAAGTTCCTTCTGCTGTGCTGCTGGAACTGCTGTCACTCAGGACCCCAAGGGGGAAGGACTCCATCTCCTTCATCTCTCGAGAACAAAAGCAAGCTAGAGACAAAAAAAATGAGGCATTCCTTAAAAGAAACATAAAGCGGTATTTTACAAAGTAAAACTGGAAGCACAGCCCCCTTGTCAGGTTTCATATGCTTTGGTTCACGCACTCCCCACAAGGCCCCAGAGCTCGGTTCTATTAGCACTTCCGTTCTGCAGAGACGGAAAGGGACTCTGAGCGGCGAGGTCATGGATCTTAAGTCACACACTTACAAGCAGTCGAGCCAGATCTTAAACCTGGACATTTCGACTTTAGAGCTTGTGTTCTTACCTACGACACGATACCGACTCCTGACAAACTGTGTAGACAGCAGGGTGCCCATTGAACCACAAAACACCACAGGTGCTGGGTGGGGGCGGGAGACAGAATCACCTGCTTTCCAACGTCCCCTCATCGTCCACAGAAGACTCGGGTCTAGTCAGGACCTCGTGCAGGCAAGCCAGAAGTCCAGAGGCCGTGCTTTGATATCGACATCCTTTTCCAGATAGTAAAGCAACACACCCCCCTCCCCGGGCCAACATTAAACTTGCTCCTATTGCGTCAACAGACAACTTCAATTCCACAAGTGTTCGCAGCTTCTACGTACAGAGTTCCCTGCTAGTCCCTGTGAGGCAGGGTTTGTGGTCCCCTGGAATCTCTGCAGACATTCCCAAGAGTCCAAATATTCTTCCCAAGGGTTTAACGATTTTGTGTTTTCGTTTGGAGAAGAACCTCCAAGAAGAAAATCAGTCTATCTGGATTATCAGATTACCGCCTGTAACGGGGTACCACCATTTGCTTTCCACGTCCAGGATACGTTTACAATCGCACGAACGCCGAAAAAAACCTACTTTAACGGCCCCACGCCAATGAGAAGAGGATATTGGTGGATTTAGCTCATAATGATGCCTTTGGGCTCAACTAAAGGCCAACAGACACTGTGGGACCGACGGAGGTTTCGCTGCTGTTCAAACTAAGAGGGACGGGGGAGCTGAGATCTCCCAGGGCCTGCTAAACCCAGAAGGGCCAGGTGGGGCAGCCTGCAAAGTATTTGCTTCAAAGAAGCAGTTAAGCATCAGCAAAACAGCATCCCCCTCATTAAACTAATGTTTGTCATTTGAATCACATTGGTTTGGTGGCTGCGTATTTGCAAGTTGATTGCAAGCTGATTGTGGCTTTACAGTGGTGCGGAAGCCATACGCTTTAGCAAGAGCCGTCTTGTGTTATCATCATTTAAGCCTTAATAGCTTAAAAAACAATTTAAGTCAACACTGGGGATCCAAAGCAATTTTAAGTCTTTTCTCTTAAAAAAGGCCCATCATTCCATGCCTGGTGGGGGGGAGGAGGACAAAGGGACTCCCCCATGAAATGCTGCAACCTCTCAGGAAACTAGACTACCAGATGGTTCTGAACTGCGGCAGGAAGTCCACAATTGGGTAAAGAATATTTATCTTGGCATTTTTTGGAGGGAAAAGAGGGAACAATCTGAACGTCTACCTATTCCACAAAGATGTTTTATTTAGCGTGTTTGACCTACACCATGTCTTGAAATACTGGCTTAGTTACCAACAATTGACCAAATGAGGAGATTTCAACTAAATATATGGACTTCTCTTGAAAATTATTAGATTTGATATTCGCAGATAGTTAACAGTAGGATAGAGTGAGGGACAAATGCCATCTCTGGATCAGGCTGTGGCCTCCAATGCCCACCGTCGTCCTCACTTCTCTTCCTGCCCGACCCCTGTAATAATCATCATTAGAATAATAATCTGTTGTTAGTGCCGTCCAATGGATTCCGACTCCTAGTGACCCTGTGGACAGCAGAGCAGAGCCCTGCCCGGTCTTTCTGCGCCATCCTCTCCCCTTCCGGCCTCCATCAGACAAGACTCAATTCTATTCACAGGGTTTTCATGGCCAACTTTTTTCGGAAGTGGGTGGCCAGGTCCTTCTTCCTAATCTGTCTTTCTGTCTAGTCTGGAAGCTCTGCTGAAACCTGTGCAGCATGGGGGGCCCTGGTGGTATTTGAAATCTCGGTGGCATAGCTTTCAGCGTCACAGCAACACGCAGCCGCCAGAGTATGACAACTGACAGGCAGATTGTGGCATGGGTCCTTGACCGGGAAATGAACTTGGGCCCTGGTAGTGAGAGCGCCAAATCTTAACCACTAGACCACCAGGGCCAGCTAATAATAACAACAGAAGCAAACATTTACTGAGCCTTTATCCTATACCAGGCATTGCAATCCTATATCATCTCACTTAATTCCCACAACACTCCTTTGCGACACTGAGTTATTAATACATTATTAACCTGACTTTACAAATCAGATAAATAAAGTCCAGAGAAGTTAAGTAACTTCTCCCAAATCAGGGTTCGGATTTAACCCTGGGAGTCTGACGCTGAAGCCCTCACACTTAACCACTAAACTGAACTGTGACCCCACACATGAGACCAACAGTCCTGCCCTGCACGCTGCACCTACATTCTTAAACCGAACAATCAAAGAGGACTCGCTCCTCTAGCCATGTAATCAATATCATTTTAACCAGAAGGTTAACTCATTTCCAGTGATCTGAGTCATGCTCTTTTAATAAGAGCAGATTTAAAGCTTATATTGGGGGGGGGGAACCCCGTGGCCGAGTGGTTAAGTTCGTGCACTCCACTTCAGTGGCCCAGGGTTTCGCTGGTTCAGATCCTGGGTGCAGACACTCCACCGCTCATCAGGCCATGCTGTGGCGGCATCCCACATGCCACAACTAGAAGGACCCACTACTAAAAATACACAACTATGCACCGGGGCGCTTTGGGGAGAAGGAAAAAAAGAGGAAGATTGGCAACAGATGTTAGCTCAGCGCCAATCTTCCTCACCAAAAAAAAAGTAACAGCAAAACAACTCCTTAAAATAAATAAGCTCATATTGGGAAAGAGAAAGACACGGAGGCATCAGGAGACTATACTTTCTGTACTTTCCTAGAAAATTTCGTACGTAGAATTAACTAAAGGAGAAAGAGACATCAAAGCTTCTCATGCTAAAAGCTGATCTGAGCAGAAAACGCAAATAAGCATTAAAATCTCAAATAGCAGTTTTCATAGTGAAATGGATGGGGGGGACCCCTGGAGTCCTCAAGAGTCTTTCAGGGAGTCTGTGAGGTCAAAACTATTTTCATAACAATATTCAGATGTGAGCTGCCTTTTTTGTTCTCAGTGAAACTTTCCAGAAGCAACAGGACATCTCTCAAGAGGCTGAATACAAACAGATATGAGAATCCAGACGACTCTAAAACATGTAAAACAGTGCCCCTAGTCTCATTAAGTGTTTTGTTTTAATTAAAAAATGTCAATTATGTTCATAGATAACGGTTTTATTATTGCTATTTTTAAAAGAGTTAATGAATATGTTTAAAGTTTATTAATTCAAATAGCTAATACAGCAAACATCAGTAAATATCGTTCCCATGCCCCAAAACTCTCTGGGGTCTTCAATCATTTTCAATGATTAATGATTTATTATTTATTTTATTATATACTAAGATCACCTTAACGATCTTAGGATCAAGGAGACCTAAGATCAAATAGTTTCAGAACTGCTGCTTTAAAGAAAAAAAACAAAGTCCTGCATAGATGCACGGGCCCAAGCAGGTTAAGAAACCCCAAACCCAAAATTCCAAACTGGAGGCCAACAGACATGTTTTATCAGGGCCCCACACCACCTTTAAACACTTATTCCATTCGTTGTCAGCATTTAAAAATCAAAAGGTTTCACATAAAGACAGCATTCTGATCTCTTCTCAAAAAAAAGGTAACTTCTGGCAACAGTGGCCTGGCATTTCCAGTCGGCTATTTCAACCGGCTCTTGTTGTCACTTACATGATCTTGGGTTCAACACACTCTGGCCGTTACCTGTAGGTATCTAAGTCATTACCCTGAGCTACAGAGGAAAAACCCTTTTTTTGGTGACAGTGAAACATTCACCCATCTAATGAACGCCTGCATTCCTCCAGAGAGATCAACATGCATGATAAAAAAAAAAAAAAAAACCTTTTTCCTTATCTGATTTCCCAAAGCAGCAACCTGGACGGTCTTACCATTGGTACAAAGACTCTCGGATCCATTAGAAACCCTTCTGAGAAAGAAAGGAATCCACCTGACCCAGCAGGTGCCTTTGGATATGTGCAAAGGGAGGCCACCCACCTGCAGAAGAGCAAGTGAGCGAATCTCCAGGGACCAGGCCGCCGTTGAGGCCCCACAGGGAGCGGGGTTCAGCTGACGGTCAGACCACGGGATCTTCCCTCCTGGTACGCTGGGTGGGACATTCAGGACACTCATCCAACTTCTTCTGCCCTGAAAGCAGGTGGGGGAAAGGAAGGGGCGATCAGAACGTGGGACCCCAAAGACGCAAGGACACAGGCATGAAAAACTGGGGGAAACGGGCAATTTTTGGAAGAAGGAAGAAAGCAATACTACACCGGGGAGATCCAGGCGGGGAAAAAAAAAAAGGGTTTTGCTGTTACGGGAAAGTTCTTTTTTCTTTCTTTCCTTATTTTTCTCGACCCCCTGGGAAGAAACCTAGAGGGTTTTGCAGGGAGGCGGAACTAGTGATGAAAAGCGATTCTTATTGGAAAGCTGGCGAACAGAGTCCAAAAAAAAAAGTTATCAGACGAGAGAGAAACTGGGAGGACCGAGTTGGTTCGGGATAAGGACAAAGATCTTCCAAAAAGGGGGACACTGGGAGGGAAGAAAGGATGTTTGCTGGAAAGGGATCTCGAAGGGAGGACAGATGCGAGAAGGAAAAGTGAATTTTCTTGCTAGAGGAAGGGTCTAAAAAGACGGGAAGGGGCACCATCCAGGACGATCGGAGGGATGCGTCTTTGCTGGAAGATCCTAAAAAGAAACCAGGCTGGGTCCTCGAAGGGGCAACGATTCAGGAGGAAAGGGGATGCGGAGCAGATGCAAGGCCGGGATGCAGACGCCGCCGAGTCGGGTAGGGCCGCGCGCGAGCTGGGGAGCTGCCAGGGGGCAGTTGGGGCCTGGGGGGGCGGGGGGGGGAGGGAAAGGGGGGGCGCCGGGGCCCGGGGGCCCCCAGGGGCGCCTTCTCCAAGGGGGGAAGGGGCTGCGGGGGTGCAGCGGGCCCGGGGCTGTTGGGGTGCAGAGGTGCGTGCGCGACGCGGGGCGAGGGGCGCCCGCTGCGCCTGCTGCGCCCCCCGAAAGGCAGAGGCGCCCCCCTCCCCCAAGAAGGAAGATGAAGCGGAGGCGGGTTGAAAAGGCGGACAGAGGAGGAAGGGGCGGGAAAGTGG
>NC_060279.1:90785120-90821849 GCF_021613505.1 Equus quagga | reverse complement strand
GGGGGGGGGGGGGGGGACACGGAGCCACGTGGGGTCAGCTCCGGGCCGGGAAGGGCAGTGGTCCCCAGATGCTGGCGGGTCAAGGAGTCTGACCCCTGAACTGAACAGCGTAGACGTGGAATGCGCTCCTTGGAAACTGAGTCATGCACGTCGGTGCAGACGGGAGTGGATTCGTGCGTCCCCGGGGGGCGGGGCCGGTGTGAACCAGCACCAGGAGCTCTGATGCGGGGGATGCTGACGGTCCACAAAGGGGTGATGGGGATGGTTGCACACCGTGGGGGAATTTACGAAAAATATGGATTCTACACTTAAAATGGGTGCCTCTTAATGCAAATTAGACCCCAGGAAGGTGGTGGTGTTTTTAAAGCCGGGCCCCCCCACCCCCCGCGACCCAGGGGAGATGGAACAGAGAGGGCGGCGCAGGGCCCCGCGTTCTGCTCTTGGAGTGCGGCCCCCGGCGCCTGTTCCGGATGGAGCGTCGGGTCTATTCGGATCCCGGCTCCGGGTCGGTCGGGGCTCGAGGGCGGCGGGGACCGCGGGAAACCCGAGACCCGCCTCCCGGGGCCGCCGCCGCCGCCGCCGCCTCCGACCTTGACAAATGGCCCTGTTTTCAAAAGCAAAAAAAAAAGTGCAATGAACTCGAATGATATCATTTAACCCCAAACGTTATTTCAACCCGCAATCGAGACAAAATTTTTAGGGAGGTAATTTTGCATGATTTGGGATTCCTTAAAACCGGGTGGGCGTTGGACATTCTCAGGACATCTGGATTCAGACCAGCCGCGTTTCAAGGACCGCGTGGCCACCCACGTGTGTCCCTGGTGCTGAAAGGCGCACTGCTAGTGGGAAACAGGCAAATATATTGGGAAGGCACGGGGCTATGCTTTCAAGAAAAAGCGAGGAAGGAGCATAGAGAGAGTCGGAGGATGCTGTTTTATACAGATCCATAAAGGCTGCTCTGTGCGGTCACACTGAGCAGGGACATGGAGGAAATATCTGGGGGAAGAGCAAGTGCAAAGGCCCTGAGGCAGGAAGATGTGGGGTCGCTTGGAAGCACAGCAGAGACCACATGGGTGACAGTGAACTAGGCGCGGGTCATGTATGACCTTGTAGGTTATGCGAAGACGGGCATTAGACACCTGCCTTCAATTTAGGAGGGATTCTTTATTTATTTAGCAAATACTTAAAAATATGGGGTTTCAACAGTGTGGTCTATCCCCTTGATGGAGGAAATGAGGACTCTGGCCACTGGGTAGATGAGAGTTTAAAGGACAGGACTTCTGAAATAGATTGACATCTTTTGGTCCTTTGACAAGCTTTCGACGCTTGATGGACAGACGCAGAAGATACTTGCCACGTCTGACGCGAAGAATTAGCGTTCAGAAATTATATCAAAAGGCTAGAAATGAGTGTGACACCCCAATGAGAAAATGATATAAAAGATGTGAAGAGGCACGACGTCCGAGAGGAAATATAGGAAAAGAGCGTGACTGCGATAACGGGGCAACGCAAATTAAAACCACAGGTGGATGTCACACCCACCAGTTTGGCAAATTTAAAAATCACCAGTTTGGCAAATTTAAAAATGTTTCTCTCGGGTGGGGAAGGGGAGCTCACACAGTCCCAGTAATGGGTCAAATTGGGACAGTCACAGTGGAGAGCAAATCTGACTTATTGAATAAAATTCAAGATGTGACGTGTCCCGTGCCCCCAGCAAACCCGGGGAATGACTTGGAGAAACTCTTGCTCACGTGCACCAGGAGATGTGGGCGAGAATACTCAAAAGCAGCGATCTTTGTAATAGCCCCCCCAAAACCTGGGGTGGATGATCCTGGAACAGAAAAAGGACATCAGTGGAAAAATGAGTGAAATCTCAACAAAGACTGGAATTCAGTTAATCGTGGTCATCAACATCGACTTCATGGTTCTGACAAATGTGCTGTGATGATGTCAGAGGCTGACGTTAGAGAAAATCTGGTGAGGGGTCCATGGAGGTGTATAGCTTTCCGGGAAACCTAAAATTATTCCGAAATCAAAGATTGAAGGAAAAAGAAGAAAAAGAAAATATTCACCTGCCAGAGACTGGTTAAATCGTGATATATTTATTCAATGGAATATTATACAGCTGTGAAAAATTGGTCGCTTTCAGTTACACACGACAATACAGACGTGCTTATAAAATTTCAAAACACGGACAAAACCACACAAGGTACAGTTTAGGGACACAAATATATTGTAGATTATCTTTTAAAAGTGAGGGGAAGACAAACACAAAGTTTAGCAAAGTAGTTACCTCTGAGGGGCGAGGGAGGGGAATGAGACGGAGAAGGGCCCCCAGGGGAGCTTCAGAGGATGCGGAAGTTTTTTCTTAAATTGAGTGAGGAGCCCATGGGTATTTATTTTGTTCTTATTCTTTATATCTTATATATATTTTATTTTTTTAAATATCTGCTCAATATTTCACTTAAAAAAATTTTTAAGGGGGCTAGGCTGGTGGTGTAGTGGTTGAGTTTGTGTGCTCTGCTTTGGCGGCCTGGGGTTCATAGGTTTGGATCCTGGGTGTGGACCTAGCACTGCTCGTCAAGCCACACTGTGGCCGCATCCGATGTAAAACAGAGGAAGATCAGCATAGATGTTAGCTGAGGACCAATCTTCCTCAGCAAAAAAAAAAAAAAAAAAAAAGGCTAGAAAATCTCAGAGAGGGATCTGTGCCTGTGCTTCACTATCACATACTGGTTTGCCAGGTGCTCACCATGTGCCCAGAACAGACTGAGAATTCCCGCCTGTGGGAGGGCTTCCAGTCTCACACGGGCCACGCATCTCCAACCCCGGTGACACCCACAGGAGGAAAGCAGTGGGAGGCGGAAGGTCACCAGAACCAGCCTCAAAACGGCAGCTTCTCCCTGTCTGGAGGAGACGCTGGCATCTGTGCAAATGGCCTTTTTCCCCTGTTTTTAAGTGGAGACCTATTTTTAAGGTTGGTGTGTGGAGGGGCATTTCCCATCAAGACAGCCCTCCTGGAGAAAAACGCCTTAAAAAACTCGAGTCAGCGCCAGCCATGATAGCCAAAAGGTGGAAACAACCCACATGCCCATCCACAGGTGAATGGATAAATGGAACATGGTATAGCCATACGGTGGAATATTATGCAGCCGTGGAAAGGAGCGAAGCTCTCATAGATGCTACAACATGGATGAACCTTGAAAACATCCCACTGAGTGAAAGAAGCCGGACACACAAGGTCATCGACGACATGGTTCCATTTATGTGAAATGTCCAGAACAGGCAAATCCAGAGAGACAGCAAGTAGATTAGGGGTTGCCCCGAGATGGGGGTCGGGGAATGTGGAGTGACTATTTAATGAGTAAGGGGTTTCCTTTTAGGGGGATGAAAATGTTCTGGAACTAGATAGGAGTGATGGTTGTTCAACGTTGTAATTGTACAAAATGCCCCTGAATTGTACACTTTTTTTTTTTTTTTTTTTTTTTTGCTGAGGAAGATTAGCCCTGAGCTAACATCTGTGCCCATCTTCCTCTTTTTTTCTGCTTCTCCCCAAAGCCCCCTGGTACAAAGTTGTGTATTTTTAGTTGTGGGTCCTTCTGGTTGTGGCATGTGGGACGCCGCCTCAGCGTGGCCTGACGAGTGGTGCCATGTCCGTGCCCAGGATCCGAACTGACGAGACCCTGGGCCACTGAAGCAGAGCGCACGAACTTAACCACTCGGCCCCGGGCCGGCCCCCATCTCATTATTCTATTCTCTGTTTTTGTAACTCTTCTGCTTCTCCTACCAGACCGCATGCTCCTTGCAAGCGTGACCTGGCCTCATTCAACAGTCCGTCCCCCGCAGCACTTGTCAAGACATCATCAGCTATAATAATAATAATAATAATAATAAATACTATTAGTAATAATATATAATTATATCAGGATGACCAACATCCCAATGGGCCCAGAACTTTCCTGATTTTAGCCCTGAAAGCCCCGTGTCCCTGGAAACTCCTCAACTCCAGGCAAACTGGGACTGTGGGTTGCCCTAATTATAATATATAATAGAAATAGGAAACAGTTATCAAGCTCTGCTTGTTTTAACTCACTCCTCACAACCTCTTGACGAGATAGAAATATTCTCATCCTCCCTATTTTCCAGATGAGGAATCCGGCTCAGAGAGGTTAAGTCACTTTCTCAAGGCTGCACAGCTGGGCAGAGGCGGAGGTGGGGACAAGCCCATCGTTTTCACCACCACGGGTGTTCAGTAAATACTTCTCGGTTGAACGAGTAGATTAAAAATCCTCAGTCCCTTGGTATCTGACCGTCTTGCCAAATCCAGACGTAAGACACTCTGTTACTCATCTCTGTGTCTCTCGTAACCCAGCAGGGTCTGGCACGTAGGAAATCAGTGTTGGGAAATCACGCGGCCACAAACACTGGAAAAACAACACTGGCAGCTTTCGGTTGATTCTGAAGGAGGAGCTCAGCTTCCACGGCTGTAGGAGGAAGGAAAAGGTTCTGTTTTTATCTATAGCAGAGAAAAAAAGTTTCAGAGCTGATCTGCGTCTTAAAGGGCTAATAGATTACGCATTCGGTGAGCCCAGGGGTGACCAGTTGCTCCCCACGTGCCAGACACTTTGCTAAAAAAATATCACCGGGGGGCCGGCCAAGTGGTGCAGTGGTTAAGTTTGTGTGCTCTGCTTTGGCCGCCCAGGGTTCATGGGTTTGGATCCTGGGTGTGGACCTGTGCACTGCTCATCAAGCCATGCTGTGGCAGGCGTCCCACATACAAAATAGAGGAAGATGGGCACAGATGTTAGCTCAGGGCCAGTCTTCCTCAGCAAAAAAAAAAAAAAAAAAAAAAAAATTTACCAGAGTGGGGCTGAAGTGAGGACAAATCTCCCCAAATAAAGGCTACGAAAGGGAAAGCAAGCCTGGGAAATTCAGAGAGGGGTCTAAATTTTTAGATCTGGAGGCAGCAGATCGAAGCTCCGAGACTGATGAGAAATAAGAATAATAATACAAATAACAGCCCAGCAGCCGTCACGGGAAACACTTGAACCTCGCGATCGCACACACGCCCTCCTCTGAGAATCATCTCACTTCATCCCGACAACAGCCCCACGTGTCCGTCCTGTAACTCACCTCATTTCACAGAAGAGGCGACTTCAACGGCCCATGACAGTGCGGGAGATTTTGGACTTTGTTCGGTTGGCTGTGGGGAGCTCCCGGCCTCCACCTCCTGACCCTGGGGCTCAGGTCGCCCTGTGCCGCGGGGGCCTGTGCACCGTCGGGTGTCAGCACCCCCCTGGCCTTCACCCACCAGAGGCCCAAGCACCCCTTCCTGCCTTGGGGCACCCAGAATGTCCCCGAGGGGACAGTCACTCAAGCGTGAGAGCCGTTGCACGAGCGGCATTCTGAACAGTGCAGGGGCCCCTGTCTGCGTCTGGAGTGACGTCCCCAGGGCCCCAGGAAGACGACCCTGGAATGTGAGCCGGAAGACTGGGATTTTCCCGGCTCCGCTGGTCTCCCCTTCATTTCTCACTTGCTCGACCCCCATCCTTCCATCCTACCAGCTCGAGGCTCTTAAAATAAGAATCAAGGAGAGGCTGGCCTGGTGGTGCAGGGGTTAAGTGCACATGTTCCATTTTGGTGGCCCGGGGTTCGCTGGTTCAGATCCCGGGTGCGGACATGGCACCACTTGGCACGCCATGCTGTGGCAGCGTCCCACATATAAAGTAGAGGACGATGGGCACGATGTTAGCTCAGGGCCAGTCTTCCTCAGCAAAAAGAGGAGAATTGGCAGTAGTTAGCTCAGGGCTAATCTTCCTCAAAAAAAAAAAGAAGAATCAGGGAAAGAGACTCATGCTCCCCTAGGTTCACAGCAGCATTATTCACAATGGCCAAGATGTGGAAACAACCTAAGTTCCCCTCTATGGATGAATGGATAACAAAGACATGGTATAGAGAGAGAGTGGAATACTACTCAGCCATAAAAAGGACAGAATCGTCCCATTTGCAACAACATGGATGGACCTTGAGGGAATGACGTTAAGCAAAATAAGCCAGACAGAGAAAGACAAATGCCACGTGATTTCACTCCTATGTGGAAGATAAAAAATACACGGATAAAGAGAACAGATTAGTGGTTACCAGAGAGAAAGGGGCTGGGGGTAAGGTGAGAGAGATAAACGGGCGCATATATATAGTGATGGATAAAAACCAGACCATCAGTGGTGAGCACGATGCAGTCTACACCGAAGCTGATATGTAATAACGTGCACCTGAAATTGCACAATGTTATAAACCAACATGACCTCAATAAAGTCATTGAAAACAACATGAAGTCAAATGAGAATCGTGGTTGAATCCCGAGTGTAAGTGAGTTCTCAGACTTTTCCTTCCGTCCTGGGGAAAGGGAGCTGAGAGCCCAGCGGCTTCCTCCCGGGGCGTGGGGATGGCGCCGTGGCGGGGTGGGTGGGCAGGCGTGACCGGGGAGGGACAACCCAGCGTGTGAAGGGCTGGGCGGAACCTCGGGGTCCCCAAGGCCACCCGCAGGGTGAAGGGTTTGCTGGAAGGACCCAGAGAACTCAGCAAGGCTGTTGTCCTCGTGGCGACACTCTGTTCCAGCGACAGGGTGGGCCTGTGGTGACAAAGTCCCGCAAACCGCGTGGCTTAAAGCACCGAGACTAACTGTCTCGCTTCTAACTCCGGCGGCTCAAGGTCCAGGATGCAGGTGTCAGCTGGTCCCCCCGAGGCCGAGGGGGAGCCCGGTCCAGCCTCTCTCCAGCTCCCGTGGTTTGCTGGCCGACCTTGGGGTTCGTTGCTGTGGCTGCGTCACCCCCATCTCTGCCTCCACCTTCACATGGCGCTCTCCCCGTGTGCGCGTCTGTGTCCAGGGGTCTCCTTTGTGTGAGGTCGCCAACCCTATTTCTGAGCAAGGTTACATTCTGAGGTGTCGAGAGTTGGGACTCCAATAGAGAAATTTGGGGTGGGGGAGGGACACCGTTCAACCTGTAACAGGTCACTTCTGCTATAGACCCAAGCCTGCCCGGGTTCAAGCATAAGGAACCTAGAACCCCAACTCGTAGCAGGAGATACGCCCAAGTCACATTGTAAGAAGAGCATGTGAGGGGCTGGCCTGGTGGTGTAGTGGTTAGGTTTGCGCCCTCTGCTTTGGCAAGCTGGGATTTGCACTTTTGGATCCCAGGCTGGAACCACACACCCCTCATCAAGCCATGCTGTGGCAGCATCCCACGTACAAAATAGAGGAAGATTGACATAGATATTAGATCAGGGCCAATCTTCCTCACCAAAAAAAAAAAAAAAAAAAAAGAGCATGTGGAGTGGGACATGTTTTGTGGCTAGATTTGGAAAATACAAATGTCAAGCACTGAGGTAGAGGCTGGGATAGAGATAGGCATTTCTTGAAAAAGGGCATGCTCAGCAGCCCTAGAATCAAGCGATATCTGTTAGGATGAGTTTGGCTACAGGAAAAAATAACACTCAACCAACAATGACTGGAGGTAGGTGGCCAGGGATGGTTCCACAGCTCAGCCACATCATCAGGCTTTCATATCCTTCTGTTCTGCTGTTCTCAGAGTACTCATGTTTTTGATCCTCATGCTTGTTGCCTCATGGTCACAAGATGGCTGCTGCAGCTCCAACCATCACGTATCTGCTCCATTGTCCCAAGTGGGAAAGGTAGAAAGCAATAGCAAAAGCCTTTCTTCTTAGAGTCTCGATATTTTTATCCAGAAAGAGTTTCTCTGGTAGATTGCAAACACTGCCCTGTTCTCCTCTTTTCCCTGGATCCATGCCTTGGCCTTGAAACTTGGTGGCGCCCTCCTACTCTGGCTCTGGGCTCAGCCCTGGCCGGTGGGGCATCAGGAGACGTGACACCAGCAGAAGCTTGAGTTGGGCTTGTGAGGCTGGGCTGGCTTGCAGGCGGGCGAGAGAGGCGCGTGGAGCCGTCGAGCTGCTCTAGCGGCCCAGGCCCAGTCTCCCTCACTCAACACCTCCACTCGCCAGACCTGCGAGCGAGCCCCGCCAAGACCCGCAGAGCCACTGAGCCCGCCCCCGGCTCACTCCAGGGGCACGAGCAGGAAACGCTCACTCTTATCCTCCACCAAGGTTCGGTGGTTGCGTCTTACACAGCATTCCTGTGGCAGGAGATAATTGACTGACTTTCTTCAGAAATCCTCCAAGCAGTCTTGGCTGGAGCAGGGAGGTGGCGGGTGGGTGGGGGATGTCACATAGCCAAACAAGCGTGTAACTGACAAGAGGGATGGGACAGATCAATTGGCTTGGGCAATTATGATCAGTGCCCCAGGATGGGCCATGTCACCACCCAAAACCAAACTGGGGATCTATTAGCCAAGGCAAGGTGAGGGGAGGGGAGGTGATGACCATTGGGTGGGCAGCCAGCAGTATCTGTCACCATGACGACTGAAGATGCTCTTCATGGTCTGGCCTGTGGGGTGGGGGCGGATGGGGGGGAAGGAGTTAGGGGGTCAGGAGATGCATGCACATGGGGACCCCGGAGAGATGGCGGTTCCTTCTGGGGAGGGGGCTGGCATGGGCGATGGCTCCAGGAGGCCTTTGGCGTCCTCAGGGAGGGTTTTAATTTTCTACAAAATTTAAAAATTTATATGAAAACATATTCATTAAAATTTAAACTTACTCACTAAAATGACATGGAAACACTAATTAAATGAAAACATTAAAATGTATTGATAAAAATTATAAAGTTACGAATTTAAATGTATTGATTAAAGTTAAATTAAAATGATTGATTGGGGCTGGCCCTGTGGCCGAGTGGTTAAGTTCTCGCGCTCCGCTGCAGGCGGCCCAGTGTTTCGTTGGTTCGAATCCTGCGTGCGGACATGGCACTGCTCATCAGACCATGCTGAGGCAGCGTCCCACATGCCACAACTAGAAGGACCCACAACGAAGAATATACAACTATGTACTGGGGGGCTTTGGGGAGAAAAAGGAAAAAATAAAAAAATCTTTAAAAAAAAAAAAAAATGATTGATTAAAACGACATTAAAATTTGTTCTTTCAATTAAACTTCAAATCGAGTGATTCAGTTAAAAATCTCAAGAAATTTTAATTAGAATTTAGTAATTAAAAATTAAAATTAGAGCTTGGGTCCATGGCTGAGTGGTTAGGTCCAGGCGCTCTGCTTCAGCGGCCCAGGGTTTTGCCGGTTCGGATCCTGGGTGCGGACATGACACTGCTCATCAAGCCACGCTGAGGCGGCGTCCCACATGCCACAACTAGAGGGACCCACAACTAAAAATACAACTATGTACCAGGGGGCTTTGGGGAGAAAACCAAAAAAAGAGGAAGACTGGCAACAGATGTTAGCTCAGGGCCAATCTTCCTCACCAAAAAAAAAAAAAAAGAAAGAAAGAAAGAAAGAAAGATTTTAAATTAGGAAATTAAATAAGGTTTCCTATAGCTTATGTTCTGCAGTTATAATTCCACAGTGAAAGGCGTTCATGGAACACGTATGTGAAGGTGCCGCATGCAGCTCCTGGGGCCCGGGAGGGACTCACACGGGTGAGTTCCGAGTGGGACTTGAGCTCAGGCCCGGAGGGTGGGGGAGGACGGCAGCAGCACAGAATCACCCCCACTGTGTGCTGGACGCTATGTGAAGCTCTTTACATACATGACCTCATTGAATCCATATGGATGCCCCGTGAGGCAGATACGATTATGAATCCCCATTTTCCAGATGAGTAAACTGAGGCACAGAGAGACTAACCTGGTAAATGGAGGAGTCAGAATCCAAAGACCTGGATTTGAACCCAGGTCCCCGAACCACAAGCTGTCTGACCTTGGTTTCTGCCCCACGGGTTGTGGACAGTGAACCACGGGACCGGGAGTCACAACGAGAACACGGGAAGACTTTCAAGAAAGGCCTGGCTGCGTTGTGACCTGCTGGGCTCAGGTTAACGGTTAATTGGCCGGGAGGGAGGCCGGCGCGAGCAAAGGCCCTGGGGCCTCGCTGTGCCAGGCGTTGCTGGAGGAGACAGGAGGTGCCCCACGTCTGCGCCCCGAGGCCCGGATGCCTCCCGGGACAGCCAGTGCCTTCTGGTGCTTCGTGAATGGGCCACAACTGGGTGGCCCCAGGGCAGGGCTGTCCTCTGTGGCGCTGGCTCACCCAGGTGGGGACAGAGTGACTCTGGGGGGTCAGCCCCATGGGTCAGAGCTTCCCACCCTAAGGACACTTCCTGTTATCTCTGGTAGAGCCTCAGAATTCTCCCAAATCCCCAAAGAAAACTCACCTCAATTTAGGAAAGAATGGAACAGGATGTAGGACTGGAAAGGCCCAGAGACGTCCTCCAGTCCAATCCTCTCAATGTGCGCAGATCTGGAAATTGAGGCCCAGAGAGGGCCAGGGGCTTGCCCAAAGTCACACAGCAAGTCAGTGGCAGAAACAGAGCCAGATGCAGCTCTCCCGACTCCTGGGCCTGTGCTTTCTTCTCCCTCCCAGGGCCGGTACGGGGGGGTGTATCTGGGAGCTCGCATGATTAGACAAATGGGGACAGAGGAGACGGGGCTGCCAGGCATATTGCACTAGAAGGAGATCACGTGCTGCTTGCCTTGACAAGGAACACCACCACCATGCTGTTAAAAATGTGTAAAGGGGCCAGCCTGGTGGCAGAGTGGTTAAGTTTGCACGTTTTGCTTCGGCGGCCCAGGGTTTGTGGGTTCAGATCCCAGAGTGGTCCTGCTCCGCTCATCAGCCATGCTGTGGCGGCATCCCACATACAAAGTAGAGGAAGATGGGCACAGATGTTAGCTCAGCAACAATCTTCCTCAAGCAAAAAAAGAGGAGGATTGGCAACAGAAGTTAGCTCAGGGCCAATCTTCCCCAGCAAAAAAAAAAAAGAGAGAGAGAGACCCTCCCCGTCCCCCTGCCATGTGAGATTATCGTGCAAAAACAACTGTCTGTGAGGAAGCAGGCCCTCACCAGACACCGAGCCTGCCTGCACCCTGATCTCGGACCTCCCATCCTCCAGAACAGTGAGAAATATGTGTTTACTGTTTACAAGCTGCTCAGTTTATGGCATTTTTGCTGCAGCAGCTGGAACAGACTAAGAAGCCCTAAACTGACTTCACGATCGTTGGAGAGATTTAAAAAAGACATAAAATAACAGAGAACAAAGACTCAGGCTGGGACTGGCCTCCCCGGACACTCACACGTCTGGGTCGGCCTCATCCTCCTGTTGCAGGACGGGCACACCTCCCGCCAGCATCCTCTGGACGGCCCGTCTCTTCCGACTCGGAGGCTCCTGCAGGCAGAGGGTTACCACGGGCAGAATGCCTGCTCCGAGCCGGGATGCCTGCTGAGGGGCCTCGAGGAGGGGACGTCCTCGTGCGGGAGACGCACAAGAAAGGGAGGGAAATGTTCCAGGGGGAGGCAGGGCCATGGAGGCCGAGGCCTGGAGCGGGGACCCCAGGCCAAGGGCACTGAAGTCCAAGGGCCAGGGTGCCCCGTGGAGGCCTGAGGAGCTCGAGGAGGAGCAGTGCGACCGGGACGGGTGAGGAGGTCCTGGCTGAGGTCAGGGGGCAGACATTGCAGAGCCCGGTGCCCCAGGAGGGAGCTCGAGGCTCGTGAAGTCGCTGGACCCCACTGAGGGCCACACGCGGGGCAGGGCCGCCATCTGATGGACAAAGACGTCCCTCTGCGCCCGCGATGGCTGCACCTTGTGACAACGTAGCTGAGGCAGGGCCTCGTGTCTCAGAGCACCCTTCCATCCGTGGTTCCGGGTTAGGCTTGGCCAGAAGAGAAACCTGCATGACATTAAGATCCATCCCGTGATTTTGGGGGCTGGCCTGGCAGCATAGTGGTTAAGTTCCCAAGCTCTGCTTCCCGGCCCGGGGTTGGCAGATTTAGGACCCCAGGATGGACCCACACACTGCTCATCAGCCACCCTGTGCTGGCGTCCCTCATACAAAAGAGAGGAAGATGGGCACAGGTGTTAGCTTGGGGCCACTCTTCCTCAGCAAAGAAAAACAAAAGAAAAGAAAAATTCATTCAGTGATTTTTATGTAATATACAGTTCATATTCAGATCTCCTCGATTGTCCCCCAAATGTCAATAATATTAATATTAACAATTATTTATATAATTATATAATAATTATTTCTTATATATTTCTTATATATTAATAACTATTTCTTTATATATTAATATATAATCAGTTAATTCTTTTTATATTTTATATTAACATATTTTAATTAATATATTATAACATATAATTATAATATAAATATAACTACTATATAATAATATATTATAATGTATTAAACAATGTATTTTGATATATTATATATAATTAAATATTAAATATAATATAATAATACTATATTAATATAATACAATATGTTACACTGTTATATTAAAATGATATCTTAACATAAGATTATCTTAATAATATCTTAATTATATTATTATCATTACATTATTAATAATTATTTCACTATATATTATTATTATATTATATTATAATATACCATAATTATATATTAAATATATTTTATAATATAACATAACAATTAATATACTATTATATTATTAATATAATTAATTATATACATAATATTTTATGATAATTAATATATTAATGCAATGTAACTAATTATAAAATATCTTGTGTAATTAATTATATACCTGTTAATTGTATAATTAATATTATATATTAATTAATATAGAATATCTTATTCTATATTAGAATATTCTATATAGAATATTCTATATAGAATATCTTATTCTATATTAATATAGGTAAGGGCCAATCTTCCTCACCAAAATATGTAGTATACAGTTATTGTATTAACAGAATGATTAACGTAAATAAGTAATTAGTTGGTGGTATTGATGGGAGTTGTTCGTGTGGGTGCCCTCCGGGTGGCCAAGCCGTCCTGAGGTTGATGACACCTGACAGCGCAGAGGGAGACTCTCCCGGGGGTGGGAAACCTCGTCCTCCGGAAGCCGCCCCCTTGTGTGACCGAACTTGGGCCGGGCAGGCGTGTGGCCCGGGCCGGTTTGATTGACAGCCCCCAGGCCATCAGGGGTGCGGGCGGCTCGGGGAGTGCGTCTGTGGCCACAGGAAGGCCTGCCCACTCAGGGGTCCCCAGGCCACGCGGCCGGTGAGGGCCGATCACCCCACCTGCCTGCAGACCACCCGGTCTTCTCAACAGAGGGGGACAGTGCTTCTCACACTGGGACCAAGGTTGTCTGTGGTCCCCGAACCCTTGGCCGGTGCGAGAGTGTTTGGGAAAACCCCGCAGAAAAGGAGAGGCCAACGGGACCCAAATCTGCCCCCGGAGAAGCACAGGCATTTGAGGAGAAGTCAATCAATGGAGACACTGCGAAGGAGGAACCAGGGAAGTGAAAGGAAAACCCTGAAAAAGAGAAGCCCCAGGGAAGCCAAGGGAAAAGACGCCCTCCAGAGGGAGTCAGGGGTCCACCCTGATCCCTGGCTTCTCCTCTCCACTGCTCTTTCCTGTCGTCGTCGTTTCCTGAGTCATCTTTTGAGCCGCTTCCTCCAAGCACCCTCCAACTCCTTGCCCCGCTCGTCCTGCAGAGGCCGCACCGGGCCAGCCTCCAGCCATCTGTCCCCTCCGTGCCCGCGGAACGCAGCGGGAGGGCAGCACCCAGCCAGCCCGACGGGTTTTACCTGAATCGGAGACATCACAGACCTCAGGCGGGCACAGGGCCTTCTCCCTGCATCTCTGGCACTGGCTTTTCTGCTGGTTCACACGAGGGACATCTCCTTCCAGGCCTCCCCCCCACCCCCGCCCGACCCCTGCCCTCCAGCGATGACCTTGTCCCATGCTTCCCTGTGCAAACCAGCCACCAGACAGGCACCCCCTCATGGCCCATCCCCAGCGCACTGGCGCCCTCACCATCTCCCCTTTCGTCGCCCACTCCCCACTGACGCCCTTTCGGTCCCCCAGCCCCTGGGCGCCATCCCGCTCTCCAGGACTGAAGTCGTCTCCTTGCTTTCTTTCTTTCCCTCCCCACTTCCTCCTCTGTTGCTGCTGCTTCTCCTCCCCTTTCTCCTTCCTCCTCCCCCTCCTTCCCCTCCTCCTCCCCCCTGTACCATCTGGCCCCACATCAGCTGCTGTTGTCCTTCCTGAAAGGCAGATGGGGGGCGCCGGCCCTGTGGCATAAGTTTGTGCCCTCCACTTCAGTGGCCAGGGTTCACGGGTTCAGATCCCAGGCGTGCACAGACACCACTCGTCAGCCATGCTGAGGTGGTGACCCCCATATAAAGTGGAGGAAGATGGGCACAGATTCTAGCTCGGGGCTAATCTTCCTCAGCAAAAAAAAAAAAAAAAAAAAAAGCACAAATGAGAGCCCTCCAGCTCTTGCTCGGAAGAGGGATGGGTTTCAGCAACCCCAGGGGTGACAGATCTCTCGTGATAAAGGAACCTCTTCCCCTCTGCGCCCAGGAGTCTGAGACGCGACGCTCTGAGACTGGTGAGGGTCCTGCTCCCCACCGCCTGTCCCCAGTCACTCTGGTGTCCCCTACTGACCCCTGCCTGGAATGACCTTTCACGGCAGTTGACCGCATCTGAGGTGATGGCGGCCTGGACTCCAGCGGTGGGACCAGAGGTGGTGAAAGGCACTCGGGTTCTGGCTTCCGCTGTAATGAAATCACTTGCTCTGTGTAACGAATGTTGAACTACGTGTCTCCTCTGCTTGTTCCGTGAGGACAGGGGCCACGCTCGTCCTGGTCACTGTGTCCCCAGGACCCGACAGGGTCCTCCAGTAACAACAGAAAAGCACCAGGTACTGATGGGAGCCCTTCACATTATCCACCTCAGGGAGGGAAGCAGATCCTGCTATGCCCACTGTACCCATGAGGAAACTGAGGCATGGAGAGGTGCCCGACCTGCCCAAGGCACACAGCCAGGAGGTGGCAGAGCCGGGATACAGACTGGAGTCCCCATTCCAGGGCCTGCGCTCTTCAGCACGACACTCCCCTGGCCTCAGCAAGACGCTGCCATAAATATCTTTTGAATGAGTTAATGTCAGGGGTGGGAGTCGGGGAACGTGTTCCGGGTCATTTCAGCTCCATCTGCTTAAAATCCTTTTGGAGCCGGCCCAGTGGCGTAGTGGTTAAGTTCACTGCTGTGGTGGTATCCCACATAAAACAGAGGGAGATTGGCATGGATGTTAGCTTGGGGCCAGTTTTCCTCAGCAAAAAAAAAAGGAAGTTTGGCACAGATGTTAGCTCAGGGCCAGTCTTCCTCAGCCAAAAAAAAAAAAGGAAGATGGGCACAGATGTTAGGTCAGGGCCAGTCTCCTTCACATGCACACACACAAAAATCCTTTTGTGGGAGATTTTGTTTTGTTTAATGAGGGTGAATGTCCAGCCCTCAAAAAACGGGTTTACTGAGCCCAAGCAGCACCAGCACGGGCCTGGCAGATGGCCTCCCGCCGTGCCACACAGGCCACATTGGTTTAGGACCCAGGCTCGGAGGTCACAAAGTACAGCTCCTTCCACGAAGAAAATGAAATCCTGTGTGTCCTGTGTCTGAGGACACCCAGGACGTTCATTTTCGACAGAAACATCCGGGTTCACGGACACCATCCCTTCCTGACCAAGATCCTGGTGGTGCCCTGCACACGGTCCAGAGAAGAAGCAAGGGTGCCACAAAGGTGATGTGGGTCAGAGCTGACTTTGGCGCCGGTGACGTGGGGGCTGAGGTCGGCGCTCCCCTCCTCCCACCAGAACCTGTCACCTCATTTCCTGAAATTCGCCAGATCACCAATTCCTCCAGAATTAAGACCACCGTTCCTTTATTTAAACGATAATAACAGCTATCAGCTAGCAAGTGGCACGAGCTGTGAAGCTCTTATTCTTTGACCATGCCCGGCTCCCTTTTTTTTTTTTTTTTTTTTGGTGAGGAAGATTGGCTGTGAGCTAACACTTCTTGCCAATCTTCCTCTTTCTGCTTGAGGAAGATTGGCACTGAGCTAACATCTATGCTGATCTTCCTCTATTTTATGTGGGTCACCGCCACAGTGTGGCTTGACGAGTGGTGCTAGGTCCACGCCCAGGATCCGAACCGGCAAACCCCCAGCTGCCAAAGCAGAGCATGCGAACCTAACCCCTCTGCTGCCAGGCTGGCCCCCGACCATTTATTTTTTTCTCACGTCTCTTTGGGTCCTCTGGACAGTTCTGCTAATCCGGGCCAGGCTCTGTGGACCCCGGCGGAGCTCGCTCATGAAGCTGCCGTCGTCTGGCGGGCCCTCGAGAGGCTGGCTGGTCGAGGATGACTCCAGCCGGGATGACTCAGTTCTTCTCGACCTTTCCCTCGCATCCCACACCCCGCCGCGGGCTGGCCTGGGCATGTTCTTGCAGAGGAGGCAGAGAAGCCAGAGCGAGAAGAGAAACCCTCAGAGGCCCTGAAGGCGTTGTCTGGGAACCCGGACACGCTCGCCTAGCTGCGTTCGACCGGCCACCGCGAGCTGCGGGGTCCAGTTCGGGGGCTGGGGAAGCAGATTCCATCTCTCAACAGGAGGAGCTGCACGGTGACACGGCCCAGGGAGGGGCAGGGCCACCCGGAGGCAGGGGACGGGGATGCTCGCTGTTCCCGCCTCCCCGGGAGCCGCAGAGCCTGCGTCCCGTCACCCACGGCCGCCTCCCCGGCTCGACATTCCCGTCCCCTGACTTCAGCCTTCGCTTCTGTCCGCGGGTCCCTTTGGTGCTCTCGGGGAATCGATCACATCCCTCACTCTCCAAGGCCCCCATCCCGTCCCCGCTCATCGTCAGGGGCCGGTCCCTCGGCCTCGCCTTGGTTCCCACCATTGCCTGCAAGAAAGTGCTGCTTCTTAAGCGCTCACGAGGGGTTCAGCCTGGGTGCCCCCCACTTTCTCAGCCCCCTTCCCAGTCGGTCACCGTTCTACCTCCCTGGGGGTCAGTGCCCTCGTCTCCCCCCCGGTCCAGGCCACCAGCATCTCTTGCCTAGACTGACAACAACCGTATGGACAGGCCGGCGACGGAGGACTGAGTTTTCATTTTGGTTCTGTTGTCTCCAGAGCTGGGTGGCCTCAGGGGAGAGACTCTACCTCTCTGTGGCTCAGTTTCCTCCTGCTATAGACTGAATGTTTGTCTGTCCCCCCCCCCCCAAATTCATATGTTGAAAGCCAAGCCCCAAGGCGATGGTGTTAGGAGGTGGGGCCCTGGGAGGGGAGTAGGTCACGAGGGTGGAGCCCTCCGCATGGGATCTGTGCCCTGAGAAGAGACCCCAGAGAGCTCCCTCGCCCCTCCCACCCGTGAGGACACTGAGAGGACGGCCGTCTAGGAACCAGGAAGGGAGCCTTCACTGGACGCCTGATGGGCCGGCCTCTTGATCTCGGACTCTCAGCCTGCAGAACTGGGAGAAATAAATTTCTCTTGCTTATAAGCTGCTTACCCTAAGGCATTCTGTTATAACAACTCAAAGGGACCAAGACACCTCCTCTATAAAGTAGGGATGAGCCTGGCCGGGGGGCACAGTGGTTAAGGTCAGGCACTACGCTTCAGTGGCCCAGGGTTTACTGGTTCAGATCCTGGGTGCAGGCGTACACACCACTCATCAGGCCATGCTGTGGTGGCGTCCCACGCAGCAGAGCTAGAAGGACCTACGACGAGGATATACAACTACTTACTGGGGTTTTGGGGAGGAAAGAAAAAAAAAAAGAGGAAGATTGGCAACAGATGTTAGCTCAGGGCCAATCTTCCTCACCAAAAAAAATAATAATAATAAAGTAAAAAATAAATAAATAAAGTGGGGATGATAGTATCTGCTGATAGGTTTTTTTTTTGTTGTTGCGAGGATCCACAAAGCAACCCCACCTGAAGATCCGAGCACTTGGGGCTGTTCCGGCTCCTGGTGATTGACGGGAATAAACGGTGATGATGGGACGGTGTGGGGAATCGATTCCTTCCGACCTGCTGGGTCTGTGCTCAGCATGTCACTGGGCCTCACAGTGAGCCTGGGGGTGAGTCCCATCTTTCTGATGGAACAACTGAGGCTCAGTGAGGTCCAGTCTCTCACCCTGAGCCACAGTTACTGAATAATTGGGCCACGATTTGAACAGGGGCCCGTCTGATTCCTAAGTTCCTTTTCTGACTATGGGCGCTAGCTTCTCACTGGTTGGTCCCCCTGCTCCAGTCTCTTCTCGTGTCAGCCAGAGGGAGGCCAGCAAGGGGTGCACCTGATCAGGGGCCCCTTTCCTAAGGTCCTCCAGCCACGTGACTCATTACGGTGCGTGATCCAGGATGGCACCCTGGCCTGGGGGAAACACTGCTATCAAGGACCTAAATTTGGGTGCTTCCCGCTTCAGTGGCCGAGTTCAGTTCCCGGCCCTGGAACCCCATCACCTGTCTGTCAGTAGCCATGCTGTGGCAGCAGCTCGCATAGAACTAGAAGGACTTACAACGATGTCCTGGGGCTTTTGGGAGGAAAAAACAAAAAGACATTATTGAGATGAATGGAGAGATCTGAATTTGTGGATCAAACAGTATTATTGTATCCATGTTACATTTCCTGATTTTATGTTATTTAATTTTTAATTTTTTTTTTTTGAGGAAGATTGGCCCTGAGCTAACATCCGTTCCCATCTTCCTCTACTTTATATGTGGGACGCCTACCACAGCATGGCGTGCCAAGTGGTGCCATGTCCACACCCGGGATCTGAACCGGTGAACCCTGGGCTGCCGAGAAGCGGAACCTGAGCACTTAACCGCTGCGCCTCAAGTCTTAGCTGACAATTGACTTCCTTTGGGCAGATGTCCCCTCATCCCCAGAGTCTAGATCACAGGTTCCCAAAGTAGCATTTGAGCCGATTTCCAGGTGACCTCTTATAATTGTCATGCATTTATTTTAATGCATTTGGGGAGAAAAAGTTAACTAGCTCATTAGACCCGTGATTTCATGACTATTGTTGCTTAGGAGGAGCCCCGAGGTAGCCCCCTGGGGACCCCTTAAAGGAAGACAAAGAATGTTGGCAGAAAGAACAAATTTAAGGTACAAACAGGAGAAGGCTGTACTTTGCCAAAATTGTGAAAGGGTCCTTTAGAGAGAATGGGAGTGGGGACGCCCCCAGGGGCCAGGCTGACTCCGCGTGACCTCCCAGAGTGGCCACCAGGCTCATCTCTAGGACTCCATGGAAATGGGTCGTGCTGTGTGTGTCGCCCCCGCTGGGGTGTGAGCCCTGTGCGGGCAGGGCTGGGCCTGTCTCCCTGCCGGCTGTGTCCCCGGCGTTGCCGGCCCAGGGCGGGGCCCGGAGCGGGTGCTCAGGGAGTGTGTGTGGACTGAACCGATGCCAAGCGATGGAATGTGGACTTTCCCCCTAGGGTGCCAGGGAGTGTCAAGGTCGATGTGTACTTTGAAACTATAGGCTCCCCAACTCCTCTGGGCCCAGAAAACCACCCCTCCTCCCTACCCAAGCTCTTCCTATCAAACTCCTCATGATCCTTCTCCTCCAGGAAGCCTTCCTGATTGCCAGGCTGGGTCAGGTGTCTGCTCTGGGCTCCCACAGTCCCTGGCCTCCCCAGTCCCAGCCCTGTCTACCCTGGGGGGTGGCTCTGTCCCCCTAGACCTGTGACAGCTCCACAAGCTCAGCGCCCTCGGGCTCCTCCATTCAGTGATGGGAACTCACTCCACTGCCACTCCCCAGACCTCCCCATTCTTTCCTCCACCATCCCTTCCCAGCTATTTTTGACTCCCTCCCTTGTATGCACGGCCCTATGTATTATTATTATTTTTTTTTTTGAGGAAGATTAGACCTGAGCTAACATCTACTGCCAATCCTCCTCTTTTTGCTGAGGAAGACTGGCCCTGAGCTAACATCCATGCTCATCTTCCTCTACTTTATATGTGGGATGCCTACCTCAGCATGGCATGCCAAGCGGTGCCATGTCCGCACCCGGGATCCGAACTGGTGAATCCTGGGCCGCCGAAAAGCGGAACGTGCGAACTTAACCGCTGCGCCACTGGGCTGGCCCCATCCTGGTGGTTTTGATTTGCGTTTCCCTTGACTAATGATTGGAGCATCTTTTCACGAGCTGGTTGGCCATTTTCTCACCTCCTGCGGGCTCACCACAGCCCCCACCCCGCCACCTTCCTGGAGCCGATTTCTCCATGTTCACCAGTCGAGTAGTTTACCTGAATCCCCATTCTCTTATCTCTCTCAGCAACTTCGGACCCCGTCTCCCTCTCCAGCCGTGACCTGCCCATGCTCCGCCTTCCTCTTCCTTCTCTGGAGAGAGATGTGGGGCACTGAGCCAATGATTTCACTCCTCTGTGCCTCAGTTTCTTCATCTCTGAAATGAGAAGGACAATTTTGATGTCAGGGTTGTTGGAGCAACCCAATGAGCTGATGTATACAAAAGGCTTAGAAATGTGCCTGGCGCACAGTAAGCATCAGATAAGCATTTCATGGTGAGAGGGCAGGAGGGCCAAGGAGCCCCTCCAAAACTTTTCCTCTGTGGAAGGTGCTAGAAAAAAAATCAAAAAGTTTGCTCTGGTATAGAATTTTAGGAAAAACCATCAGAAATTCTATTTAAAAAACCTCTCTACTGCATAAACTCGATACAAAAAATGATTCACCTTCATTAAGAATCTATATTGGGGGGGCTGGCTCCGTAGCCGAGTGATTAAGTTCGCGTGCTCCGCTGCGGTGGCCCAGGGTTTGGATTCTGGGGACGGACGTGGCACCGCTCGTCAGGCCACGTTGAGGCGGCGTCCCACATCCCACAACTAGAAGGACGTGCAACTAAGATATACAACTGTGTACAGGGGGGGTTGGGGGAGATAAAGCAGGAAAAAAAAAAAAAGATTGGCAACAGTTGGGGAAAAAAAAAAGAATCTACATTAGGGGCTGGCCCGGTGGCGCAGCGGTTAAGTTCGCATGTTCTGCCTCTCGGTGGCCCGGGGTTCGCTGGTTCGGACCCCAGGTGCGGACACGGCACCACTTGGCAAGCCATGCTGTGGCAGGCATCCCACATATAAAGTAGAGGAAGATGGGCACGGATGTTAGCTCAGGGCCAGTCTTCCTCAGCAAAAAGAGGAGGGTTGGCAGCAGATGTCAGTTCAGGGCTAATCTTCCTCAAAAAAAAACACCTACATTAAGCTTCTCATGGCTTTTAAAAGAATGCATCCAAAGAAACGTTTTTAGGGGCCCGTGGAATGTGGTTGAAAGGAGCAACTTTGGAGCAGGGCTGCCTGAGTCTGACCCCTGCGGCGCCTGCTCTGGCCACTTCTGTAACCTCTGTGCCTCAGTTTCCACATCTGTAAAGCGGGGACGATATGAGAACCTCCCCGGCCAGGATGGTTGGGCCGTTCACGGACCTCGTCCGTGGATCTGGGCCAGCAGTGCCAGCTCCCCGAAGGGCTCCCGGTACCCCCTCATCTCTAGCCCGGCTTCCCCAGCCATCTAAACAGAGTTCACACACCCTGCCCTGAACTTATGCAAACGAGGTCTTTACAAGGAAGATCCCTAACAGGCCCAAACGCAGCAGCTTCAGGAAGTCGTTCTCATCCTCCGCTCCGGATCCCGGAACAGAGAAGAATTGAAAAAAAAAAAAAAAAAAGTCAAAATCCGGACAACCCTCCCCTTCTGCCCATCAACTTCGTTTTCCCGCGGAGGCCGGCTTCCCTGCTTAAAGGGGCCTCTCCCAGTTTTGACTTTCTCTCCCCTTGCCGAAGAAGGACAGGCTGGTTCCTCCTCTTCCTCCTCCTCCATCGCCCAGGAAGCAGTGCTCCCACCCCCACGCCCCCGCGCAGCTGGGATGTTAAATCCGGCAGCGACGACAAAATCACTTAAAGCAGCAAATCAATAAAGCCACTCTTTGTTGGGTCTGGATGTGTGGTGGTGCAGGAGTGGGTGAAGAAGCGTGTCCCCACCCCCAATACCATTGCGGGGTGCAAGGGGCGCGGGTCAAAGGTCCAGGGCCTCTGTAGCCCAGTCAACAGTTTTCCCAGCGGCAGCTGCAGCGAGGAACGTGGACACAAAGAGAGACTTCTCACAACTTAATATTTTGATCTTGTATGTATTTTTTTGAATAGGGGATACAAGGTTCAGACTTGACAAAGGTACTAAAAGACCCACCCTCCACCCACACCCGCCTCCCTCCCACAGGCCACTGCTGTTACCAGTTTGTTTCTGCTTGCGAAGATATTCTGTGCATGGAACAAGCAGAAGATTATATTCACACCCCCCCCCTTTTTAAATGATTATACACTCTTGTCCCTTCTTTGCTCTTTTGCACTGATCGGATACATAGCTCATTCCGTGTCGGGTCGTGCATTGCTTCCCCATATTGGGCGTACTTCGTGCCCACGGTGGGTCGGACCACAACTATTTAATGCCTCCCCCATGGATGGACAGCTAGGTTGTTTCCGGGTTGGTTTCTCCTTAGGCATTTTTAGGAAAACAGGACCGGTGTTCCCCATCCCTTGGTTAGTATTTATCAAGAAACGGGCGGGAGCCTCCACCTGCCCGCCCCCTCTTTGCCCGCATCCGCCAAGGGCACCCCCTTGGACCTCTGGACCGGGGTCGCAGAGCTCCGCCCGGGCATCCTGCGCCGGCCCCGCCTCCCGGGAGCTGTCAGGCGCGGGCTGGGGGGCCCCCCGAAGCCCCGCCCCGCGGCTGGCCCGCGATTCAAATCCAGCCAATGGCAGCGTGTAAACAAACCCAGGCCCCGCCCCTCGATGAATAATTACCCGGGGGGGCCGGCGCTCGGCCCATTAACCCGGCAGGGGCTGTGGGCGTGGCCGAGCCGTGGCCCCGCCCCTGAGCGTGAGCCAATGGGCGGCCATGCCCCGCCCCTCGCACTTGCCGCGCTGAGGACCCGAGGCCGGGCTGGGCTCGCAGCTGCCTGATTTCCTCGGCGCTGGCGGCTCGGGCTCCGCGCGGGCGGGCAGGGCCGGGAGCTCGGGATGCGCACTCTCGCCGGACGAGCCATGTTTAAAAGGGCGCGGTCAGAGGGCGGAGGTCGCCGCGGCGTCCGTGCTTTCTGATTCCATTCCTTTCCTTCCCCTGCCTGGCGGCTAAACAGATCCTGGACGGGTCTTTTGATGGAAACTTGGAGGAGCCCAGGGCTGTTTTGGGATGGGGCAAGGCTCTTTCGTGTTTTGTCCCGTCTTGTTCTTGAGGTGTCGCCTACACCCAGAAGAGTGCACGGATCGTAAGGGGGCTGCTTGGCGGCAGACCCGCGGCGCCGGCATGCCCCCCGAACGAGAAACAGAAGTTGGGTTGGCGGAGTTTTAAGCTTTGCAGCCGCCAGGGCAAGAAAGGAGCCGCCATGGGTGTTGTTTTGACTTTCAGAGGCACAAACCACTTATTAGAAAAAAGAAAGAAAGAAAGAGAAAAGGAAAACCCCCTCTCTGCAGAGAGATGGCAATCAGGCCTGCCATTGATCAGGGTCCCTTAGGGTAGGAGAGGGGGGTTGCTGGGCGGGCCCGAGGTGCAGGGCTCAGGTTAGAGGTGGAGGGGGTTAGGATCCGGTTGGGAGAGCTGGGGAAGCATTAAAATGAGTGGGTGAGATAGAAAATGCTGTGGTGCTTGGTGGAGAGGGGGCCTCTCCGGGCTGGAAGGTTGGGTGGGGAATGGGGGTCTTGGAGCCCACGTGCTGGATGTGGAGAGGGCATCCGGCCCCCTGGGACAGGGCAGGTCAGTTTTCCACCATCCAGATTGTTCCAGGGCGAATAGGGGCTTTCCTGCAGTTCCTTTTCCAGTTGCTTGGGTATAATTAAAACCATGCACTAAAGGTTGAGATGAGGGGCCCAGAAATCCAGGCTCGTGTCGAGGTCGCGGGGTTTTCATCACCCCAGGTGCCGTGTCTAGGGTTACATTGGGTGTGGAGTGGCTGCGGGGGCCTGTAGGAGAAGCCATTTGTCTCACAAGGAAGCAAACTTTTTCGGGCCCCTTTATTCATTCAGCAAACATTTGTGAGTTGTCTGGCACCTTCCCAGCCTTATGTTAGGAGAGGAAAGACTGTGACCCATAGGGGATTAAGTCCCAAATAATTGGCGGGCAAAGGACCCTGTGTCACGAGCCCAGCTGAACACAGGGGTGCAGCGTATTTGCTGGTTGAGGAAGGTGGGTGCATTTTCCCTGGTCCGGCTTCTCACATCTGTATGCTGCTTTGTCCTTGTCCCCAGAGAGCTTCCATGTCCATTGTCCCATTGCATGCTCTCCATAGTCCATAAAGCCTGGACTCTGCGGACAGACAGCTGGGTTTGGATTCTTGGCTGTGTGGCCTTGATCTGGTTTCTTACCCTCTCTGAACCTGTTTCTCCTTCACAAAAAAAGGCTAGTGTTGAGATTTAAATGAGAGGCAGCACCTTCCCCAGGGGGTTGTTATTATGGTTATCAGACTGGGGAGTTAGATAGGATTACCTTGAACAGATATCCACAATGCATCGAAAAATAAGATGGATTTGATGGATGGATAGATGCACAGATGTGTGATAAGCAAGGAGAGTGACCTGCTGATGGGCGAACCTAGGGGTTGGGGTTTTAGGTGTTCCCTGTAATATTTCTTCTGCTTTTCCATGTTTGAAAATTTTCATAATAAAACGTTTGTGGGGGCAGATTTCAGTGCCTGACTATGCACCCCCATTGGACAGATGAGAAAATGCGGGAACTGGAGAAGGGACGTGCCCCAGGTCAGTCTGGTGACTCAGAGACAAAATTGGTGACAGAAGACCTGGGTGTACTGAGTTAGTCCTCACCCTGGCTCAGGAGCCCCGGGCCAGTCGCTGAACCGATCCAGGTTTCACTGCCAGCTCGCTTCTTACCCTGGAACTCACCACTTGCATCAGATTCTCAAAAGGAAGGGGTGTGTCACCCCCAAAGGCCAGCAGGTCTCTTTCCACGTGGGTCCTAACTGACCCCTATACTGGCCTTGGACGTCGGGTCCTCCGGGGCTCTGCCAGCCGTGGCTGGGTTTGGGGCCGGCCTTTTGTTGGCTCCCTTCACACTCGGCGAGGCCGGTTCCCAGTGGCATGGCCTCACGACCACCTCTCCAGGTCAGGTGTGCCTATGGGAGGGTGGGTACGGCTCATCTCTGTTCAGCAGAACTTTCTGGAGCACTAAGTGCCAGGCACCATTCTCGAGGGGCAGCAGAGCAAGCTGGCACCTGCCAGGGAGGGCTGGTTGGGGGGGCGGAAACTGAGGCTCCGTGACTTCTTCGCTTCCTTGCTTATTGTCTGTGTCCCCTAACAGAGCTGTGTGCGTGTGCCGGTGGGGAGGGGTCTGGTCACTACGAGACCCCTGGCACTCACCAGATCCGGGAACAATATCTCCTGTATGAATGAATAAACGTGGACAGTCGCCCCCCCCCCCCCCCCCCAAGTGCTTCAAGTCTGCTCACTTTGAGCCACTCAGTCCTCGGGGGCTGGCAGCTACGACAGAGACACCAGTGCCACCGGGCTCAGCTCAGGCCCCACTTCTTGGTTGCGTGACCTTGGGCCAAACCCTCCCCTCTCGGAGCCAGTTTGGTTTTCTACGTGGTAAGATGGGAGTAACTAAGAGTTTCTAGAGGGTTCTCTTCCTGGTGGGCAGGACTGAGGACCGGAAACACCGTGCTCAACCCTCAGTTAATGCGCACTCCCTGCGTCTTGTCCAATGGGCTCAGTTGTAGCAAACGGGACAAGCCACACAAAAATAAACCTGCATATTGCTGTTTCCTGAAGGGTCACATACCTCCAGCGGGCCTCAGAGGACCACCGTGTAGGTTACAGATGGGCCGCTGTCTTGCGTTCGTTCAGGGCAACCCATAATGTGTCCACTTCTGGCATTGATCACGTTTCCTTTGTATGGAACAGTCAATAATAATAACAGAGAGCGCTCATCTGGCACTTCCTGTCAGGCTCTGCTCTCCATCATAGCTCATTTCCTCCTAATGACCCTATGAGGTGAGGCCTGTTATTTAGAGAGGAGGAAATGGAGGCCCGGAGAGGTGAAGTAATTTGCCCAAGGTCACACAGCACGGAAGTGGCCAAGGCAGGATGTGAACTAGGGGCTCACGGGTTTGAGTCAGACCTCTTCACCTCTGAGGTTTCTTAAATAATACGGGTAGCACCACCAAGATACCAGGATAAGTGTTAAAGCTTAAAACAGAGAAATGTCTCAATCACGCATTTATTAAATACACATTTATTGAGCGGCTTCTGTATGCACGAAGCCTTTCTAGGGCACTGGGGAGACACAGGGTATTAAGACACCAGACTATAAGTCCCCCTGGCCTGTGCGCCCGGGGAGGGCAGGTCTGGGCTGTCTGGGTCCCCGCTAGGCCCCCAGCACGGCGCGGGGCACACAGTAGGCGCTCACCCAGCGTTCCCTGAATGAAAGCGTGAATCTAAGCGTCCCCCCCGCCAGGCGTTCACGGCCTGGTGGGGCGGAAACGGACCCAACACCACCGAGACGTCCCGGGGCTTCTGGGAATCTCTTGGGCGCGGTCCGAGAGGCCTCGAGGAGCCTCAGAGGCAGGAGGGACCTGCGTCCCCGGCGCCCTCCCCGGGGCCGGGGCAGCTCGGCCACGATCGAGGCGGGTGAGTGATCCAGCCACGCCCGGGGGGGCCTGGCCAGTCGCCCCAAAGCCTCCGCCACCTTCCACCCTTTTTGGCTCCGACTCCCAGGTCCTTCGCGGTTCCACCCGCGCGGCCTCCCCTCCTTCTCCATCCTCGACCCCCGCTACCTTTTCGAACCTTCGGCGCTCGCCCTGGGCGCGTCTCTCCCGCCCGGCGATCGTCCCCCTGCGCCGGGGGGGCGCGCCCAGGGCGCACGGCGCCCCCTCCCCAGCCGGGCCGGGCTCCGGGGATCTGGGTGCGCCCATCCCTTTCGCTTTCCCCCTCCAACCCGGAGCATCACTCGAGCCAGCCGGCCGCCTCCACCGGAGCCTGGGAAGGCGCGCCCCCGAACCCCGGGGACCTGCGCTGGGGAGGTGGGGGCGGCGCCGGCACGGAGGGCACCCTCCCGGAGGCCTCCGCAGCCTCCCATTCGCTCCCGTGCCCGCCGCTCGGCGCCGGCAGCCGGGGCTGGTTTGCGGAGCCTCGGGGCGGAGCCTCCCGCAAGCCCGTCCCCCGGCGAGGGCGGAGGGAGGGAGGGAGGGAGGGAGGAGGAGGAGGAGGAGGCGGTGGAGGAAGCGGGGGGGCGGAACACAAAACCTGCAAGGGTTTTTTTTTTTTTTCTTTTGCCTTTTATTAAAAAAAAAAATTTTTTTTTTTTTTTTTTTTTTTTTTTTTGCAAACCCGAGGGGTCCTCCCCGGAGCGCGCGCGCGGGGTCCGGGGCGCCCGGGCCGCGGCGCGGGGCGGCGGCAGGGGCCCGGCGGAGGCTGCCGGGCGGCCGCCATGCGATCAGGCAGTGCGCTGACCGGCCCGGCCGGTCGGCCCCTTCTGGGTCCTCCCTTTGCAGCCCGTGCGGGGCCGTCTCGGAGACCCCGCGCCGACGGCTGCTCAAACATCAGGGTGAGTTTCTCACAATGTAGCAATTTCTCTTTAAATCTCTTAACTCTCTCTACCTGCGAGTCGGGGCTGTGACAGGGCGCAAAAGCGAGGGGGGGAGTGGGGGTTGGCGGCGAGGGTGTATGTGGGGGGAGCCGGAGCCGGGGCCGAACCCACCCCCCCGACACTCGCACACGCAGCCCCCCAACCGGGGCGCAGCGCCCGCTGCCTCCTTTTTTTTTTTCTTTTTTTTTTTTTGGGCTGCGCGCCCCCCCCCCCCCCCCCCCCCCCCCCCCCCCCCCCCCCCCCCCCCCCCCCCCCCCCCCCCCCCCCCGGGGGCCCCCCCCCCCCCCACGGGGCTCCCTTGCCCAAACCCGGCGCCCGGTGCCTCCCCGGCCCTCCCGCCGGCTGCCGGGGATACAATGGAGCGACGGAAAAACGAGACCGAACGTGCCACGGGGGGGAGGGGCGCGGAGACCCCCTCCCCCCGCCCGGGGCCCCCCCTCCCCTCTCGCCCGGCTCCCCGCCTTTCGGGGAAGCGGAGGGCCGTGGGGGGCAGCGGATGGCGGTTTCCCGGCCAGACGCCCCGAGCCTCCGTGTCCCCGGCCCGTGCGCCCCCTCCCCACATCCCTCTCGGGGGGCGCCGGGGAGAAACGGGGCCTCAGGCGAGCTGGGGAGGGGGCGATGCGGAAGGAGGCCCCTGGGTCTCCCCCCTCCTCGCCGCCCCGACACAATGAAAGGGGTTGCCTTGGTCCCCCACCCCCGCAGCCGTGGAAGGAGGGGACCCCCCGCCCCCGCTGGCGGGCTGGTCCCGGAGGGGGGCCGTTCCGGGGTGGTGGTGGGGGGGTGGTGGTGGAGGCGGAGGGAGGGGAGCCTTACCCCCTTACCCCTGTCACCTCCCGAGATTTGGGGCGGCCCCCGGGTCCACCCCCTCGGCTGGGAATGGGAGCAGCAGGCCCGGCCCCGGGCACCGCGCTCGGGTGGTGTGACCTTTAGACAAAGGCAGCCGTTCCCCGGGGTGCGCCCGGGCGAGCCGGGCCCCTGCGGAGCGCGGCCGGGCCGCGGGCACCGAGGCAGGGATGGGGGGGGGGGGGCAGGGATGCAGCCATCTGGCTCCCCCATCCCCGGCTGCCCCTCGCCTGCGTCCCCGGGGCTCCTGTCACGGGGCGGCCGCGGGGCGACAGGAGCCCGCCCGGGGGCAGCGGGCCTTGGTCGGTGGCCAGCGGCGAGCCGGGCGCGCGGGCGGGCGGGCGCGGCGGGGATTGGAGGACACCGAGGCCCCTTCCTCTCCGCGCCCCTTTGTTTTGCTTTGTGGTTGTGAGCAGCTGAACTGCCCGGGAGGTGGGGTCAGAGGCCGCCCTGTCAGCTCTCCCGGGGCGGCCGGGGTGACAGGTCGCAGCCCTCTTGGGGTCCCCCAGGCCCCGGGGGGTGGGGGGGGCTGCAGCCCGTGCCGCGCGCTCCTGTGCGCACAGTCAGCCCCTTTTGGCACCCAGCCCTCCCCTCCTTTTCCGGGGGCGCTTGGCGGGGATGCGGGGTGTACCCTGGGGTTTAGGATACGTTGTCTGCACTTTTCAGTCTCTCCCTGGGGTGACGTTGGGGGGGGGGGGGGGCTTGGTCAACTCTGACCTCTGGAGGAAGGGGTGGGGAGAACAGGGGAGGTGGACAGCTCAGGAACCACCCCCTTCCCCTGGCCTGTGTCCCTGGGGACTTAAGGGCCTGTTTACCTACCCCACCCTCCCCCATAGCTCCCCCACTCCTCGATGCCGGAAATAACAACATCTCCCTACTCAGGGGAGCCTTATGGATCGCCTCCTGCTGAGTGCTTTTCCGTCGGGCCACAACCCCCGGGGAGGAAGTGGGGACAGTTAGGATCCCCATTTTGCAGACAGGCTAATGGAGGCTCAGAGAGGTGAAGTGGTTTGCTCAAGGTCACACAGCCTGGACTGGTAACCGTCTCAAGTTTCTCCAGCTTGGCTCAAAACTGTTAGGTTCCCCTGCACCCCTCTTTGGCGCTGTGTCCCTTTAACTTCGGTCACCCTGGGTCTCAAATATAGATTATACCCTGGAAGGAGCTGTCGGGTTTTTTCCCCACCGAGTACTGGTTGGCAGAAGGGGTGGGGGCGCCTGGAAGCTGGGCTGAGGGCAGGATTTCAGCTGTGGGAGGTGTGTGAGTCAGGGGAAGGGGGGCCCCAGGCCTGGCCAGGTAGGGGTCGGGGGGCACCTGCGAGCCTGCCCCGCTTTCATCCTCCTCCTGCTCTCCCTGAGCTGGGGCTCAGCCTGCTGCGCGCGAAGCTGAGCCCATGGGGACCTTCCTGGTCACTCTGCGCCGTGACCTTCCTTGGTGCCCGCAGGCAGCTGGCCCTTCTCCCCTCACCTGGGTGTCACACCCCGTGTCCCACCTTGGGCAGCTCATTGAACTCACTGGTCCTCAGTTTCCTCATCTGTAGAGGGGGCTAATTATAGTTCCCTTAGTGACCTCGAGGTGGGAGAAAGGGTTACCCGGCGTGTTATTTCTGTTTCTCATTCAGCGGATGGGGTCTCATGTGCCTGCAGGGGTGGGGAGGAATGTGGGGTGCTGGCTGGACATTTTGGGGTGAGTAGGAGCAGGTGTCCACCCCGGAGGAATCCTCTGGGGTGGGCGATGGGCGAGGGCTGGCTGTGAATAATCCTCCTTGGGGGGGACAGTCCCCCTTCCAGCTCTCTGGACTGGGACCCTCCCCCTGCAGCACTTCCTGGTCCTGAACAAACATTTGGGGAGTGGGCTGAGGCAGAGGGGCTGTGGAGGACCCCGCTGACCTGTTGAGGGAGGTCATACAGCTGATCTTCCCCTTTTACAGATGGGGACAGTGGAGTTCAGGGCAAGCTTGTTCCAGGGGCTGAGAGAGGCCTCCAGCCCAGGTGGCTGAGGCTGCTGCTGGGTGGGAGAGGGGCTCCATATTTGTCAGGAGGACTGGGGAGACAGCATTTTGAGGGAGCCCCTGCCCCCGCCCCCCACTGTTGTCCTCTACTTGATGTGCACATATCTTCCTTCCTAAGATGACGGGCGTAAGTCATAATTCCTGGCGGGCAGCGGCAGAGGGGCTGTAGGGAGACAGGTCTCTCGAGGCTGTTTCCGGAAAGTAGAAACTGATTTTTTTGGAGGGGGGGAGCATGAATAAGGCCCAAGAGGGTCAGGCCTGTGCCCTGCCCCCATCCCTGCTGACTTCCTTCCCAGAGGCCTCTGGGGCCTTCTCCAACCTTCCCTTAGGATGTGGGCTGTTCCCCCTACCACCTCCAAGAGGCTGTGGAAGGGCCGAGGGGTCAGTGCCGAGCCCTGGAGCCTGGCGGTGGGGTCCTGGGGTCTCAGGGAGGGTCCCCCAGGTTCCTGGGGGCCACCTTTTAGCTCCAGGGCCTGCCACCAGCGGAGTTCCCGCCAGGCCCCCCCCAGCCCTCCCCCGTGGCCGTCTTGACTCCTGGTCTCAAGAATGTGGAGGGCTGCTGGTGGGGGGAAGTTAATTGGAAACAGGAAGACATGGCATTCCTTTCCAGCTGGCCCAGGCCTGGAAAGCGGCAAGGGGGGCTGCCTTTCTCCCTCTGCCGCCCCGCAGGGGAGAGGGCTGGGGGGCATGGCTGTGTTGCCCTCGTCCCTGGGGGGCCTTCCCCGCCCTGGGCACCCTCCCTGGACAGCAAGTTGCCTGAGCTGCTGGCCACCATGTAAACCGCCCGCCCCACCCCCCCCCCATGAGAATGGGTTGCCTGCCACTGACTCCCGGTTCTCGGCTGAGCTCAGGGCACAGGGCCTGCCTGGCTTGGCTCCCCGGAGTAGGGTGTGTCACACCAGAGGCACATGGGAAAGAGTGGGTTGACTTGTCCCCAAGGACGCCCTCCTCATTCTTCCCCTAGAACTCCCCCTGCCCGGAATACCACCCTTAGACTTATGTCCCCATTCACTGGAGCCTTTGTGTCTCGGTGACATGCACGTTTACCCCACCAATGGAAGGAGAGAGTTTTCGAAGACATTACCAGGTTGGGGACAATTGTGTTTGTGTGTTCACGGTGCTGGGGATCTGTTGGCAGGAGAAGCGGGAGAGGGTGGCTTCGTTTCTTTAATTGTTCCCAGTGAAACTTCCTGCGGGCCTACTGTGTGCCGGGGCCCTGGGACCTGGTCCGGGAGGAGGCTCCAGAGAAGTGTTGTCTTCGGGGCTGGATTCGCTGCTCTGGGGTTTCCTGAATTCTGGGTGGTCTGCGAAGGATCCGGGGGAGAAGCAACTTCCTTCTCTCTGTCTCTTTGTTCCTAAGTGACACATGCAGGGGACAAATTGAAAATGCTGACCATAGTGCGTCTCCCCCTCCATCTTCTCCGGCATCGCTGGGCCCCCGGCTCACCTTCCCAGAGGCAGCACCTTGTCCCATTGTTCTGTGCACACACGTTTATGTGCATGTGTGTATCTTCCAGAATATTTCTTGTACACAGGTACGGAGGTAGCACACTCTTCCCATTGTTCTGCATGTTGCTTCTGCCCTCCATTTCCCTGGGAGACCCTACGACAGGGTCCCCGGAGGGTTGCCTCCATCTTTTTCTTGGCTGCGTGGTATTCCGCCGTGTGAGTGAATCCTCGTCAACTTAACACCAACGCGGGGGTGTTTCCAAACCCACACAGAGCCGGGAGGCATGCATCCACTTGTCCTACTGGGAAATGGGGATGCCAGTGGGATAAGCTGGAAGTGGGATTGCTGGGTCCAGGGCCTGCCACTTGGAAGGAAGGAAGGAAGGAAGGACAGAAGTCGTGCCCCCTGCTGTTCACTTCATCCATCTGTCTATCCCGGGGTCTTTGCTTGTTCCTCCTGCCCGTAGCCTGCATCGTGTGCGTGCCACATGGTGTGGAGGTCAAGACCGTGGGTTCTGGAAGCTGCCTGTCTGTTGGTTCGAATCTTGGCTCTGCCACTTGCTGGCTGAGTGGCTACAGGCAAGGAACCCCCTCATTCTGGGCTGTGTACACCGTATTGGCAGGGGTGGGAGGGAATGCTGGCTTTTCCACTCACTTGCAGCCTCACCCTGGGCAACGGATCCCTTGTCTGGGTCTGGGTTTCCTCGTGTATAAAATGGGCCCGTGGTGGCTCCCTCGTGGGGTCTGCTGTGAGGGCCAAATGGACCGACACCCTCCCAGGCCGGGCATGGGGTCAGCTCTCAGGAACTGGCAAGTGACATTGCTGTGATCTTCACTATGATTCCTGCTTTCCCGTGGGTCCCAGACTCCACTCTGAAAGGTCCCCGTTGTCTTCCCGAAGGACACATGGGGACAGCACTGGCCTAAAGCACACGGGAGCAGCAGGCACGGTGGAGGTCCCTGCTCTGGGCCTCAGGTTCCTCGACTGGAACAGTGGGAATGGCAGGAGGCCCACCATCCATGTGCTCACGGATGTCCAATGTGTGACACAAGGCCTGGCTTAGAACAGGTGCCCACACAGTGTTAGTGGCTGCGATGATGATGATGACGATGACAATGATGGAGAGAAGTGGCAGAGTCTCCCAGGGGGTCAGGCACCCAAGTCCTTATCACCTTCTCCTAAACCCTAGGCAATCGATGTTGGCATCTTTTTTTGTTTTGTGAGGAAGATTAGCCCTGAGCTAACTGCTACCAATCCTCCTCTTTTTGCTGAGGAAGACTGGCCCTGAGCTAACATCCATGCCCGTCTTCCTCTACTTTATATGTGTCATGCCTGCCATAGCATGGCGTCCCAAGCGGTGCTATGTCCGCACCCGGGATCCGAACCGGCGAACCCCAGGCCACCAAAGCGGAACGTGTGAACTTAACCGCTGAGCCACCGGGCCGGCCCCCCGATGTTGGCATCTTAAACGGAAGCCAAGGTCCAAGTCAATCTTATCCCCTTTGGGCCTCAGTTTCCTCGTCTGTAACAGAACCCCCTCCTGGGGTCGTTGTGGGCTTCCATGAGCGAAGAGGCGGAAAGCTTTGGTGGCGGGTCCGGCTCGAAGGAGTGTCGGGGAAGTTCGCTTTGCTCGTTCTTGTTATTTTAACTTTTTCTCGTGGAAATGTTCAAGCGCCCGGGAGGACTTGGGAGGATGGTGTAAGCAGCCCCCGTGTCCCCCTCGCCAGCTTCAGCCATTTTCTGATCATCTTTTTTGATCTGGGACCCCACCCCCTTCCCCAAATTCCAGACCTCACATCCTTTCAGCTGTGTTGTTATTGTCACTGATGGTGTTGTTATCTCCGGGGTCCAGAATCTGTTTCACTACCTCCAGCATCCGGCCTGTTCTGTGAGGGGGGGTGGCATCAAGCCCATTTCACAGATTGGGGAAACCAAGGCAACAGAGAGTGGGCTTTCTGTGCGCTCCCTTCTGTGGGACCTTGGTGAGGTCCCTGTCTTGGCCGCCCCAGGCCTCGCACCCTGGGGCCTGTTTCTCATCCCATGGGCTTGGGGATTTACGCCTGGATGTGTGCCGTGTCAGCACCAGTCCTGATGTTTTCCGCAGACATCATCCCTGGAAAGGGCGAGTCGGAGGAGTTGGGCTGGTGACAGGGGGATGTTCAGGATGACCCCGGAGCTGAGGGGTGATGGGGTCAGCCACCTGAGTTCAAGTCCTCTTTCTGCCTTTTCTAACCTTGTGATGTGGGGGCAGGTGACTTCCCTTCTCTAATCTCAGGTCAGAGAACTGGAAGGACGAGAATAATAGTCAATGCTTCTTTCGAGAGCCTTTGCTCCAATTAAATAAGGTCCCACTAGGAAAAGTGTTTTGCAAGTGCCTGGCTCAGAGTAAGCGCTCAGCAGGAGGTCGCGGTCATTATTGTGGTCCCTGTTAGTTATTATTTCTGTGTGTACTCTGAGGGGGGCGTAACCAGCTGCTATTTTCAGGGTAAAGAGGGTCAGGGGAGGGGGCCAGCCTGGTGGCACAGCGGTTAAGTTCACGCATTCCACTTCAGCAGCGTGGGGTTCTCTGGTTGGGATCCCGGGTGCAGACATGGCACCGCTTGGCAAGCCATGCTGTGGTAGGCGTCCCACATATAAAGTAGAGGAAGATGGGCACGGATGTTAGCTCAGGGCCAGTCTTCCTCAGCAAAAAGAGGAGGACTGGCAGCAGTTAGCTCAGGGCCAATCTTCCTCAAAAAGGAAAAAAAAAAAAAAAAAAGAGGGTCAGAGGAAGGGCTGATGTCCCTGGAGCTCCCCAGCCAGGCTTGGTGGCCTTCGTCCCCTCCTCTTGCCCAGTCCATCCCTCTGCACTTCCCCTTTGAGGTGCTTCTCATGCTCGGAGGGGCCGGAAGGGGCTGTTGACTTCTGGATGATGCCCCTCCCCCGCTGCACCAGCCTCCTATGTCCCCTGCGTCCCAGCCTGGCAGCCTTGAAGCAGAATGAGGAGGGACATCTGTCTGTGCCTGTGGGACCCTCATTAATGACCTCGGGGCCCTGGAGGGAGTCCCTGGTGGGCTCCACAGCCTGGGGGTGAAGGGTGACCTCGTCCCCCGGGACACCCGCAGGTCGAAGCCCCCTGGATCCCCCTTTGCAGAACCCGGGTGCTGCCACTTGTGCACCGTGTGGTGCTGGGGGTGGCTGTGACCTCCTGCCCTTCCCTGGTGTGCAGGATGCCGAGCCCCCCGGCCGGGAGGGCACCCTGGAGGAGCTCTCAGCCTCTCATGCCCGGCTCCCCTGGGCTTGGCCTCACTTCTCTCTCCAGAATGTGCCCAGCGACCTCCCGCTCGTGTGTCCACGCATGTCTGTGTCCCCCCAGCCCTTGCTCACCGAAGTATAATTTACAAGCAGCAAAATACGCAGTTTGAGTGCCCATCTTAGCAAACGTGGCCACCATGTAACCCACCTCCCTGTCAAGATCCAGGACGTACACATCATGGCCACAGTGTCTCCTTCCTAGTTGACACCCCCTCCCAGAAGCGCTCCTGGCCTGCTCCGTCTTCTGGGTCCGCGTCACCTCTTTTCGCATTTCGCAGACTCGGGCTCCCACAGCGTGTGGTCCTTTGGGTTCACGTCTCTGGCCCAGCATTGTCGCTTGGAGTCCTGTTGCTGTGGCCGTCAGGAGGGCCTGCCTTTTTCCCCCTGAGCAGGATTCCAGGCAGGGTTTTACCTCCTTTCTCTCAGGAGAGAGAGGACCGCCCCCCCCCCCCCCCCGGGCCCCCCCCCCCGCCACCTTACTGTAGCCCTATTAGGATGTTGTAGGTCACCCCTGAGCTTTTCTTCAGGTCTGGCTTTCTCACTAGACGCTAAACAGCAGAAGGAGAGAAACGACATGCCCCATGTTCTCAGTAGGAGCCCCATAGGTGTTTGTTGACTGACTGATGGACTAAATAGAATGATGGATGCGTCACATGGGTGGAGAAAGAGGAGTAGGGAGCTCCGTGTTTGGAGTCCTTCTTCTGTTTCTCAGAAGGCGACCACCTGATTCCAAATTGCCAGAGATGTTTGTTAAAAATGCCAGTCCCAGGGCCCCACCCGGTCCGATCTCCTGGGAGGCCCCCAGCCACACTTGACCCTTGTTCCGAGGACGTCGCCCGACCTGCCCTCGCCTGCCCCCCGGTGCCCCGTGCGTGCTCCCTGGGAGCTCTCCAGAGAGGGGATGAATCGGAGCCCGTGGGGCGGCTCAGGACTGTGGCCCGCCCCCTGCTCAGCTAGGAAACTGAGGCTCGGTGGGGCTCAGGTGCTGCTGGGAGTGGAAGCCAGACGTATTATAATCCTGTCGAATCCGCACAGCCATCGGTTGTAAGAGTGCCTGCCTTTTCAGAGACGGTGAAGAGTTGAGAAAAATGCGGGAAGAGCCCTCATCCGTCCTGGCCTTCTGGTTTTGAGGCCCTTCCAGGCTGTGCCCCCGAGGTCTCAGGCGGTTTCGTGGGGGGCTTGTTCTCTGTCAGAGCTCTGTCTCCCAGCGGGATGAGCAGAGCCCCCTGCATCTGCCAGCCCCTTGCCCTCCCCAAGCACGTCCCCCTTCCAGGGTCCCGGGTTTTCATTTAGACCTTTAAGAAGCTGGGCGCCGTATCTCCATTTATCACAGGGGCCACTGAGCCAAATTCTGGGCCTAACGAGCCCCTGGCCAGAGTCTGTAGCAGAATTGGGAGTTTATTTAACTGAGTTCCTAACATAAGTTTGCTTTAAACAAACATATACACACATGTGCGCGTGTACATATATATAATATATTATATGTTATATAATAGTTTAATATTACACTTAATATAATAAAAATATGATAAATCTATGTTATAAATAAATAAATACAAGTATATGCTTTTATATATATAAAATCCCTTTATTCTCATTCATACCCCCCC
>NC_060279.1:90784626-90785020 GCF_021613505.1 Equus quagga | reverse complement strand
ATTTTTTTCCTTTTTCTCCCCAAAGCCCCCCAGTACATATATTCTTCGTTGTGGGTCCATCTAGTTGTGGCATGTGGGACGCTGCCTCAGCGTGGTTTGATGAGTAGTGCCATGTCCACGCCCAGGATTCGAACCAACGAAACACTGGGCCGCCTGCAGCGGAGCGCGCGAACTTAACCACTCGGCCACGGGGCCAGCCCCTGTGTGGTGAATTTTTACCTTCTGTACCGGATCCTGCCGTTTTTCTCCTTCGGGGTCTTTTTCCACCCAGCACCCACTTTCAGGCCCCCGTGTTGCTGCTCATCCGTCTGGTCTGTTGCTTCTCCCAGCTGGGGTGCACCCTGGGGTGCCGTCATCATGGTTTGCTTAAAATTCTCCCCGGGACCCCCCCCCC
>NC_060279.1:90755794-90784526 GCF_021613505.1 Equus quagga | reverse complement strand
CAGCCGGCTGCCGGCAGAGCTGGGGTTGAATCCTGGAGCATCCTGCTGGTTCCTTCGGACCCCCCGCACAGCGAATGCACCCCTCCTCCCTGAGAGGTGGGAGCGGCATTTCAGGAGTGCCGGCTGGGCTGGGAGGTTAGGAGGAGGCGTTGCTTCTGGGGTGTGTTGTGGTATCAGGGCAGGCTTCCTGGAGGAAGGGGTTTCTGGGGACAGGTTTTGGGCTCAGGGCCATTCTCAGCAGAGAGAAGAAGCCTGGGATGCTTTGCAGAAAGGCTAATTGAAGCTTCATGGGGAAGGGGGGCCCGGGACACTGGCGCTGGGACACGGGGTGCCTCATTTTTGTTGATGGGAGGTAAGAGAAAGAGGGAGTCCAGGAGGACCCAAGGTCGTGGGCCCGAGCAGCTGGGTAAAGGCAGGTGCCCTTTCTTGAGATGACGGGGAAGTGTCTGCAGTTTGGGGAGCTCAAATCGAGGGAGGAAGCTCTGCCACCCCCTCGGCTGGTGGAGAGATGCAGAGAGGAGAGAGATGGAGAATGAATGAATGGGCTGTGGGGTCCTGAGGGAGGACGGTGACTCTGAGTGATAACTGAGGTCCCAGGGAGAGGACGGGAGAGGGTCAAGCATCAACTGGGGTGGCTGCCCACGAGTAGGGGCAGAAGCTTCTTTGGCCGAAACAGAGAAAGAGGGAGGAGGGTCAGGATCAGGCACGGTCAGCATCTCAGGAGCAAAGGAAGGGAGTTTCCAGAATGTCTTAGCTTGGGTGGACTTGAGGTCGGGCTCCCTGGGCTGGATGCAGCTGTTCTGGAAGCAAGGATTTCCTGGGTTGATGGGTAGGTGGGGGCCGGAGGCAGACTGGAGTGTGGTGAGGGGAAGGATGGCTGCACGGATGGATGGATGGAAGGAAGGAAGGAAGGAAGGTGAGGTCTCACGGATGGGTGGAAGGAAGGAGAGATCTCGTGGATGAGTGGATGGATGGATGGAAGGAAGGAAGGAAGGAAGCTGAGGTCTCATGGATGGATGGATGGGAAGAAGGAAGACAGATGAGAGCTCTTGTGGTCCAGAGAGTAAATAAAAGCTTGCTGCCCTCTATGGCTCCCCACTCCCTCCCCCCACAAAGCTCCTCCGGTCTGGTGGCCTGGGCCCGTCTCCTGAGCTCACCTCTGACCTTCCCCTTGCCTTGGTCACGCACCAAGCTCGTTCTGCCCCTGCCTTTGCCCCTGCCGTGCCCTCTACGGGCAGTGGTCTCCCAAAGTCCTTCCTGCCTCCAGGCTCCTCCTCTTACAGGCCTCTGCTTAAGTGCCTCCTCCTCCGGGAAGCCTTCCTTGACGACCCATCCGACTTCCTTCACGTCACTTGGTTTATTTCCGTGTTAGGATTCATCCCCAGGACCAGACTCCGAATAAGCCCGTAATCGGTGTTTATTGAACGGATGCGGGACCAGGTGACCTTCACACAGATCGTGAGGGGAGAAGCACGTTGGATTGCTTTTTTTTAGGATCCGAGCGGGCTTAGAGGCTCAGGTGAGGAACCTAAAGGGAACGAAGGAAGGTTCTAGAAGAGGCAGGAGAGAGTGGTACCAGGTTGAGCTCAGGAGGCGAGGAGGAGAGGGGTGTGAAGGCAGAAGAAAGATGTCCGTGCGGTTGGGGAGTTCAGGAGGCGGCGTGCACCTGCTTGGAGACGGGGAGAGAGAGGGTGGGGGGCTTGGCAATCCTCTTCCTGCTGGGCGAGGGCCCTTTTATCTTTTTTGGGCATGTGCTGGTTCCTAATTTGGGGGAAGGAGGTCTCAGGTCCTTTTGGGGGTCTGCTCACTGGCCACTGACCTTTCCCCCGGAGAAACGCACCCTTGGCTTTCCCAACATTTGGTGAAGAATTTTGATGGGGGGCGTTGGGGGGGGGTGGATCTGGTTAAGAGCTTTACACGGATCGTGACCGTAGCAACAATCATAATAGCCAGCACTGCCCCGGCCACCGGTCTAGGCCATTTACAAGTACTGAGTTGCTGGCTCACAGACGGGCCTTAGGACGTAGGCACGCTGAGCATCTCTGTGTTACAGATGAGGAAACTGAGGCACAGAGCCGTTAAGTGACTTGCTCAGAGTCACCAGCTGCTCAGTGGCAGAGCGGGGATCCCCAGCGCCCGGGCTTTTGAGCCATAAAAGCTTCTCTTCTTCCTGGTTTCAGGGACCGAGACCAGGAAGCCCACAGTCCACAGTCTGGAAGCTGCCCCCCCCCCCCCCCCCCCCCCCCCAGCTTCCTCCAGACAGCGGATGTGTTTGTGAGCTCGTGAGAGGCCTGGGTGGGTGAGGAGCGGGTGTGAGTCAGCAAGACCTGGGGAGGCTGGAAGGTGGGGGCTCCGAGCCCACTGTGGGACCTGGCGCCAGGGCCCCCCCCCAGCCTCAGTTTCCCCATCAGCCAGAGGGGCCTGCCTCTTGGAGGTTAACTAGATGACGTCTCGTGACAACAGAAGAGCTGTGTTTATGGCAGTAACCTGCGTCGTAGGGGTTTCGAAATTCAGGATATTTTAGACCAGAGCTTACCCTGGATGGTGGAACGCCCCCAGCCAGGCGGGCCCCCCCCCCACCGCCCGCCCCGTCCCCGTCCCCCAGTGTGCTAAGATTTCTGCAGCCAAAGATATTTCTGCTGCTAACATATCTGTGGCTGTTGACGCTCAGAGGGACACATAAAGACAGTCATTGCAGTTGGCTCTGCCCCTGAGTGAGTCAGGAGGAAAAAGAGTGGTTTTTAGAGATTTGGGAGGTTGGCGTTGCAGATATGGGGTCGTAGATATCTACCTAAAGTATCCACCTGGTGGGGTTGTTGTGGTGCTTTATTGAGACAACATATTGTCAAGTGGGCGGCCCGTCATAAATGCCCCTTGGTGTTCCCATCACGGTTGTTGCTAACTGTCATTGCTAACCAGCCTTTTCTGCACCTGCTGATGCAGGCAGACGGCACTGGGCCCTAGATCAGCAGTTTCGCGAACTTGAATGTGCCCGTGAATTCCTTGGGAATCCTGTTAAAAGGCGGGTTCTGGTCCAGTGGGTCTGGGACCGGCCCGAGATGCTGCGTTTCTGACAAGCTCCTGAGTCGCAAGGTGTAGAGTGGCTGTTGGATGGTTTCTGAGTTGCTTCAAGCATTCTGCAAATGCAGTGGAGACATCAGATGTCGAGGCTGAAACAAGATTCCTTAACTCTTGGCTTTGGGGTTGGCAATTTGAGGGCAAGTCTACATTAATTATTAAGGAATTATTATTAGTTGTTAAGGAAAAAAGTCACGTAACCGAGGAAAGTCTTTTCACCGTACTGCCTTCCTCCACTCTCCAGAGGGGACCCCTGTGAGGAGATTGGGGTTCATTCTTTCAGTCCCCTCCCCCCCCTTTTTTTTTTGGTAAGGAAGATTGGCCCTGAGTTAACATCTCTTGCCAATCTTCCTCTTTTTGCTTGAGGGGTGCTGCCTCAGCATGGCTTGGTGAGCTGTGTTTAGGTCTGTGTGCACGATCTGAACCTGCAAACCCTGGGCCACCAAAGCAGAGCACGTGAGCTTAACCACTGTGCCACCGGGCTGGCCCCTCAGGCCATTTTTCTATGCATATGTTTTTCCTGTGATCACACGTATTGTCTGAATTTTTCCACACCTAGTTTTGTAAATTGAGCAATTTAGCATTGTTTCCATGTCAGCAATATAGATCCCCATTCTTTTAGCAGCCTAGGAGTAGTCCATAAATTATTATTATTATTATTATTTTTTAAAGATTTTATTTTTTCTTTTTCCCCCTCAAAGCCCCCCGGTACATAGTTGTGTATTTTTAGTTGTGGGTCCTTCTAGTTGTGGCATGTGGGACGCCGCCTCAGTGTGGCTTGATGAGCGGCGCCATGTCCGCGCCCAGGATTCGAACCGACGAAACCCTGGGCCGCTGAAGCAGAACGCGCGAACGTAACCACTCGGCCACGGGGCCGGCCCCGTCCATAAATTATTGGACCTCCACCCTATGGATGTTTTTTCAGTTTAGTTCCAGTTTTTTCTATAAGCTTCTATGCATCCGTATATTTAAAGTGTATCTCTTGCAGATAGCGTATAGTTAGATAATCATCTGATAATTGGAACATTAAGACCACTGCTGTCCAATGGAAATAAAATGCTAACCACTTACACGTTATTTTAAATATTCTAGTCGCCACGTAGAAAGAAACAAGGAAGATTAATGTAAATATATTTTATGTAACCTAATATATCCAAAATACTATCATTTCGACACGTGATCAATATAGAAATCATTAATGAGATATTTTACAGTCTTTTGATTGTGGTAAAATACACATAATATAAAATTTACCATTTTAGCCATTTTTAAGTGTACAATTCAGTGACGAGAATATTTGCAATGTTGGGTAGCTGTCGCCACTATCCGTTTCCAGAACTTTTTCAACATTCCAAATGGAAACTCTGTGCCCATCAAGCATGCCCTCTCCCCACGTGCTAGAAACTTCTATTCTGCTTTCTCTCCCTCTGAATTTCCTTCTCTAGGTGCCACGTAAGTGGAATCACACAGAATTCATCCTTCTGTGTCTGGCTTATTTCACGTAGCGTGATGTCCTCGAGGCTCATCCACGTTGTAGCATGTGGCTGCTCTTTGCTCTTTTTCATGGCTGAATAATATTCCACTGTTTGGAGATACCACATTTTGTTTATCCATTCCTCTGCGGATGGACATTTGGGTTGTTTTCCCCTTTTGGCTATTCCGTTTCGGTCAACAATGATCCACCTACACGATGGTGGTCCCATAAGATCAGCACTGTAGAGCCGAGGTGTGGGGGAGGCTGTACCATCTCAGTTCACGTAAGTAACTCTGTGATGTTCGCACAACAGTGAAGTTGCCTAACGACGCCATTCTCAGAACGTGCCCCTCATCGCGTGACTGTTTCACTGCTGTGAATGTTGGCGCGCAAGCCTCTGTGTGAGTCCGTGCTTTTTCACTTCTTGTGGATGCCTCCCTCTGAGTGGAATGGCTGGGTCGTGTCATTCTGAGTCACTTTTACCCCAGGCTTCCAACTTCTCCCCATCCTTGCCATTGCTTGTTAGACGGTCTTTCTTACTTTTCCACGCTAAGTTTTCGAAATCCGGCATGTATTTCTCATTCATGGCACACCTCACTCAGGACCAGCTGTATTTCCAGGGCTTGGCGGTTGAAACCCGCGGGGGCCGGCCCTCGGTGACACCGTGTGTGTTTACTGTCATTATCGAGGCAGCTGGATTTAACCCTCCCATCTTGCCATTTGTTTTCTGTTTATCTCCTGTGTTCTTTGTTCCTTTCTTTCCTCGTTTCTTGCGTCCTTTAGATTAATGAGTATTTTCGTGTTGCATCTTATCTCCACTGTTAGCTGATTCACGGTACCCGTGGTTGCCCTGGAATTTCCATTCTGCCTCTCTGCCTAGGACTTCAGCTTCCATTCTTAGTGAGATGGGAGCCGCAGGGGGCTTTAGAGCTGGGGGGAGGGGTGTCCCGACGTGACATTTTTGCATCCACGCCTTCAGCCCCTTGTGCAAGAGCATTTCTACTGGCCAGATCCCTTCAAGAGGACTTGCCTGGGCGAGAGGCAGCGTGCGTGTAGATTTGGGTCGGCCCTGCCCAATTGCTCCAGGCGGGCTCCACCATCCTTGCCTCTTGCAAACAGCAGCCTGGGTTTGTTGAGTGGCTGCTCGGTGCCAGGCTTGAGCTGGACCCTCGGGACACCGTCGAGAATCAGCCTGGGTCCTGATGCTTGAATGGCTCTCAGTCCTCGAGGCCCAGGGTACCCTCTGTTGCTGTCTCTGAGCGCAGAGGAAGGCAAAGGTTCCAGAGGAACCGAAAAAGGAGAGGCAAGAGGATGTTCTAGATGGTGGCAGCAGGTTGGCACATCCCGGGTGGCGTGAGAGCCGGCCGGGTCGGGAGGTGGACGGCAGTGGTCTGGAGGCCGCATGTGTGGGCTCCCCATTGAGGCGGGACATGTCGGGGCGCACTTGGGGAGTGAAATAATGGCACCTCCCTCGTGGGGCTTGTTTAGGAGGCTTCGATGAGAAGACGGACAGCATGGGGCTGGCCTGGTGGCGCAGCGGTTAAGTGCCCACGTTCCGCTGCCGTGGCCCGGGGTTCACTGGTTCAGATCCCATGTGCGGACATGGCACCGCTTGGCACGCCATGCTGTGGCAGGCGTCCCACATAGAAAGTAGAGGAAGATGGGCACGGATGTTAGCTCAGGGCCAGTCTTCCTCAAAAAAAAAAAAAAAGAAGAAAAAGAAGAAGACAGACAGCACACCCCAGGGTTAGGGTTGATGTTTGACTAAATCCTCCCCGTGGTGGGAGGGGCTCAGCATCAGGGACGGGTCGACCTGACCTGGGGGCAGGCTGGACCCGAGTTGTGGACGCTGTTTCAGGCCTGTGTCAGATAAACTTGGGCTTGGTGCTCCGGCTCGCTCCTTCCCGAGGCCTCTGTTAAAAGAGCATCAGTAACAGCTGGGCTGCCTCCCGGGCGTGTGACAAGGGTTCCATCAACGAGACGACAGCCCTGCAGAGCTCAGTACCTTCCTGGACCCTAGAGGGCTCAACAAAGGTTAGTTCCTATTATTATTATTGCTGTCGTCATTATTGTTCATTTAAGGCCTATAGGCAACAACCAGAGCCTTCCTTATCCCCCGGGACTGAGACCCGGAGAAACGAGGTCAGTTGCTCGAGGTCAGAAAATTGCCGAGCTGGGACGTGAAGCTGGATCAGAGGCACAGGCTTCCCTCTTCTGGGCCTTTGGGGAGCCTCCGGCTTCAGCACAGAAACACTTGCCCTCTTAGAACAGCCCGCCAGCAGGACGCTATCCAAATAACACTGCCGGCATCAGTAATAATACCAGCCGTCACCCGCTGTGACTCGTTGGGGGGGGGGGTGCTCCAAGAGCTGACCTGAAGCCAGGCTATTTATAGGCGTCTTTATCGCGCTCCATGTGGATGTTCATACGTTTGGCAGCAGAAATGTTAGCGCTTGGTTCCAGGGCGCCGCCTGGGAGCTTGCGGGGATGTTCTGTGACAGACACGCACCTCCCAGCAGTCTTTTTAAAAACCTGCATTTTGGAGCCCATCACACTCCAGGGTTTTGAGTAAGGAATCGGGACGTCTGCGAATATGAATCCTGTCTTCCCCATTCACGCCCCCCAGGTTGCATGTCACGCACACCAGGGGACATCTCCCAGTGCTCTGTCGCATCGTCGCATTGCGGTTGCCTCTGCCCCCCCTCCTTGCTGACGATTCCAAATGAGCAGCGGCATCGAGCCGTGATGGCCGGGGAGCAGGGCGGGTGGTGCGGGTGGGCAGAGGCTTCTGGAAACCTGTCCTCCGAAAGCTGGAGGCCTGCAGTCTGTGTTGGGCTGTGGCTGGTGGTGAGAGGGGAGGGGACAGCGTGAGGGTGGGCCAGAGGTGGTGTCGTGGGAACCAAGAGAGAGGCCGGGCCCTGCATGTGGTCGGGTGGAGGAATTAAGGACGAGCTGGCTGGGGAGGAGCATTTATTTGCTTTTGCCCCTGTGGTGGCTGGCACGCGGTCTCCAGCCTGTACCCTGTTGAACTCTCCACCAGGGTGTCTATGGGTCCCTCAAACTTAATGTGCCCGGCACTGAGCTGCCCCCACCCTGGTCCAGCCGCTGTCACCTCCCGCCTGGACCACTGCAGTCTCCTCCTCCTGGGCGCCCTCCACCCTGTGCCCCCCAGTCTGTTCCTCCCACACAGCCAGAGGGACCCTAATGTGACCTGAGCCCGCTCGCGTCCGTCCTCTGCTTGGAGCCCTCGCGTGGCTCCCGTCACTCAGAGGAAAAGCCCGGGTCCTTATTCGGGGGCTATAACTTAAACACATGGAAATTAACTGTTTGTAAATACTCGGTAAGGTATGTTCTATCTTTGCTCTCTTTTTGTCTCCATTTTCCCCTCCTCAAAAATGTAGGCTCTGAGCGAGCAAGCCTCTTTGTTTTCCTCATGGCCGTCTCCCCAGTTTCTAGAGCAGAGCCTGGCACACAGCACGTGTCTCAGTCCTCAGTTGCTGAGCGGGTGAATGTTTAGTGAATGAAGGACCCAGGAAACTGCGAATGAACCAAAAGCAACTGTGCTGGGATGGCGGTGAGAGGAAGTTGGGAACAGCAGAACAAAGGCCCCGAGGCTTTGAGCCGATGTGATCAGGCCGTGGGTGGGAGTGAGGGGCACTGGGAACAGCTGGGAGAGTGGGCAAGGTGGTGCCTGGGGGTCCGATCTTGACCTGACCTTCCCTTCTTTGCTGGGTGACCTTGAGTCAGTGACGTGCCCTCTCTGAGCCTCATTGCCTCATCTGTAAAAAGGGAAAAGAGCAGCAGTTGGTTGATTTATTCAGCACATATCTCATGCCTGCCTCCCCTGTGCCAGGCACTGGGGTAGATGAGGAGGCAACGTCCCTGCCCTTGTTGACCTTCTGGTCCAGGCTCCCACCTCCTTGGCCCATGTGTGAATTAAGCACTTACACGCCACAGGCCTGTGGTGAACCCCGCTTCCTGTTGTCAGGTTAGCTGTAGGCTAACCTCATCTGTAAGGGGGAGCGGGTAAAGGTCCCTTCTGCACCTCATTTATGGCAATGGTGACTTATAAATGGGGCTCTTATTATTATTATTTTTTGCCGAGGAAGATTGGCCCTGAGCTAACATCTGTGCCAGTCTTCCTCTATTTTGTGTGTGGGATGCCACCACAGCGTGGCTTGATGAGCGTGTGTAGGCCCACCCCTGGGATCCAAACCTGTGAACCCCAGGCCACCGAAGCAGAGTGCGCAAACTTCACCACTGTGCCACCGGGCCAGCCTCATGGGGGCTCTTATTCTTGGTGTGGTTTTGGGCTGGCGATGCAGGCTGGGCTTCATCACGGAGCTTGCTTTTTTTGCAAAATAGAATTTTCACGAGCTGGACTTGGCTTCCAGCACCTTCTGCGGACCCTGCGTCTCTGGCCTCGGCTGTGGCCCTGACCCTTTGCTGCGGGCTCTTCCACGTGGGGCGCGCCCTCGGTCTCCGGGCCGTGCAGACTCAGTTTCCTCCCCTCGCTCCTCCTTCTGGAGCTCGGGCAGCAGGCTGTGTGTCTGGCCGGCTGCTGGCTGCCCGGCCTTTGTGGGGTGGGTGGTTGTGAGTCAGCACCGCCCAGCGAGCCGCTGTGACAAACAGCCCTTTGTTCTCCACGGCTTAACACGATGAAAGCATTTTGCTGGCACGGGGCATAGACCAGCGAGGGTGTGTCCAGCTGGGTGGCCTGGTGTGAACTCCTTCCCTTGTGTGGCTCTGTCCTCCCCTAGCTCGGTGGGGCCCACCATGGGTGAGGAATGACTGCCAGGCCTGGGAAAAGCGTCTGTCATCTTCACTTGCATCCTATTGGCCAGAATCCAGTCACGTGGCCACACCCGGCCGCAGGGGATGCTGGGAAATGTAGTCCAGCAGTGTGGCTGGGAAGCCAAGAAAATAGGGATGGGGGACCACACAGTCGTCTTCACCGGGGTGGGCGTGTATCCGTGGATGCCCGCTCGGCCGGTGGAGTGGGTGGGAAAGACTCAGTTCTATGGGAGGGGGCGTCTGGATTAGCTGTTTCCTTGACTTTTATTTGTAATCGCCACTGAGGCATATATTTTACACGTGACCCAGGATGATGGACACGCGTGTGTGCGCTCACACACACACCTATCTGAAACAAAAGTTTGGTGAGCACGTGGCCTGACCACCTTGGAGCCGTTCAGCAGTACGTTTTTCAAATTTTATTCTGTTCTTCTTCCTTCCTCTGTTTGAGTGATGGTTGAGACCCACTGAATTGATTTCGTTACTCCTCAAATATTGCAGCCCACAATAGGAAAAGCACTGAAGATGGAAATAGGAGAAAATTTGAACTGGACGGGAAGCTTCTGGGCTCCGGACAGTACCCCTTCAATTCCCCACATGTCCCAAACCCGGTTTGAGAAGGGTGTGGAGGCATCGGGGCAATACCGAGGGTTGGAACACTTGGAATAGAATCTGCTTGCCTTCCACGCCCCCTGCTGCCTCCCTCCACCTGCTCACAAGGATCTAGTTGTTCTTGGAGCCAGCCTGGTACATTCCTGCCTCAGGGCCTTTGCACTTGCTGTTCCCTTGGCACAGGGTGCTTTTCTCCCACATATTTGCCTGGCTCTCGCTTCACTTCATTCCAGTCTCTGCTTCGATGTCACTTCTATTGACCACTCTATTTTAAAATTGAAACTTCTCCTTCTCCATCACTCCCTTATTGAGCATTATGATCTCCTAGCCACTTACCACTAGCCAAAATTGCTTTCTTTTTTGTTGTTGTTGCTGAGGAAGATTGGCCCTGAGCTAACATCCGTGCCCATCTTCCTCTATTTTATGTGGGTCGCTGCTGCAGCATGGCTTGATGAGTGATCCTAGGTCAGTGCCCGGGATCTGCACATGTGAACCCCGGGCCGCCGAAGCAGAGCACGTGAACTTAACCACTATGCCACTGGGCCGGCCCTCAAAATTACATTGTTTTAAAAAATTAATTTGTTTCTTCATTTATGGTCTGCTCCTTCTATGAGAATTTAGCTCCATGAGGGGTCTCCCAGGGCCTGGGGCACATAGATGCTCACTGAGTGTTTGTTGAGTGAATGAATCAAAATTTGTCTGTTTTGTTTTCCTCCCTGCCTAGCGGGAAGGCAGTTTGCTTGGCTCGGCATTTTGGGCAGGTGAGTTGTGCACAGGGTGTTGAGGGGGTCGGGGGGAGGGAAAGAAACTGGAGCCAGGAAAGCCAGTCCCAGGAATTCTATAGAATCAATAACTTGGTTGCATTATCACAGTCGTATGTCGCCTCACGACGGGGACACGTTCTGAGAATTGCGTCGTTAGGCGATCTCGTGGTCCTGCGAACGTCACAGACTGTGCTGACGCAAATCTGGATGGCAGAGCCCGCTACATGCCCAGGCTGCGTGGCGCTGATCCTAGGGGACCCCGCCGTATACGCCGTCCGTCATTGACTGAAGTGTCGTTATGTGGCTGGTGCGTGACTGTGTTTCATAAGAGAATTGCTTAGAAATAACAAGGGTTTTCTCTCCTTCCTGCTTAAAAACAGTCCTAAGTGTCACCTCTTAATCATTTTACCCTCCCGAGACCCCGCAGGCACGGAGCGGGGGTCCCCTCTGGTCCTTCCCCTCGAGTCCCTCAGGTCTGATGCTCTGTGTGTGTGTGTGTGTGTGTGCGTGTTTGCTTTTTATTGAAGTATGAAGGCTTCTGTGGTTTGTTTTGTTTCGTTTTGTTGCAGTCTAAAGGTATTTATGCTTCTGAAATCAGCACTTCACACACTTAGGAAATTCTACAAACCCAGCACATTTCACATTCCTTTGTGGTTTCGGTGTTTTCTTGCCCATTTTTGGCTTTGGTGGGGGAGGGGCGGGGAGCGGTAGATGGAAATTGAGGCCAAAGCTTCGCACCCACCCCTCGTGGCACCCCGGCCCCTGCCCAGCAGCGGGTCCAGAGGGGGGCAACCGGGATGACCTGGGGACCCCCTGGATCAGGTCGGGCCCCCAGGAAGGACCGCTAGGACCGGGGGCGGGCGGGGGGCCGTGTGCCCATCTTGGTGAGGCCTCTGTGTGTTTGGGGGGTGCTGTGCTGAGGGGAGATGCTCTGAGCAAATGCGCGGCCTGGGGAGTGCAGGTTGAGTTAAGACTCGTGGGCCGAGGGGCCAGTTTCTTTGCTTTATTTGCTTTGAATTGTCAGCAGCTTGATTGAGGTGTAATTGACATACCGTAAAAATTCACCTACTTAAAGCATCCCATTCCGTGGTTTTTAGTATCTGCCCAGCGTAGTACAACCGTCACCACTGTCTAGTTCCAGGACATTTTCATCACCCCGAAAAGAAACCGCCGTCCCTGCTCCCTCCAGCCCTGGACAACCGCTCCTCCGCTCTCTGTCTCTAGGAAGCTGCCTATTCTGGACGTTTCCTATAGACGGAATCCTACAATATGTGGCCTCATGTGACTGGCTTCTTCCACTCAGCATCATGTTTTCAAGGTTCATCCACGTGGTTGCCTGGATCGGCACTTCATTCCTTTTTTTTTTTTTCCCTTTTTAAAAAACAGAGATAACCACCTACCATAAATTTCTCTCTTTCAAGTGTACAATTCACTGGTTTGTACTGTATTCACAGAGTTGTGCAACCATGACCACAATCCAGTTCTAGAACATTTTCATCACCCCGGGAGGAAACCCTGGACCCGTTTCCCCTCCAGCCCTTGGCAACCACTGGTCTGTTTTCTGTCAGGATTTCCCTCTTCCGGAAATTTTCTATAAATGGGATCCTACACTACGTGGTCTTTTATGTCCAGCTTTCATCTGATATTTTCGAGGTTCATCCATGTTGTAGCCTGGATCTGTGCTTTGTTCTTTTTTATGGCTGCATAATATTCCGTTGTCTGGATGGGCCACATTTTATCTGTTCATCAGTGGATGGACATTTGGGTTGTTTCCACTTTTTGTCAATTATGAATAAAGCTACTGGGTGGCCATTTCTTCAGCCGAGGTGAGAGCTGGCATTTCCAGCCACCCCCTGCCCGGGACTGTCCTTCCATCCTGGTTCCAGAGGCGCGCAGGCCTCCTCCCCCTCCTCCTTCCCCCGTCTCTCCTCCTCCTCCTCCCCCTTCCTCTTCTCCTTTCTCTTCCTCCCTCCTCCTGCTCTTTCTCTGTTGTGTCTCCCCCTCCCCCAACCTCAGCCAAGGGAGCTGAGGCTGGCGGTGATCTCCAGGGAGCCCAGGGCAGGCCCGCGGGGCGTTTCCGCTCTCCCACAGGGGGAGGCCTCAGCCTGCGCCTGGCCGCCCACCCCCTGGGGGAGGGTGCAGAAGGGACAACCTGATCCTCCTAATCCAGCCTCGGGGGAGATGAGTGGGGACAGGGCCACGCTTAGGAAATAGCTTTTCTTCTGGGCTTTTAAAAATGAGTGTGTTTATTTTTTTGGAAGAGGGAACACATGCCAAGTACAAAGCTCAAAGGGTATCAAAAATTTCTAGAGAAAAGTCTGTCTCCCTCTCTGATTCCCAGGCATCTATACGCACGTCCTCTTCCCAGAGGTCACACTGTTACAGTTTGGGGGCCTCTTTCCAAAGAGATGTGCTGTGCATGTGTAAGCATCTCACACACACACACACACACACACATGCACACTTGTTTTTAAGGCGCTCATGACTGGAGACTCACACCGTTCTGCCCTTTTACTGATGTATCCAGAAGCTTCTAACTCACCAAGTTTGGTATCTTTCACAGCTGCATCGTATTCCGTCAGAGGGCCCTCTCTTATTGAACCAATCCCCCTTCGCTGGGATCTTAGGTTAGCTCCGTGCTATTGCAGACAAGGCGGCAAGGAGTAACCGTGTATAACTGTTGATTTGCATGAGTATAGCTGTTCAGTTAAAATCCAGAGGTGGAATTGCTGAGACAAAGAGCATGGGCATTAAAGAAAAAATTATGAAAATTTCCAAACGTGCACAGAAGGAGAGAGAACAATAGAATGAAATGACCACCCCCGCCCCTTGCTGATGCTCAGTTCCTCATTTATCCCGATTTGGCGGCACTTGCTTTATTGATGTTTGTTTTCTTGTCGTTGAAGTATTTGAATGCAAATCCTAGATCTGTCATTTGAATTCTGCCTGCTTAAGTGTGTATTTAAAAGACAAAAGGAAGCATTTTCTTACATCACCACAATGACTTTATCAAACCTAAGGAAAGTCACAATTGTTTGGCATGATCAAGGGATGTGCTTTCTTTGTTACATTTTAAAAATTGAGATATAATTCACATACCGTAAAATCTACCCTTTTTTTTTTTTAAGTATGCTTCTTGGTGAGGAAGATTGGCCCTCAGCTAACATCTGTTGCCAATCTTCTTCTTTTTTTTTTTCTCCCCAAAGCCCCAGTACCTAGTTGTATATCCTGGTTGTGTGTCCTTCTGGCTCTGCTGTGTGGGACGCCACCTCAGCGTGGCCTGATGAGCAGTGCTGGTCTGCGCCCAGGATCCGGACCATTGAACCCTGGGCTGCCGAAGTGGAGTGCGCAAACTTAACCACTCGGCCACAGGGCTGGCCCCCAGAATTTACCCTTTTAAAGTATACAATGTGGTGGTTTTTAGTATATTCACAGGGTTGTGCAACCATCAGAATATCTTTGTCACCCCACAAAGAACTCCCCTACCGTTCGCAGTCCCCTCGTTTCCCAGCCGTCTTTCCCCACTGCAAGCCCCCGGCAGCTGTTCATCTCCTTTCTGTTCCTATAGATTTGCCTATATTCTGGACGTCGCGTGTCACTGGAATCGTATAGTATGTAGTCTGTCGCATGTGACATCTTTCACTCAGCACGATGTTTTCAAGGTTCGGCCCCGTGGTAGTGTGGGTCAGAACTTCATGCCTTTTCATGGCTGAATAATATTCCATTTCTGGCCGCACCACCTTCTGTTGATCCAGTCATCAGTCATCGAATTTTGGGTTCTTCCCACTTTTTGGCTGCTGTGGACATTCACGTCCCGGCTGTGGTGTAGACGTGCGTTTCATTTCTCTCGTGTGTCTACCCGGGATGGAGTCGCCGGGTCGCATGGTAACTCTGTTCGCTTGTCGAGGAGCCGCCTGACCGGTTTCCGCAGCAGTTGCGTCCTTGGACGTTCCCACCAGCCACGCAAGGTCTCGGGTGCCTGTCCTCACGGGTGTGAGGTGTCTCCTCGGGGTTCTGACCTGCGTTTCCCTGACGGCTGGTGACGGACGTTCAGCGTCTTTTCCTGGGGGACGAGCCTTTTGAATTCCGAGCTGTGTTTCCACATGGGGCCGGGACGCTGGTTCTGACTGCCTTATCTTCCCTTTGTCCCCTGGACGCGCTCCTTCCCTGACCATCTTCTCTGGTCCCGGTTCCTCAGTCTCATGGTTCTCGGTCTCCTCTGAGCCCTTTGCCCCCTTACTCAGGGTTCCCTGGGGGTCCTCGGCTCATGCCCTTCCCTGGGGCAGCGCAAAGTGCAGTGCGAGCAGCTGAGGGTGTCAGACTGCCCGGTGGGAACCCCAGCTCTGCCCCTTACTTGCTGTGTGACCTCAGGCCAGTGCCTTCACCTCTCTGAGCCTCAGTTCCTTGACACGGTGGTTGTGAAGTCCTTTTCTTTCCATTTGCCCTCAGGCTTTCTCCTTCTTTCCTTGATTAGACACTTACTGAGCATCTTTGTCGTTTACATCCCAAATCTGCTGTCTCCAGGAAGTGTGTTCCCGGCAGAGGGACCGGCAAGTGCAAAGGCCCTGAGGCAGGGGGGCGAAGACCCTTGCCCCAAGCCACAGCCAGTAAGTGGTGGAGCCGCAGTTTGAACCGGGCTGTCTGGAGTCAGAGTCTGCTTTTTTATTTTTTTGTCATGAACTTTATTGAGGTATAATTTATATACCAGGTGCTGTCTGCATCTAAGGAGTCCTGTTGGGTGCATTTTGAGAAATCTGAATTATTGTGTAGCCACCACCCAGTCAGGGCACAGAACATTTCCATCACCCCAGAAAGGGTCCCTCGTGCCCTTTTTCCATCCATCCTCCCCAGCCCCGGCCTCAGGCTGTAGAGTCTGCTTTTTTCTGTAACGATCGATTCGACTTGTCGTCTCCAGAGTTTGGTAGAAATAGAACCGCACGGCGTGTGTTTTTCTGCTCTGGCTTCTGCCGCTCAGCAGGGCGATGTGGAGATTCCTCTCCGTCCCGTGTGTCGGTTTCTTTCGGCTGCTGAGCGATGGGAATGTGTCACTGTCCGTTTGTCCGTTCCCCTGTCGGTGGACCTGCGCGCTGTGTCTGGCGTGTGGCCGTTCCCGAGGACGCTGCTGTGGACGTCATTTGTGTGCTAATCTTTGTGTGCACACCTGCCGGCACTTCTCTCGGGTAAATTCCTAGGAGCCGGACTGGCCGGGTCAGATAAGGCTGTGTTTAACTTTATTAGAAACTGGAAAACCATTTCTCGAAGTGGTTGTTAACATTTTACATCACCCCCAGCTTGGGGTGAGTTCCAGTTGCTCTGTGTCCTCACCACCACTTGCTGTTGTTTGTCTTTTTTTTTTTTTTTTTTTTTTTTGCTGAGGAAGATTAGCCCTGAGCTAACATCTGCTGCCAATCCTCCTCTTTTTGTTGAGGAAGACTGGCCCTGAGCTAACATCCATGCCCATCTTCCTCTACTTCATATGTGGGATGCCTACCACAGCATGGCGTGCCAAGCAGTGCCATGTCCACACCCGGGATCCGAACTGGCAAAACCCGGGCCGCCAAAGCAGAACGTGCGCACTTAACCACTGTGCCACCGGGCCAGCCCCTATTGTCCGTCTTTTTAATTTTCCACGTTCTAACGGGTAGGTAGTTGTATCTCATGCTCTGAATTTTAATTTCCCTGATGGCTGAAAAGGTTGAATGTCTCCTTGGCTTCTGGGCCCTTTGTAGATCTTTTTGGTGCTTGTTTTTAATTGCCTTGTCATCTTGTTGTTGTTGAGTTGGAGGATTTCTTTATATATTGTGGATCCGCGTCCCTTTCTGATATTTGTGTTGTGAACATTTTCTCCCGGTGTGTGTTGGGCTATTTCCAGTTGGTTCTCGTTACTCCCAGAAGGTGTGCTGTGTGGAGTTGGCAAAGACACCACCCCAGGGCCTTTGCAGTGATCCTGCTGGGTGTCCCGAGTGGCGGCAGCGACTGAGGCCCCAGCAGAGGTGACGCTGTGGGGACACCCTCCCCGCCAGCCTGCGTCCCAGCTCACAGTGTCTCCCCGTCTTTTCGGCAAGCACCCCAACTTCCCTGTTCCCATCTCACTCCTCTGACACTGTTCTTAAAATGGCTTTTATGGGGTGTAATTCACACACCATGCAGTTCACCCATTTGTACCATGTACGATTCAGGGGTTCACAGTATATTCACAGACTTGGACAACCATCCCCACAGTCGCTTCTAGAACATTTTTATCGCCCCCAAAAGAAACCCCGCACTTCTCAGCCATCGCCCCCCAGGCCTCGCCTCCAGCCCCCCGTGGCTGACACGCTCTGGTCTACTTTCTCTTCCTGTGGATTCGCCTGTTCTGGGGGTTTCGTAGAGGTCGGATCCTGCAGCACGTGGCCTTTTGTGTCTGTGTCTTTCACTCGGCCTGTTTTCTAGGTTCATCTGTGTGGTGGCCTCGATCAGAATCCCCCTCCTTTTTGTTGCCTAGTAATATTCCCTTGCCTGGACGCGCCCCGTTTAGTGTGTCCATTTCCTCAGTCGCCCCTGTGCTCCTGGGCTCTGATCTTATCCACGGAGGTCAGAGCCTCGGCCCCTTTTCTCCTTCTGGAAATAACACTTGACCCCATGCCCAGCAGGTGGGGACTAGGTTAACAGGGCCCCTCCGTGCCAGCTGCTTCCCACGACGGTCGGGGTTGATCCTCATACCAACCCCGTGAGGGAGCAAGTGTGAATGGCCCATTCTCCCAGTGAGGAAACTGAGGCCGTCAGATGGGAAACCGTCGGCTCCGGGGGCCACCGCTGAGCGGAAAGCCGGACCGCCGACCCAGACACCCCTGGGGGGCCAGACACATGTTGCGGGCCGGGCGCAGGGTGAGCCCGCAGGTTTCTCTCCAGAGGGGCGGCCTGTGACCTCCATGTCACAAGGGATCAGTTGCTGTTCCGTTCTTGATGTGGATCACTTATTCCAGTTTTCAAAAAAAAGCTGGATTTTTTTTTAAAAAACACGTTTTTCCCGGTTTCTGAAATTTGGCCCATGAACGTAATTGTGTGAGCCACCCCAAATAGGCCTGGGGCTCTGGGTTGCTGTCACAGTGACAGGTCTGAATGTGGCTCTTTCTGCACCAGGGGCTCCGTCCCCTGGAGGGGCACTCGCTGCACAGGCCGTAGGGCCTGCCTCGGTGTCCCCGGGGCCACTCACGGTGCTGTCGCCGGGGTCCCTGGCATCAGCCAGGCCGTGGGCCCGGACAGTCAGGCAGGGGAGAAGCCGAATTCTCTGGCTTTTCGGAGGCTGTGCGTTAGCGGGAACGGGAGGCCTGTGGACTCATTAAATCCCCAAACGGCCCCGTAAGCAGAGCTGAGGCTAAGAATATTGGCGTCCGGTCAGACCCAGACTGACTGCGAAACACCGGCACGTGTGTTCGGGCCGAGCGCTACTGGCCTGCAAAGTGCTGGTCCTTATTCTGGTGTCTGCTTTATAGACACAGAAACTGAGGCACAGAGAGGGGAAGGAACTCACTCCAGGTTGCACAGCCAGGAGGGTACAGGGCTGGGGGCAAATCCAGGCAGTGTGGCCCCAGAGCCAGCCGAACTTTATATTTTGAAAAAATTTCAAATTTCTAGGAAAGTGGCAAAAGTAACATAGGGAAATGTTCATCCAGATTTATCAACTTTTTTTTTTTGCTGAGGAAGACTGGCCCTGAGCTAACATCCATGCCCATCTTCCTCTATTTTATATGTGGGACGCCAGCACAGTGTGGCTGACGAACGGTGTAGGTCCACACCCAGGATTCGAACCCCCAAACCCAGGCTGCCGAAGTGGACCATGTGAACTTAACCACTATGCCACGGGGCTGGCCCCGTGATTCACCAACTTTTAACATTTTACCACATTTCTTTTTTTCGTTCTATCTCTTTTTCTCTTTCTATGGGCCAGTGGAGCAAAAGGTTTTCTGTCCACCAGTCTCAGTTTCCTCATCTGGAGAGTGGGCCCGTTGCACCCGCACATACGCACACACTGTTCTGAACTTTTCCAAACCATCTGAGAGTAGGAACCGTACCTCCGGCTTCTGTGGCCCTTGGTTCTTGGGTGTGTCTTTCCGACGAACAATGATATTCCCTTACGTCACCCTGGGTCGTTGTCAAATGCACGTCGTTGAACATTAACAGGTTTTGTTGTCGAGTCTGCTTTTCGTTTTCTAGTTCTGTCACTTTCCCGAATAATGTTCTTTCTGTTTGTTTGTTTTTTGTGGTTTTTCTTTGCTGAGGAAGATTGGCCCTGAGCTAACATCTGTGGTCAATCTTCCTCTTTTTTGTTTTTTCCTCCCCAAAGCCCCAGTACATAGTTGTATATTTTAGTTGTGGGTCTTTCTAGTCGTGGCATGTGGGACGCCGCCTCAGCATGGCCTGACAAGCGGTGCCATGTCCGCACCCCATATCTGAACCGGCGAAATGCTAGGCCCCTGAAGTGGAGCGCACGAGCTTAACCACTCAGCCATGGGGCCGGCCCCCAGAATAAGGTTCTTTATAGACGCCCCTTCCCCGAGGATGGGACCCGACACTGCATTTGGTCGTCTTGTCCCTTTTGTTACCTTCGGCTGGAGTGTTTCCTCGGGGTTTCGTGACAGTGGCCCTTTCGAAGGGTCCAGACCAGGGCTTGTGTCGATCGCCCCTTGATCGGGGTCGACTGCTCTTTCCCGCCCCGACGATTCAGGTCTCCCGGCTCCGCGTCCCTGGCCGGAATTTTCAGGACCTGCGCCCTTGACCACCCTGAGGTTCTCCCGGTCAAAGGGACACTGGCGGGCGGGTGGTCATCTCGTTCCCGTCCTGGCATCTTCCGTTTGTGACAATGCGTCGCAGGGGTTGGAATCCACCAAGGGCCGGAAAGGCTGGGGAGCACGGTGACTCGCGATCCCGTCGCCCGCCTGGAGCAGCCTTGATGCTCCTCCCCGTTGACCTGCTTTCTCCCTTGTCCCGGGACGGTCACTCATGCTCAGTTGACGAGAGGGACGCGCTTGGGGAGCTGAAGCCGAGAGCAGAACTCAGGAGGTCACGCTTGGTCCAGGGGCATCTTGGGGGACTGGCCAGGCGGGCATGTCGTGGGTGAGAAATTCCACCGAGGGCCAGCGCCCCGACCTGGTGTTTCTGCCCTACTGTGCGCACCGGCATCTTCCGCTGTCCCTGGGGAGCTCAGCGGCCGGGTCCTTGTGGTCAGTGGGGCCAGGTCCCCAGAGCTGCTCGCGGATGGATGCTCTGAGCCCAACGCCGCGGGCGTCGGCTCAGCCCAGCGCGTCCCAGCCCGAAAGGCATCGCTCTTAAAAAAACGTTTTTTACCCCCCTGTGTTTTATTCTTTGAAGCCTGAGCTCTGGAAACTGAGGCACAGACAGGAGAAGTAACCTGCCCAGGCTCCCCCGGGTGCTTAGTGTCAGAGCGGGGTCTGAACGCAGGCAGCGCGGGTGCATCTGAAGAAACGATTTGCATCTTGATTTGACCGTGGCCACCACGAGCCCACGTGGCGCTTTTGTGGAACCGTAAAAATGGAGGCCCCTTTCTCACGACCCTTTACCGCCACCTGCCAGAGAAGTGGGGTTGTGTCTGTCCACAGATCAGCAGCGTCCTAAGGTGGGAATGTCCCCACCCTGGTTGTGCAGTGGACAACCTGCACAGCTGTCTGCGGTTACCCAATGTTTAGCAAATATTTCTCAAGCGTCTACTTCAGAGACAGATGGTAAACAAGATAAGTCGGTAAAATATTTACTACATCCGATGTTGGTAAGTGTTCCCGACCGAGATAAAGCAGGATAAGGGGGATCAGGGTGCAGGTGGTTGGGGCTGCACGTTTAAACAGAGTGTTCAGGGAAGGGGAGGTCACGGAGGAGGTGACATTTGAATAGAGACCTGAAGGAGGCGCGGGGATGGGCCGTGTGCTTATTTGGGTAAGAGTGTCCCAGACAGAGGGAACAGCCAGTGCAAAGGCCCTGAGGCAGGGCCGTGCCTGGAACGTTTGAAGAATGTCAAGGAGGCCCGTGTAGCCGGAGCCGAGTGAGCAGAGGGGATCGTGGCAGAGCTTGTGGGGCCTCCGGGGGCCGCTGTGGGGTCTGGGCTGTACCTCTGGGCGAGACAGGAACCTGCATCGGGTTAGGAGCGGAGGAGGGACATGAGCTGACTCACGTCGTCCCCGGATCCCTGTGGAGACGAGACTGGGGGCGGGGCTCTGAGACCCGCGAGGAGGCTGCCAAAGAAATTGGGGTGCGATGTGGACCGGGGAAATATTTATTAATGTTGAATGAATGAATGAATGGTTTCCGCCGAGCTGAGGGAGGCGTGGGCGGAGGCAGAGGCATGGGGAGAGGGCCGGCGGGTCTACCCCAGCCACCCCCCTGCCGGGCCCTCCTGCTTCTGCCTCCCACAGTGCAGCGGGGTCTCGGGAGGACCCAGCCACAGTGCTGAGCCCCCGGCTCCTGGGCACACCTGCTTTGTGACCCGGCCACTCAGGGCAGGGGGCTGTTGTCTCAGTTTACACTCTGTAAAGTGAGGATGATGAAGTGCCTTGGCGTGGTAAATACGTATTTGCCACTTTTTTTTTTTTTTTTTTTTTTGGTGAGGAAGACTGGCCCTGAGCTAACGCCTGTGCCAATCTTCCTCTATTTTGTCTATGGGACACTGCCACAGCGTGACTGATGAGTGGTGCAGGTCTGCACCCAGGATCTGAACCCGTGAACTCAGGCCACCAAAATGGAGCGTGTGGAACTTTAACCACTTGGCCACATGGCCGGCCCCAGCTTTTTTTTTTTTTTTTCATTGTGAAATAGAAGATTCATGCAGAAAAATGTAAAACAGGGATATTCCATCTAGCAATTGTAAACTCTCGTGCATAGTTACTCTTTTTTAAATTATTATTTATTATTTTTTATTTTATTTTTAAACATTGGCACTTGAGCTAACAACTGTTGCCAATCTTCTTTTTTATTTTTCCTGCTTTTTCTCCTCAAATCCCCCCAGTACATAGTTGTATATTTTAGTCGTGGGTCCTTCTGGATCTATTATGGGGGATGCCGCCTCAGCGTGGCCTGATGAGCAGTGCCATGTCCGCGCCCAGGATCCGAACCCGTGAAACCCTGGGCCGCCGAAGCGGAGCGCACGAACTTAACCGCTCGGCCCTGGGGTGGCCCCTCTTTTTTCAAGTGGGTTTATTGAGCTTTGGATCACGTACCGTACAGCTCGCCCATTTACGGTGCACCGTTCTGTGCTTTTTGTGCCTTCGCAGAGGTGTGTCCCCACGGTCACTAGAGCATTCTCATCTCCCCAAGATAAGCCCTGTGCCCCCTTAGCCTGCACCCCCGTTCCCGCCTCCATCCCAGCCCCAGGCCCCACTGGTCTGCTGCCTTCTCTCTGGATGTGTCCCCCCCGGACGTTTCCTACAGATGGAATCAGATGCTATGTGGCCCCGCGTGTCTGGCGTCTTCCACTCAGCGTGACATTTTCTCGGTTCCTCCTTGTCGTAGCCGGACCAGAGCTTCCGTCCTTTTCAGGGGTGAGTAATATTCCGCTGTGTGGCCCACGTTTCGTTCTCCTCTCCTCCGCCGATGGGCCTTCTTGTGCGTGATGCTGCTGTGGACTTTCATGTACAGATTCTTCCGTGGATGCGTGTTCTCGTTTCTCCCGGGCGTCTGCCCAGGGGTGGAACGCCCGCGTTGTAGGGTAACTCTGCATTTACCGTTTTGAGGAGCTGCCAGCCTGTTCTGCATGCAGTTGCACTGTTTTCCGTGCTGCCGGTAGTAGATGAGGGTGACAGTTACTCTTTTTATTGCTTTCTTCCCCTTTGGGGGAACTTTGTTTGAATTGCAACATCGGGAAAAGTGCACACGTCGTCAGCGTCCAGCTGGATGGGTCATCAGATCGGACACACCCCTGGAACCAGTACCCAGAGGAAAACAGAAAGTGACCGCCTGCCCCAAAGCTGCCTCGCGCCCTTTCCAGTTCCCCGTGCCCACTCCCAGGGAACCGCCATCCCCCGACCCTAACGCCGTAGACGAGCGTGTCTGGGTTCCTACTTTACCTGTGAAACCCTACAGTGGGGTGCTCTTTCACTCAACATGGTGGAGTTGAGATTCTTCCATGTTGCATGTGACACTTCCTTGTTCCTTTTTCCTTGCTGTGTAGTACTCCATTGTGTGGATGTACCACTGCGTGTTCGTGCATTCTCCTGTTGATGGGCACCTGGGTTGTTTCCAGTTCAGGAGTGCTAGAACATTCCAGACCGTCTCCTTGGGTCCACGTCTGCCCTGTTAGTCATGAGGGAATTATAGGGAGAGGAGCCTGGGCTCTGTATGACGCCAGGCAGGATTATCTGTGGGCCCCCCTCGATGTGTGTTCTAGAACCTTCTTCCTGGATGAGGATTGAAAGCCATTGTCGCAGGCTCTGCTGCTGCTTTTTAGCTCTTTCACTCTGGCCCTGTGGACTGCAGAAATGTCCTCTGGTCTTTCTTCTTGGGGCTGGCCGGGTGGCATACTGGTTAAGTTCACGCGCTCTGCTTCGGCGGCCCAGGGTTTGCAGGTTCATATCCCGGGTGTGGACGTACTCCACTCATCAGCCACATTGTGGCAGCGTTCCACATACAAAGTGGAGGAAGGTGGGCACAGATGTCAGCTCAGGGCCAATCTTCCTCAGCAAAAAAAAAAAAAAGAGAGAAAGAGAAAGAAAAAAAAAAAAAGAAATGTTCTCTGGCTCATGGGCCCATGAACAAGGCATCCGTGTTGTCAGTGTGGCCGTGGAAACACTGCCTGGGGGTCCTGTCCCCTGGGTTGGGGTGTCCTGTTGGGCTTGACAGGGTCCAATGGGGGGCGTTCTGCACACTTGCCGGAATTTTTGGTCGTCTTCGTTATTGGGGTGGCTCCTGGCACTGAGAGGGCGGGAACCCCCGGTGTCGCCGGCCGGGATGACGGTGACCCCTGGGTCACTGTGTGGAGAGGGTGGGGGTCCCTGCGCTGTCCCGTGGCCACGCGCCCCCTTCCCGCCATCTCTTCTTCCTCCGTCTCGGGCCGCGCCCTCCCGCCTTGCGTCTGCCTGTGCTGCTCGGTTCCCCTTCTTTGGGCGGCTTCCTGTGTGAGGCCGTCACCCCTCCCAGCCAGGCCCTTCAGCTCCCGCCCCTCCCGCCGGCCGCTTCCCCCTGTGTCCCCGGGCCCCGCTGCCATCCGAGCGGCCGGCCCCCGTTCTTTGGTCAGTCAGCCTGTGGATGTGTGTCCCCCCCGGGTCCCTCCCCAACCCTGGTCCGTCCTGGGTCCGGCGCCTACACGGCTCGGCATCGGCTGTGGACTGACCAGGGTCCCCCTCAGTCACTCGGTTGGGGTTTACACAAAGTGAACAGGACAGAGGGAGGCGGGCGCTGGTCTCCTGTGACTGATGGGCGGTAGATGAGATAAATCACAGCCATGGCAGGTCCAATGGTAGTCGGTGCATTGAAGAGAAGCTGAGTCAGAGAAGGAGGTGGGGGGGGGGGGGGGGGTTACAGTTGAGCCTCCCTGATGTGGCGTCAATAGAGAACAGGAGGTGAGGGCAGGAGCATGGTGAGCAGAGGGAGCAGCACATGCAAAGGTCCTGAGGCAGGCGTGTGCCGAGTGTGTGGGAGGAAAATCAAGGAGCCTGGGTGGCTGGAGGGTAGTGAATGAGGGGGAGGACCGAGATGGTGCAGGGCCTGGTGGGCTGTGGGGAAGACCTGAGCTTTGACCCTGCATGAGGCGGGAGCCATGGGAGGGCCCCAAGATGGGAGCTGCCTTGGGTCCTTACACGTTCCCTTTGCTGCCATGTGCAGATGGGTCTGTAGAACAAGGGCAGAATCAGGGGGACGGAGGGGACGGACCCTGGTAGGCCACGTAGGAAGCCGCGTGGCCTTGCTTCCGAGCCGTGGGGATGGCATGCCCCTGGGGTGTGCTGCTCCCTCGGCAGACCCTCAGGGCCAGCTTGGGCCTCGGGAGGCGGCCAGAGCTGCATCCCCAACACTTTTTTTTTTTTTAGCCCATTGAAGACTGTTGAAGGTTTTTTTTAAATAAACTTCTTATTTTGGCATAATTTTTAATTTGTAGAAAAGTCGCAAAGATAGTGCTAAGTTCTCATACACTCGCACCCAGTTTTCCCTCATGTTCACCTCTGACGTCACTGGGGTGTATTTGTCACAACCAGGAAACCAACACGCACGTTCCTATCCACCAAACTCCGGAATTTATTCAGCTTCCCTTCGTTTTGCCCTGATGTCCTTTTTCTGCTCCAGGATCCCATCCAGACACCACATCACATCGGGTCGTCATGTCTGTAACTTAGGCCTTCCTTGGCTGTGACAGTTTCTCAGACATTCCTTACTTTTTTTTCTTTTTCTTTTTTTTTTTTTTGCTGAGGAAGACTGGCCCTGAACTAACATCTGTGCCCATCTTCCTCTATTTTATGTGGGATGCTGCCACAGCATGGCTTGATGAGCGGTGTGTAGGTCCACACCTGGGATCCGAACTGGGGAACCCCGGGCTGCTGAAGCAGAGCCTTCAAACTTAACCGCTGTGCCCCCGGGCCGGCCCCCTGAGTTTCCTTACCTTCGACGACCTTGACAGTTTGAGGAGTCCTGGTCAGGGCTTTGGGAGAATGTGCCGCACTCGGGACGTGTCTGATGTTTCCTCGGGCTTAGGGTTTTGGGGAGGAAGACCACAGGGTGCCCTGCTCATCATGTCACATCGAGGGGACAGACAGTCAGCATGACCTTACTGTCGATGTTGACCTTGATCGCCTGGCTGAGCACACAACGCCCTTGATTCTACCCTCCTGGTGGTGAAAATGGTCAGTGTGTCCTCGTGCGTCGCCGCTTCTGTGCCTCGGCTCGTTTTCACCGTCTCAACCCTGTGAGGTGGGCACCACTTTTAACCCCATTTTACAGACAAGGAAACTGAGGCATGAGGAGGTTGGAGTGACCCGCCCCTGGTCACACACCCATTGAGTGGCGGAGGTGGGATTTGGACCCAGGAGGTCGGGTCCCACAGTCTGGGGCCCTGACCCCCATCTGTTTGTCGTCAAGGTCACGCGTGCACGGCTGCACTCGGGCTCACGGGGAAACGCTCATTTAATGTAAGTTTACAGCAGGCGAGGAAGATGAAAACTCAAGGTTTAAAGTCACATTCTGTTTATCAATGGTCGTCATTCATAATAAGAGCTAAAGTCTATATTTTGAATAATTTTTTTTTTAAAAAAGATTGGCACCTGAGCTAACATCTGTTCCAATCTTTTTTTTTTTCTGCTTTTTCTCCCCAAATCCCCCCAGTACATAGCTGTATATATTTTTAGTTGTGGGTCCTTCTAGTTGTGGCATGTGGGACGCCACCTCACCGTGGCCTGATGAGCGGTGCCATGTCTGTGCCCAGGATTTGATCCGGCGAGACCCTGGGCCACCGCTGCGGAGCGCGCAAACTTGACCACTCGGCCACAGGGCCAGCCCCTGAATAATGTTCTTGATACTTAAAAGTTTCAGCCAACCTTTGGCCAATTTTGCTGAAATCATCCCACATTTTGCTTTTTCATATGGTCTAGAAAGAGCTTATAATAGGAATGGAACCGTCAACTTTATATTTATTTTCTGCTTACCTTGACGTTATTTTCTGTTTTTGAAATTCACGTAACATAAAATGAACCATTTTAAATCAAGTGTACGATTCAGTGGCTTTTTGTACACTGACGACGTGCAAGCATCGCCTCTCTCCAGCTTTCTACCTGACTGTCGAGAGACAGAGAGATGGACTGATGGACAAATGGACGGATGGATAGATGGATAGATAGATAGATGGATGGATGGATGGATGGATGGATAGATGGATGGATGGACGGACGGATGGACGGACGGACGGGTGGAAGGATGGGTGGATGGATGGATGGAGGGATGGATGGACGGATGGATGGATGGATGGGTGGAAGGATGGGTGGACGGATGGGTGGACGGATAGGTGGATGGATGGATGGACGGATGGATGGATGGATGGAAGGGTGGTTGGGTGGGTGGATGGATGGATGGACGGATGGATGGATGGATGGGTGGAAGGGTGGTTAGGTGGGTGGGTGGATGGATGGATGGACGGATGGTAGATGGATGGATGGATGGATGGATGGACGGACGGACGGACGGACGGACGGACGGACATCCAAAAGCTGGCCCTGGCAGTCTAGTGGTGTGCCGCCACGGCCTGGGTTCATTTCCCAGTCAGGGACCCACAGCACCGTCTGTCTGTCGGTTGTCACACTGTGGCGGCTGCGATGCTGAAAGCTGTGACCCCGGTGTTTCCCGTACCAGCAGGGTCCCCCACGGTGACAGGTCTCAGTGGAGCTTCCAGACTAGACAGACCAGGAAGAGGGACCTGGCCACCCACTTCCAAAAAAACTGGCCATGAAAACCCTGTGACTAGAATGGAGCCTTGTCTGATGGAGGCCGGAAGGGGAGAGGATGGCGCAGAAAGACCGGGCAGGCTCCGCTCCGCTGTCCACGGGGTCCTAGGAGTCGGGATCGGCCCTGTGGCACTCGCGACAACAGTCTATCTAGAACATTCTCATTTGCCCAAAAGGAACGCCAGCCCCATTGGGCAGCCGCTCCTCCTTCCGCCGCCCGCCGGCCCCTGGCGCCCGCTCCCCTGCTCCTGTCTCTGCATTTACTTTTCTGGACGTTTTGTATAAATGGAATCGTGTCTGTAGTTGATTCTCTTTAATCTTTCTGTTTCTTGCCGAGCACTTTTTTATGTCCCGTTTCTTTTGTGAAGATGAGTCAAGTTAAATCGAGAACAGACCCCTTTTCCCCTCATCCCCTGGCCCCGTTGCCTCCCCCCTGGGTCCCTCCCTCCTGCATCGGTCCTCCTCCCCGATGGGGCAGAACCCCCGAGACCCCCCCCCCTGGTTCTGGACCCTCAGCAGCAACTCGGGCCCCTGCTGCCCTCGCTCCCTATCTGACCTGCCTCCCTGGCCCCCTTCCCCTCCGGTCCCCACTGCCCTGCCAGGAGGAAGCTCGGTGTCCCAGGGTCATCAAGGTCAGCCTGTTCCGGAAGGCGGCCGCTCTGATGGGAGGTTGGGCAGAACTGAAAGGCGTGTGCTCAACCCGGGGCGAAGCATGTTTCTGCCGTGGAAGGTTGGGGAGGAAGGTTGACTCAACGCCAGCAGGTGCTCAGGTTTCTTTTTTTAGTTTTTTTTTTTTTTTTTTTTTGGTGAGGAAGATTGGCCCTGAGCTCACATCTGTGCCAATGCTCCTCTATTCTGTTTATGGGACGCTGCCACAGCATGGCTGCTGAGCGGTGCCACGTCCACACCCAGGATCCAAACCTGCGAACCCCAGGCCACCGAAGTGGAGTGCAAACTTAACCGCTGCGCCACCGGGCTGGCCCCAATAAATGTATTTTTTTAATTTACTTTTCAGAATGGTTAATGTATTCACATGGCTGGAAAAAAACAAAAAATATTTTGAAAAATCTACGACGAGAGGTCCCCTGCCATCCTTGTTCCCACCTGCCAGATCCCCCTAGTCGGTGTGTCTAATGCCGGATCCACCCTTCTCGAGGTCCTGTAGACGCAACAAAGGCATTTGCAGTGTGTGTTCCCATTTCTCCTGCACCCTCTTTGTAAGCTGACGGTAACATTTAGACACACTGTTGCGTCGCACTTCTCCGCGGAGTCCTCAGCTGGGAGATCCTCCACATCAGCGTGTAAAGAGCACCTTTGTTCTTTTTTTAATAACATCTTTATTGGCATATAATTCACACACCATAAAATCCACATACCATAAAATTTGTCTATCTGAAGTGTGTAATTCAGTGGTCTTTTGTATAGTCACAGAGTTGTGCAACCATCACCACTATCTAGTTGCAGAACATTTTCATCACACAAAGAAGAAACTGTGCCCGTGAGTAGCCACTTTGAATTCCTTCCTCCCCCAGCCCCCCGCAACCACTCATCTGCTTTCTTTTTCTTTCTTTTCTTTCTTTCTTTCTTTTTTTTTTTTTTTTTCT